>NW_015544247.1:898053-948803 GCF_001515605.1 Sinocyclocheilus anshuiensis
ACGACGCAGGCATGTATGTCTCCTGCTCGGATCGAGTCGTTCCTCACCGCAGTCGCGAGAGTCAGAGAAGGCAATGACACTCATTGTCAAGCAGTTTCAGAGACTGCTGGGACTGATGGCAGGAAACCCGCTTCGCACGATCAAGGTCACGCGGTGATGCCTACGTGCCTTGGACATGTGGAGAAAACCTTGGTTCTTGTCTCAGGGCCCGGTGCTGGGAGCTCCTTGTTGCCGCGTAATGCTAGCGACGGATGCGTCGCTCACCGGTTGAGGAGCGGTCATGAGTAGCCGCTCCTGTATATACACCTTGCTACATGTACTGCGTTAGGCTAACTGAGACTTGTCATTTGCACTTATATATTGTTGCTCTTTTGTTAGTTTTGACTGCTTTTATTGTCCTCATTTGTAAGTCGCTTTGGATAAAAGCGTCTGCTAAATGACTAAATAAATAAATAAATAATGAATCCTTACATAAAGATATTCTTTGATTTATTTGACAATAATTTTGGGGAAATTAACAGGGATACAAAATAATTACAAAATAAACAAATAATGCTGAAATATTTGAGCTTTGGTTAGGTTTACTTAACATTTAACATTTGTAAGTTTAGGGTCATATCATATAAGCCGTATAAATATCATATAAATATCTTTTTAGGAAATTGGTATATTTCTTTGATATTTTTTATTTCTATTTCAAATAAATGCTGTTCTTTTGAACTTTATATTCATCAAAGAGTCCTGAAAAGATGTATTTTTCCCCCAAAATATTAAGCTGCACAACTGTTTTCAACTTTGATAGTGATAAGAAATGTTTCTTGAGCACCAAATCCAAACCTTAGAATGATTTCTGAACAGTCATGTGACATTGAAGACTGAACATGATTTTTTTTTTTTTACAAACATTTTTACAGGTTATTCTTGTGTGTGTTTGAGTACAGGTGAGCGTATTTAAGACTTGTCTGGATGAACTACTCATCTTTAATGCTTTAGTACACAGTTTACTCTGAGTCTACACTGTAACGTTGCAACAAAATAAATCACTTTTAGAATTTGTATAAAAACCTATCAACACTGCAAACTTGTGCCATTGGCTTGTGAAGGGCCACATGCCCTTTAAACTGTCAAAGAAATGCAAACAGATACATATACGAGTAATCATGTTTTAAAGTGCCCTTATTATGCCATTTCGAATACTGCCTTTCATGCAGTGTGTAATGTAGCTGTATGTGAATGTAAACAATCTGCAAAGTTGTAAAGCCAAAAGTGCATGATAAAAAAAGTTCTTGTCTCGTAGTGTTCTATGTTGGCCGGCCACAAAAAACTTGACCCCACCATCAAACACCATAGCTTGATCATGTCAAGGAGACACAGTGTTTTACGCTGTGAAAGTACATTTGTTTGATTTTTCACTCCCGAAAGATGAGAATGCATAGAATCAGCGGTTGAAATTAATTATTTTTAAATTACAACCCCAATCATGTTTTTGTTTTCCCGTCATTTTACTTACGACTGCTTCTTTAATCTTTGGGAGTTCAGTGTGGGATTTACAGAACGCTTGCTATTGGAAGATGGCTCAGTACCCAGTTTATTTGGACCAGCTGGATCCACTGACTCTCAGCCTGTAAGTATAATAAATAATTGATGTTTATATTATCTATTGAGCGTTCAAAATACAGAACTATGGAAATGGGCGTATTGTTTCCAACATGATGTGCTGTACGCGATAGACCGATCACAACAGACTGGGCCATCTGACCAATCAGAGCAGAGTAGGCTCACAGAAAAGAGGGGTTTAGATAGACTGAATCTTAGAACTGCTTCGGACGAATCTTTTGAGAATCATTGGAAAATTAGGTGATATTAAATTACTATTTTGAGATAAGGAAGCATTTTTTGACCTTGCATGCATGTAAACCTATTGTAGGAGACACCCAAAACAATATTAGGAACCTTAAAATGGCATAATAGGGGCACTTTAAATTTGAGTGAGATAAATTGAGGTTGGGGCCTAAGAAATGCCTCCTTTTGAATCAGGCTCTGTTAGAATGTACAAAAGAGAATATTTTAGAGCTTGTTGCTTTTTAATCATAGCGATTTATTGTATTCTCAATGTCGACAAATATTTTTGTTGTCGAGTAGTAGTTTGATCTCATATGACCTAATGTAAGAGCCTGCAATAACGCGGTTTGACCAGTGTGGCGCTGTAGCGCAAGACTAATTCAGCTCTCCTGATGCTATTCAAGAGAAGAAGACTCAGTGCTTCAGACAGCAAACGCAGCCGAGCCCGAGGCTGCTGAGCGGCTTTTGGATGAATATGTAAATATATACTGCGCGCTTTCCTCTCAATAACAAAATAAACACATCAAAACCTGACAGCGGTGAGAAAGCAGCCGTTTAAAACGCATCTGATTACAGCGATGTGGATGTTGCGCGAGCTCTGCAGTTCAGTACTCCAGTAAAGTCCAGTCACGTCACGTTTATTTATATAGTACTTTATCAGTGTTTCCCCTGCCATTAAATTGAGGGGCGCTCTGCCCCCCTTGAAGATCAAGCTAATTTTATTTACTTTTATTTTCTCTATAGCGCCAGCTCACAACAGAAGTCATTTAAAGTTACCTTTTCTATAGAACAGGTCTATACCTTGTTCTTTTATTAAACAAACTAAATAGCCTTATGTTATTTATCTTATTTACACAACGACATGTCATTTATGTCTCTACGTTACATGATCGCGTTCTCTGTATTGTGCACAGCGGAGTTCCGCCCTGATGCGTGCACACACAAGTGAGCACACTCCCACTCCCAGTAGTATTTGTAAATATTAAGCCGCAAAACGACTATTTAAATATGAATTATTTGTGTTAATAAATGGCGCAAACAAGCGGTTTTGTGTACTACTCATACTGAAGCGCGCATGCCGCTTCCGGTGATATTAACGTCTGCCGTCTCACTAATGAGGACATAAATACATGAACATCTCCAGAACTGCTCTGAGAGTCACTTCATGAGCATTTGACCGTTTCATTTGAGTAAAACTATCCTCATATCACATACACACAGAACTATAAAGGTATTCACGACAACCCGTCAAAATAAAAGTTCGGTTTAACTTGAAGACATTGCGGCAGAAATATATTACTGTTGTTCAGTAGAATGTACATAATAGGCTACTACTACTACTACTACTACTAAAAATTATTAAAACCTTATTTGTAAGGCATAATCATACAATATTTCTTCAATGTTTTAATTGTAATATTAAATCCCCTTTATTTTCCAAACACAGAATTTGGTAACAATAAAACATAAGGTTGGAAAAAATAAAACATTTCATAGGACACTAAACATGTAATTTGTGTTAAACTTTTAATAAATTGACGTTAAATTAAGTTTCATGATAATTAATTATAATTAATTAGACATGCTTTTTGATTAATAAAATTTAATTTAACCATTAAAAAGGAGTCCAGAAAAATTACTTACAAAAAGAGATTTTAGGCAGAATGATGTGTCATTCAGCTACTTTTTCATATAGCTAATTAAATGGTGAATAAGAGCGTTTCTCTGCCATCTCATTTGGCCATCTCTGCCATCTCCACCAAAAAAATCTATTTTGTGTGCCAAATATATTTATTTGTATAAATTAATTGTATTACTGTAATTACATAATATGACTTTCAAAAGTTGAAGTGATTACCTTAATTTATTTGTTAGAATATGTATAACCCAATATTTTAACTAATTGCAAAAGCTGAATAATCAATAAATGTCTGTCTACTGATTAATCAGCGGAATAATCGATGAGTAGTCAATTAATCGGTCTAATAATCGTTAGATTAATCGACTAGCAAAATAATCGTTTGTTGCAGCCATAATTCTCACAACATTTCTTTACCTGGAGCTTTATCTCTTGCAGGAAAATTAAGCCACATGTTACAAATTTTTATAAAACTTTCTTGCACAGGTGAAGCTTTTAATTAATAACAGAACCAAAGTATATTTTCCACCTGATGGGTTTATTCTCATGTTTACATTTCTTCTTGCTTCCGCTCCTCCAGTGGCCATTTTGTCATGGAAGATAAATGGTGTAATTTTGCAGTGTGTTGTCAAGTGTTTCCATGTTTTTTATGCTTGTGGAATAATCAGAAATATGCCTACTGTACGTATTTGCGAGTGAGCTGATGATTCTAGTGCATTTCTGCATTGTGAATGTCACTTTCATTCTTTTTTTGGCTCCGGCTTTTACACAGTCACATTATTAACTCTAAAAATAGCTGAGAAATGCATTATGGTGCTCTAATGAGACTGTGTAACTATTTACATTATCTCTTTTGGTTTGCAAAGAGAGCTAATGTTTTTTATTCTTCGCAAAATTTCTATTAAAATAAAATGAGATTTGGCTTTCCATATGTGCTGTATGTCATATCAAAACAGCTTTAAAGATTAATTACAGCACTCTTTAGGCATCCCCTATGTGCTCATTCACATGGAAAAATGAAGACCACGGTTACAGTATTATCTTTCCGCTATTATTTGAAGTGCTTAAAATAGTCTGGGTTTGTTACGTTACCACCATGCCGTGTGTGATTTGCTGGCATAAGACTGTGTTACACACTCGCACAGACACACACACACAGTCGTAATTGCACAGGACTGTGGCAGCTGATGGAGCGTTGTGTGTGTAACTTAAAATTTACATGCAAAATGTGTAAAGTAATTAAAGGCATAAAACCGCCAATTCTGCAAGAATGACATTGTCATCACTACTTACTGTGCATCATCTGGATGTCTGGGCAGATGGCATCTGTATGCGCTGCCATCTTCCTGCAATATGAGACATCTCAGGAGACTGATGATCTTGTAAGCCAGAACTGCTGGGGCTGATCGTAGTTAAAGGCAGGGGCTGCAAGATGGACCGCTGCTGTCCACTGTCACTTTCAGTCAAAGTCAACAGTTTTATTTTATTTATTTTATTTTATTTTGTATTCACTGAAACAAAAGGGCAGCATCTTTGATGCTCGATTTCATGAAAGGGTTGCCTGCTTTGAACTATTTATGTTTGAACTGGGCTGCAGTTTGTAGATTAGATTTAATTGCATTTTAATTCTATCAGAATGCGTGTGTTTGTAGATGACAGGGTCTTTTCGAAGATCTGCACGGGACTGATGACCATCTTGCAGAAGTACAATTTGTCTTAACTACAGGAATATTATAGGATATTAATCAAACTATGGCACTATGTCATTTAGCTTGTGCTCAAACAGATGTTAATTAAGATTTATGGAAACGTTGTGACAGGTTGGTAGAGGTGACATTTTCACCTTATACTACTGTTAAAAAAAGAATACATACCAAATTATACAGTTAAAAAATGATATCCAAAACCTACATTAAGTACTTTATTATTAAAACAGCAAACTGTAAGCTTTATTTTTTAAGTAATATTCAGAAATATATCGTAAGGGATAGTGCTTTTGTTTTTAGTGGAAGTATTTAAAAACTTGTTAGCTTTTAATAGAAAACATAAATGAAGGTCATGCAAAACATAGTCTTACTATATTAATTTATGTCGAAACATATTAGGTTTTATACATAGCTGAAATCAGATAGTATTTTAAAGAATACCCTGGAGTTTAATGAACAAATGACTTAAATGTTTGTTTAAATTGTCACAGTACAAAAAAATTACCCTGAATTTAGAGCTCTGAATATGTTGTCTTGATAAAATGAACTGAAAAACTATATAATTGTTATATTAAGGATTTATTTATACCTTATCTGAACCTTGAAAAAATTCTTCAGTATAATCTAGTGATCACATGAAATAATAGTTTGACTTGAATAAAACAGTTTAATTTAGATGTTTCCACATAATGCTTTTTAAAGGGGTCATATGACGTTGCTAAAAAAGAACATTATTTTGTGTATTTGGTGTAATGAAATGTGTTTATGCGGTTTAAGGTTAAAAAAAAACATTATTTTCCACATACTGTACATTATTGTTTCTCCTCTATGCCCCGCCCTCCCGAAAGTGTCGATTTTTACAAAGCTCGTTCTGAAAAGCAAGTTGTGCTGTGATTGGCCAGCTATCCAGTGCATTGTGATTGGCCGAATACCTCAAGCGTGTGACAGAAATGTTATGCCCCTTACCATATAATGCCGTGTCCCGGCGCGACGAGACAAAACCAATAAAGCCCATTAAAAACAAGGCATTTGTTGCATCCAGCGGGGACATAAGTACTGATTATAATGACTTATACTGTCTTTTTATGCGTTGTGTTGCTTCATGCTGCGTAAACATAAAACCATGTCTGCATTTGTAATTGGAGAAACGACAAACAACAAGCGCTACTCTACACTGCCCAAAACTCGCGTTTGAATCATCAGTGATAAATCCTTTAAATATGAAAGCGTACTTACAGGCTGTGAGTCAGCATTATTTTTCAGAACACCGGCATTGTAGTCTACTCTCCCAGGAAACAGTCCACCATAAAATGCGTTGCTCACATCTGAATATTTGGGTTGAACTGTTCTGGAACAGTGTTGTAAATACAACTTAACCACTGATTTCTAGTTGTGTCCTCTTGTGGAAGGCCAAACAAAGTAGTTTCACTTTCACAACGAAACACACAGCGTCTCCACGACATGGCGGCAGCAACAATACTACAGCAAGAATCAAAGTTACACCTTCTTTCTTTGCGTGAACATTTGGGCGGTGTTATGAAAATCTTCCCACACAGTGACGTAGTGTTTAAACGAGGCGTTTTAGGAGGGCGTGGACGAGTCTTAACTTTTATAAAGAATATCTCTTTGGGTTTGAGACTTTGGTCTTTGCAACTTTAGGGATCTTATCTATTCACGATCAGCTTGTAACAAAAGGAAAACTTGAAATCGCATCATATGACCCCTTTAAAGGTTACCAACTTTTACCTGATTTTATAGCGTGAACACGCAATTGACCTATTTCACACCTTAGGTGAAAAAAAAACGTGTCAAGTAATGCATTACTATTTTAAGAGTAATGTTGTGAGACTTACGAACTGAGCAAAAGGGAAATTGTGTGTATGTTTATGTATGTGTAAGTGGGTGAGAAAGAGAGAGAGGAAAGGAAGAAACAGAGAAAAAATGGCCAGGGAAATAATATCACCCTAGGCTTATCTTAGTCTATAGCCCTCAGTGGACCACCCACACCATCTGCATGTGCAGCCAGAGCTTTTAAGTCAGATTTAAGACTGCTTGGAGGATGCAGTGCTAGGTGTTGGGGCAGAACTGACATCAGGCAAAGTGCAATAAAGTCAGATATCAAAGACATGCATATTATATCTCTCTCTACTGAATCATATTCCCACCAATAAACCATTTCTACCCCTTAGGCAGACTTTCAAAGTGCCCTGCAAAGTTGAGCAAAACCCGTTCAAGTGTGTTAACTGCTGCGGTGTTATTCCAGCATCGATTTCAGCTTGTAATATGTCAACAAATTGTAGATCACAAACATTTTATGCAACATATATAGGTTATATGACAATATCTGCTGGAGTCAATGATTAATGCTGCAAATGTTAAGCTTATTATTATTATTATTATTACTATTATTGTGTGTGTGTGTGTGTGTGTGTGTGTGTGTGATCAGTCACACATTAATTACTAATATAAAAATATGAACATTATTTATTATACATTGTATTACAATAAAATACTAATATTAATAATATTAATCATATTAATAATGTGTGTGTGTGTGTGTGTATGTATGTATATATATGTATGTGTGTGTGTGTGTGTGTGTGTGTGTGTGTGTGTTTAAACCTTCAAGTTTAGTTTAGTTTAGTTTATTTGTAAATATTTATTGTATAATAATATGTTATTATTGTTATTTATTTTATATTACATTTATATTTTATTTCTTGGTGCTCTTGAGTTTTAGTTTCACTTTTATTTGCAGATGAACAACTGTTTTATGTATTGTGCCAAATAATGCTGATACCACATACAGCAATGACAACAACGGCAATTGCTGTGACAAGAGCATATGGCGTCCCACCAGAAGTGGAAGGTTGGGGTTTGTGCATACATGAAGGGATATAATTACATCAAGCCATTATTTCTTGGATGACATTTTTTTACAAGCCCAGTTTTTTCCCCCTCTCACCAGCATTGAATGCAAACCATAATCTAATCATCACTTTTCATGTGGACAGCATGCTGCATCAACGGATCAGCTTCTCTGAAAGCTGTAAGCAGCTTTTCCAAATTTCATTACTGTCCCCCTCATGATCAGGTGTTGTGTTCAAACAGGCCCAGACTCCCTGTGTTTTGAGGTTAATCTAATCATCACTTTTCATATGGACAGCATGCTGCATCAACGGATTAGCTTTTCTGTGAGCCGTAAGCAGCTTTTCCTAATTTCATTACTGTCCCCCTCATGATCAGGTGTTGTGTTCAAACAGGCCCAGACTCCCTGTGTTTTGAGGTAGCTTTGATAGCGGTGATGAGAAATCAATGCATTTGTCTCAGTGCAGCAGGAGGAAATTGTGCCGGTTGTTTAGCATTTGGAGGCGTACTTGCTATTGCCCAGAAGTACTATATTGGTAAAGTGGAACGTTGGGATTGGAGGCGTAGAACCTGAGACATGATTGAAATATGGATCTCACAGATATGTGTTGTGCTCTGCAAAATGGGCTTTGCCTGACAGAGACATGCAGAGCTGATCGGAGATAATTTTGTGCTTTATACATCTCACATTGACTGCCATATGTGACTGTGAGCACAAACCGACAGGCAAACAATATTTCACTAAACAATTTATGTTAAAGGGATAGTTCACCCAAAAATTAAAATTCTGTCATTAAATACCCACCCTCATGTCCTTTCAAACCCATAAGACCTTTGTTCATATTTGGAACACAAATTAAGATATCTTTTATGAAGATATTTTTTATTTATTTTTGAGTCAATATACTGCAGCCTAAAACAGCAAAAGAACCGAAACCCACAATGACACTGGCCAAACAAATAAACAGAACACTGTTATTTTTATCTAAAGCAAGCGGCTGCTGCGTGCATGGTTTGGCATGGCAGAATACCAGCAAAGAGCGCTGCATTTATAATCTCTAAAAGACATCTCAGTTCATCGCAATCTCACAAATCTCTGTTATAACACAATAATGCATAATGAATCTTTCATAATGTCTACAATTCGTGTGTTATAATGAGAGGATTCATGAGACCGCAAATTTCAGCACTGCAAACACGTGTTATAGCCTAAATAGAAACTGCATACGCTTGCACCTGTTAATCGTTTATATTTTATATTAGTTTATGTTGCTTTTGTGCAATAGATGAATAACAATTTATTTGTTTTAGATATTTTGTTTAGATATTTCTATTTTGCGGGAGTCCCGTGAATCATTTTTATTCTCCCGCATCCCGCGCACACACAAGTGTCTACCCGCCCGCACCAGCACTCGCGCGCCGCACTCTGTTGCGTCGGGTCTCGCGGGAGCAGGTCTCTAATCCACTGGCACTTGACTCGACAGTGCGTGTGTTCCATCCTTTTTACAATCTCTAGATTATAAAACACTGCATTCTGTCAACAATGTAACGCGGCATTAACGTATAGAGACCTTGGCTTGTAACTATACTCTAATTACTATTTTGAAAATTATTACGCGTTAAATTACTCCGTTACTAAAAAAGTAATCAAATTACAGTTACTAAGTAATGCGTTACTGCCCAACACTGCATATCAAATTGGAAAAGGCACATGTTTAATACTACCTGGTCTCATGGCATAAACGTACCTTGGGGCACTTTTTAGCGAGACACGAAATACGTACCAATAAGTACATATCACTGCAGTTTCCAAAAGAAATGAACACTAGAGGCAGTAAAACTACACCTTTTATTCATTTTTACACAAATTTACAGAGTTTCGATTAATAAAGCATAATTTTCGCACAATTACTTGAAGAATATCCTGTTATGACTTCAAAACAATATTAATATGGTGGGAGATTTGAAAACCGATGCTTTTGAATGTTAGCATCACACATATCCAGCTTCATATCTATGGGTTTTCATAGATGATAGTTTTGTTCTGTAGCTCACCGAGTACAGAGACGTACTTGAGAGGTGAGGAGCTCCGTTTTGAATCCTGTGTAAGTACGGTTCAAGTCAACAAAACATTTCAAATATATATAAGGAAGTATAGGGAAGTTCAAATGGCACGGTTGCATCAACAAATGCATTTCTATATCAGTTTTGCATTTGTTAACACTATCAGGTAGGTTTAGGGTTGTTTTGGTGTAGGGCATATTTTCAAGGCGATTAACTTTTAGCGACAGTCCCCCGATATTTGATTTCTGAACCGCTGCAATACGTACCTGAAGCAACGTAATAAAAACACAGCAATATGTACCTATATCAACGTAATAAAAACGTGCCAAGGTTCACGTATTGAACCCGTGTTTTAACGCCACTCAGTGGACATTTCTCTTTGAAACGGTGGCAAAACATGCAGTAAGGTACATAATAACGGTGCTGCAGAAAAATACCCAGAGGTACGTATTTTTATGAGACCAGGTTGGTTTAATACTAGATTTATTTTAGAGATGAGTCATTGTCTATGTTTCCATCACACACACACATACTTTTTCCTTTGTGCTATTTAATTGTAGGGCACACTCATGTTTCACCTTAAAAGCAGGCCAGAAATATTGCCTGTCCTAATTACACAGAGAAATTATTATAGTATGGCTAATAATACAATATGAGTTTGGACTAGAAGAATAAGACGGCCTGAACTCATGGCCTTGTGTATTGTCTGCTCGTAGAATTATTATGCCTTTTAATTCACTGTATTTAATAGGCTGGTTCACTTTAAGATGATGAAAACAAATTTGAAGCGCAATGTATATCCCAAAAGGTTTTATAGTTGCCTGCTACACTGGTGATGCAATTACAATCACGACAACAAGCTTTGCATCAGAATCACTGCTGTGAGATAGACTTTGAACCAAATATGCATCCATTAGAGGCTGGCTTTAATCACTTTGAATTAATGGAGAACTTTAAAAAGAATGATGAAAGAGCAGAGATATAGGCATAAAATTTGTAGTTGTTTTAGTATTTTGTTAGATTGTAGACATTTATTTTCTTTTTAAAAACAAAAGACGTAGCCAAATCCATGAAGAACTGTTCTGTTCTTTAGAAAGAACAGAAAGATGAGAACATACTTTAGCACAGGTAGCCTGGGGCTACATGACAAGTTTGACAGCTTTAAATAGATCATGTAAAATCTCATTTATCATTAAGACATCTTTCATGTTCCAGACCAATAGATCACAGGATGTGAAGAATCAAAAATGCGCTAGAAATCCTTGTTAGAATATGCAGAAGCGTACAGAGATTGCCGATTCTAGCCTGAAAGGTCACCCAATGCGCTGACGTGAATCTAGAACTAGCCTAATTCATTACTATTTCAAAAGCCAAACAAACCAAACTTTTTAGCTGAAAGTCGCTATGAAGACTAAAGTCAGCTGAGCTAGTCCCCAGACTCAGCAGAGCTCACACTAAAAAACTTTTCAATTAAAGTTTAAATGAACTTAAATCGTATGACCAGGGTGATGGAGTTCATTTTAATCAAATTCAGCATGAGGCCTTAGAAATCAAAAGGTCAAAGGTGATTAAAATTTAAAAAAAAAAAACATAGTTGTATCAGCTCTGATGCTTGCAGGGTAGAAAGAAAGACCTATTATGATCATAGCAGTTGACTCAGAGCTGACGTTGTGATAAATGGGCAGAAAAAGGCCCGAGCTGTTCTTTTAAAGAGCATAGTTAGGCATTTTGCATTACTATTGACATCATCTTTGTTTGAATGTGCATGTTATAGTATCAAAATGCTGCTGATTAAAGAAAATATCCCTGCAATGAGAATGTGGCAAAGTGAATGACCCACTAAAATATGTGCAAGAAACGTTTAGTTAGTGCTGGGCGGTATGACCAAACATTTATATCATGGTATTTTTCAAAGTTATACCGGTTTCACGGTACATGACGGTATTTTTTTTTTTCATGCATGACCGGGGGTTAACCATATTTTCTACTGATTGAGAGAGGAAATACTGCACTATATTGACTTAGAATGCCCTATTTTACTGTCATGATGAGTGAATATTGTCAAAAAATACCACACTAAATAGTGACTAAACACGACCCCTTTTAATACATGTTAACCAGGAGTCACTCTCATTTATAATCGCGGCATCATCTGATCAAATCAACATGCATCTACACTAAAGACTATGCGATTGTTTTGGCTATATTACTTTTTTGTCTCATGCAGCGCACTGCCTGCATCTGAGTAACAAACTAAAACCGAGCGTTGTTTAAGCGACATACACCGGTATTGCGGTATTTTAAAAATTCATATTATAACAAAAATAAACACCGGTATTCGGTATGAACCGGTATACCGCCCAGCACTACGTTTAGTCTTATGCCTCATAAAATAGGAAAAATTTGAAATGACAGAAACCAGAATAATTTTAATCAATTATGTTTTGTTATACAGTACCAAAAGTTTGGGGTCAGTATTTCTTTTAATTGTTTTATTCAGCAAGGACTTTAATTAAATTGATCAAAAGTGACAGTGGAGACTTTTACTGTGTTACAAAAGATTTCTGTTTCAGATTAATGCTGCTCTAATGTATCTTGGTTTCCACAAAGATATGAAGTAGCAGAATTGTTTTCAACATTGATAATATCACCAAATTAGCATATTAAAGTGACTTCTGAAGGATCATGTGACACTGAAGACTAAAGTAATTGTTGCTGAAAATTCAGCGCTGCCATCACAGGAATAAATTACATTTTAAAACATCTCACTGCACCCAATTTTTTGGGTTAATTTTGCATTATATAAAGTCATTTATATTATTTAGCTTTCATTCTTATTCATATTTATTCAAGATGTTGCACCTAGTCTTTAAATCATTGAATAACTAACCATTTAATGGTTTAAGATGTCTTTTAAACATTTGAAAATAAAATAAAATAGAATTGCATATCAAAAAATATGTATAAAATAAAATGATTATTTTAATTTAAAAAAATTATTTATTAAATTGTTAAAAAAGTTATTTATATTGTTTGACTATCAGATTATTCTTACATACCAGTTCTAGATGTTGTACTGTATAAAGTATAGTCTAAAAATTGTTAACATTGCATGGTTTCTTGTGATGATTATTGAACATTTTGTTAATAAAATTAATTAATTCGCTCGCTATAAATTATCTGTTGCGACAGTTGGTGTTCAGTCAAGACATCCTTATAATTTGTTTAGCCATCATGAATTACCACGCATGTGTTGAGTTCAGTGTGAGTTGAACTGGACATAAGACTGCAGCTGTGCTGTCGGTGTGAATTTACCTCTGTATTTGCATTTGATAAAGTTGAAGAAACACGGACAGCATGAAACCATTTTGCTTTGTCACGATTCATCCTTGGCTAGAAGTTTTATCGGTTATCTTTGTTCTTCCTCTTGAAAAAATGAGTACACAAAAAGCAGCCTTTTATAATGATGGCTGGCACATTGTGTACTCATTGTCAGTTGAACTTCGTGGCCTTGGGTGGTGCCTCTGAGCCAGACCCTCCACAATTAGCTGTGTTCCCAGCATGATTAATATTAACCATTAGAAATAATCGGATATTTGAAATAGCACTGTCAATTCGGATGTGAATGTGTATATGGGTCTTACAGAATTAGTGCCTGGCTAATGAAAAGTAATGACTCGTTTTGCAGTGCTTATTCAATCGAGCTCCTCTGCAAATGTAGAGGGAAGGAAATTCCATCAGCCCTCGGCCCGGCAGATTCAGATGATTGCCATCCAGTGCAGCCCCTCGTCATCAAAATAAGTGTCACACCCAAACCCTGGGTGCTAATTAGGCTGGGACGATACTCATATTTCTCGAAACAGTATTATCAAGATACTTGGGTGCTGGTCTGTATTGCGAATTTAAGGATTGTGATTCTACAATTATTGCGATTTTTGCTTGCTTTTTTAACACTAGACCATGGGGGAAAGTTGAATTATACAGACTATACATAATATATAAGATGAGTCATATTTGCAAAAAATTATTCATCACATCTTTCTGAGTTTTATTTCAGGAGCATCATACAGTACTCTACTACAAAATGGTCCTTTCAAAACCCTGGATCTCACTGCATGTAAAACAATTGGTACAAATGTACAATAGAATAAATAAAAATGCTTTTTGAAGTAAAATAAAATGCTACATTAAGCTGTTGCTGCTCATGAAGCTAGTGCCATAAGGAAACAAAAAAATAAGTCGTATTACCAATATACCAGTGCATGACATTGAGTTTGCATACCAATTCAGCTATGTCTAGCTCTGCATTTTCTGGTAATAGTGATTGTGTGATGAATTTTTACACTGAAACCGAAATAAAAGTTTTCATTAAGACCAAAACTGAAAGTGAAAACAAAGTTTATTCAATAATCAGTTAATTAATTAACACTCATATAAAAGCTGAGTTGTATATAAATATTTTTATCAACGTTCTTTAATAATATAAATGTTGTTTCTATTCCAATTCCTTGTTGAAATATAAACAATTAAACCAAGGCTGTACTAAAAGCTTGTTTGCATGAAAGATTTATTTAAGTACATATAATGAATATGTACTATAGTGCATATATTTATCAAAATGCGCCTCTCTAGTGCTCGAGTTTATAGACACTGAATGACTTAACTGGGGTAAATGAAACATTGCATTCCATATTTTTTACAAGCTGTTTTATTGACATCTTTCTGCGGTTGAAACCCTGATTGAGACATTTCGAGAAACAGACATGATTGTACTGTTTCTTTAAACATACAGTACCTTCTGATTTTCATTCATGTTTATTTCATGCTGTAAATAGTAGTAAAGCAGAAGAGTTGATCGGTTCACTTGCGCTCCAAGCTGCCACTTGAACTGAGGTTGCAAAAAGCATAAAGCTTATTGTGATCATTGGATGGCAGACACAATACAAATAATGTTTAGTTAAGTCTTGTTTAAGCATCAACTAAAATAGAGGAATTATATGTGAATTATTATCGAATTCTGGAATAAAAAAATATTTCAAAATCCTAAAAAAATTGCGATAATTCAGTGAATTTTTTTCCCCTACACTGACTAATTGTCTTTAATACTGCCATCCATGTATGAAAAAATAACCCAGTAGGTGGAATAAAAAAAAGTGCAGGCGCAATCAATTCAATAATGAATTTAACTCCACTTATCACTATATACAGAATGGTAGACAAATGCATTGTGGGTTTGTCCTCTTCCATGTGTCTCACCTCCCCATGGGCTGTAGAATGCTGTAGATTGTATGAACAAGTGGGATGCCAGGTTGACTGGGGGATAATCCACATGGCTGGAGACCAGAGGGGCTCGGGCAGCAGCAGTTGTCGTAGCATGTGTATCAAAGTGATAAGCTCACTCCACCCAATAGGTTATTATCCTCCTCTGTCCGTGTCTGATTAGAGTGATTGAGCAAAAGGGATCCGTACTGTAAAAAAGGATTCATGTTTGCAGACAGAGGGGTCACGCTGTGTTGCTGCACCCCACAGACATATTTGACATTTAAATAGACATTTTTCTGTCATAACCGCTAATGGTCAACACATAGTTTCACAAAAACTAACGCTGATACTGATATATTATATTATATTATATTATATTATATTATATTATATTAGATTAGATTAGATTAGATTATTGTCACACTCCTGGACTTTATGGTTGTTTTCTCCCTCATGTGTTCATCATGACCTAGTTTTCCCTTGTGTTTGATTGTATCATTATGTTCAGGTGTGTCTTGTCATTATCCTCATTTGCTCTCCTTTTTAAGTCGTAGTCTGTTCACTGTTTCTTTCACCATCTGTGTGGTGGGATCGCCGCGGGTCTGCCAGTCTCCATCGGCATTGTGGCTGGAGGATCCCTTGTCTCTGCCTTCAGCCTCTGAGTCCTGGACTCTGCCTCGGCCCTTCAAACCCAGTGGCTCCACCATGGCTCCTAGCTCCCTCCTCTCCACCGTGGCCCGTCAGTCCACCGGCTCCGCCGGGCTCCATCGTCCCTCCGGCTCCGCCTTGGTCAGTCGTCGACCATCCGCCGCCTCGGAACTCCAGTCCTCCGGCTACACCTTGTCCCTCTGGCTCTGTCAGGCTCCTCCTTCCCTCCGGCTCCACCTGGGTCCTCTGTCGCTCCGGCTCCACCTCGGCCTTTCCGGATCCCCACCTCCGCCTCGGTCGCCTGAGCCATCTGCTTCGCCTTGGCCCTCCGGATCCTCTGCGTCACCCTGGCTCATCGGCTCTCAGTCTCCGCCTCGGGCTCCACCTCCACTTGCTCCGCCTCCGTCGGTCGGCCCCTTGGAGTCGTCAGCCATTCCTCCACCATGGCTCCTCCCTCCGTCGCCATCATGGCTGCGGTCTGGGTCCCGCCTGGCTCCTCCTGCTCCAAGTCCCTCTTGTCCTCTCCCTGGCTCCTCCCTCCATCAGCTCCTCCCTGGACTCTGTTAGTCGTCCTCCTCCCAGGGGTCCGTCCTCCTCCTGAACCGCGACCAGAATTATCTGCCAGCCCCTTTGCCATCCCTTGTCACCATCCCTCTGCCGTCTCTATACCCTTTTCATCACTGCGGCGCGAGGTCGTGACTTCCGGGAGGGTGCGAACTGTCACACTCCTGGACTTTGTGGGTGTGTTTTCTCCCTCATGTGTTCACCATGACCTACTTTTCCCTCATGTTTGATTGTATCATTATGTTCAGATGTGTCTTGTCATTATCCTCATTTGCTGTCCTTTTTAAGTTGTAGTTTGTTCACTGTTTCTTCGTCTGGTCTTAACGTTACATGTGTGTGTATCTTGCACTTCTTCAACACCGCTGTGTGACTATTATATTATATTATATTATATTATATTATATTATATTAAAAATGATCAATGAGTGAGCTGAGGGACTATTCAGCTCAGCTTAAATATATTATATTATATTATATTATATTATATTATTAAATTCATAATATATATATTTATAATATAAAAGTGATATAATATTAAAAAATGCTTTCTGATTATTTGGTCTTTACAAAATGCTATTTAAAATAGAAATTGACTGAGAAATTATTTTAATTATAAACAAACCTATAATGTGAGAATATCTGTCATTATTAAATATAAGCTAAGAAATTCTGTGAACTGTATTATTTATTTTAAAATGCACAATGCTTAAAATACATAAAATACTTTCTTTAAAACCTTTATGTAAATGTAATTATTTGACAGAGTTGTCCCTTTACCTGAAAGATGAAAGTATGTCCTCTGTTCATCGAACCCATATAGTGTTTTCAGTTCTTTTTCATCCAGAATCCAATGCCAGACTTCTGAAATCTATAATAAACAAATGTGTCTGCTGCACAGGAATAAAGCAGTCTCAGACAGCTTTATGCTTTTATGTCTGTTTCCATTATTGTTGGTAGCGGCAATTGAGAATGGCTTTCCATCAGTGTTCATTACAGTGTTTATTCCCATAACTATGACTCTAAATTTAAATGTGTTCTGTAATACCGTACAATATGTTCATTTTGTAACGTGATCAGAAAGCAAATGTAAGTAGCAATTTTCATCATACTACACAGCAGGGCCAGTCTTGACATTTTTTTTCTGCCCTTTTATGATATTTCATATATTTCTCAATATTTGTTTGCTCTAAAATGGCTTGAAAAGAATGTTTCTCCATTTCGACAAACAATCATTGAAGTTAAATTTAAAATATTTAACAAGTCTCCTTTATTGATATGCACCAATATAATATTATTTTGAATAATTGATTAATTGAAACAGACTTCAATCAAGCTTGCCAAACCAATTTTTGCTCAGAAATGAACTTTGTGAAAGAAATTAGTGATGATTGTTTTAATGAAACTTAAAGGGATAGTTCAGCCAAAAATGAAAATTCTGTCATCATTTACTCAACTTCTGGTTGTATGAGTTTCTTTCATCTGTTGAACATAAAAGAAGATATTTTGAAGAATGTGGGTAACCAAACAGTTGCTGGTCCCCATTGACTCTTTATTACATGGAAAAAAAAAATAATATTATGGAAGTCAATGGGAACCATCAGCTATTTGTTTGCCCACATCTTTTAAAATATTTTCTTTTGTGTTGAACAGAAGAAAGAAATCCATATATGTTTGGAACACCTTGAGGGCGAGTAAATTGTGACATTTTCTTTTTTTTTCCTCCATTTTTCTATTTTTCTGGGGGAGGTGGGTGAACTACCTTTTTAATGGCCAAAGAAAAACACATTACTGTAATGCAAAAAGAATAATTGCAAATATATCATGAATATTCAATGTATATTGCCCAGTCAACTGAAACTGCCCATGCCTATCCATGTTAACTCTATTATTTGTTATAGACTCTACAAATTTAGTTTACTGATAGATACCCATTTAATCTTTATGTAAGTGACTTGTCCTTCTTCTTTTTGTAGGACCAAACAGAAATTAACGTAAAATGACCATCTTTAATCAGCTAAACTGTAGTGTTTCTTAAGTGTATTAGACAGTGAAAATAAATCTTTTTCCCCTCTAAGGGACTGCAGGCATTCAAGCATTTTTTTTTTAAAGAATTCAGGCAGATATTAGCATTGAAATCAAAGCTTGTTTGATTGGAAGGACATCCAAAAGCACTTCAATTTCCCATGCAGGGTTGACTGCAATACAGACCCAAACTTGAATCACCCTCCAGAGTGTATGAGGCAATCACACAGCCGCTGGTTTGGTTGATCTGGGCAGGAAACTCAAACACGAGGCCCGTGAACTGTTTCTGAGATACTAATAGCCTTCCAGGAAATTAAACCGAGAGCACAGCCTTATTTATTTCTTAGAATATGTACTCACATACTCTAGACGGTGATATACTTGACATGTAATGTGATGACATGAGATTGGAGTATTGATTTGTTGCTGTGAATATGGCTGCTATGGAAACATTATCTAGTATGGGGCTTTTCAGTTCCAGCTGTGAAAACCCACTGGACAGAATTAACAAGCGCTAATTGATTAATGACTAAATCTGATGTCTTGAGGGTTGAGCTAAAAATATTTTTTTAGGTGAGTACCATTTGAGTCATTTGATGAAGTGCACTAAACACAAAAATATTTTGAAAGTTATATTATAAATTATTAAGACTTATTATATATATTTTTTAATTGTTTTAATTTTTTTAACATTAAAAATATTAATTCAAATATTTCAAATAATTAAATAAATTGTATAAAATAAAAAATAAGACATATTAAAAGTAAGACATTATATTAAATGTTGTTTTTATATTTTACATGAAAAATATTAATTCCAGTATTTCAAATCATTAAATTTTTTTGTATACTTATGTCAAAAATATAGAATGTTACATGATAAAATGTTCTATGTATTGGTTTTTCCACTAGATCATTTATACTTGTATAACAAACTTTAATTTGAATTAAACAGCTAATTAAAAACAGTTTATTAATTTATTCAAATTACAGTTTATTATATCCATGTGGGTTTTGATTTCCCTTGAATCAAGCTTGCCAAGTCAATTTTTGCTCAGAAATGAATTTTAAAGAAATTAGTTATGATCGTTTTAATGAAACAGTCTTTATAAACCTTAAAGGGATAGTTCACCCAAAAATGGAAATTTTGTTATCATTTACTCACCCTCAGGTAAATTAATTGTACACATAAAAAATAAAATAAAAAATAAATAAATAGAATGCTAAATGATAAAATGCTCTGTATATTGGTTTTTCCCATCATCAATTATATAACAACCTTTCATTTGAATTAAACAGCTAATTAAATACAGTTTATTAAATTTATATGGTGAATTAAATAAATTTTATCCATGTGAGTTTTGATTCCTCTTTCCACACCACTTATTTGGTGTACCTCAAATTATAGTGTCATGTTTTTGTCACGTTAAATGACATAAGGAAGAGGAAGTGACATTATTTGGGTCTTCAGAGGAGCCAAGTTGGCAAGTTCTTTTCTAGCATTCAGAATTTCTTGTTTTTTATGCTTGACAGGATTTTATAAAGCATAACATATCCACTCTGTCACAAAATAGACAGAAAAAAAATATTTATTTAATGTTGCTTCTATTTATAAAAGTGTTGTCATTTTGTTGACTCTTGAATGCTAATGATCCGAGGACATACTAACCTTGAAAACAGGAAGAGCAGCAGCCATTTTGGTATGAAATATTCCACAGCCATTTTTATTCAATTATCTCAAAATGACACGAAGCAGTGTACTGTGTACATGCACTGTATGTTAAAAATCCTTTCCAAAATTGAAAAAGCACCTATTTCAGTGTACTAAACCCATGTTAGGACATCGTTCTAGCGTGAAAACATGAGTGCATTTATGTTGACACTTGTGAAAGATGAGCAAATAATGATATGCACCGGCATGTTGAGATGCCTGAGATGAATATCTGTTTGTAATGCTTATGTCATTCATATAATTCCCTCATGATGCTATCGCATAACTCATATAGAAAGATAATCCTCCTCTCCGAGTGGTCTCCAGTCTGCAGGGAGCAGCCAGATGTCGTAGTGTAGACGTCAGAAAGCACTCAAAGCACTCTTTAATCAATAATAATCCAGAGACCACCTTCCGCAAGCCCCTTTGAGGCCTGCTCAGTGATGTCTGCTTCATGAATTCTTGACGTCATATGGAAGGACATTAGCACAGTCATATGGTGGGTTGTGAGAAAGACACTGATTTTCTAAAAATAGATGGTGTGAAACTAGGCCAGGGTGCAGAGCAGGCAGCTGGCACACAGGAAGAGAATACTTTTGTATGTGTGTGTGTGTTTTGTTTCGGCATCCAGAAGCAGACCTTGCAACATAATGCATTTTGGCAGCGTTTCCTGTCATTGCCTAAACCGTCTGCAGTAGCCCGGTGTGCACTATTAGATCTTTGAGATGTCTTTATTCCAGGTGGTGTCAGTGCCTATTACTTCTGTGTGTTCACCAGTGTTGGAGAACTACTTTGAAATGCTATATGTTTCTCACTGTTTAAAGTAGTTAAACTACTGCCAAAGGGGCTCTTTTGAAATAGCTGACTACAATACAAGCTAGTAACAGAACATAACTACGTTGAGGCAATATCTTTTTAAAGTATATTTTACAATGATATATTTTTGAATTTAATGATAGCCCTGTTTATCTTGCACAAAAGCAATATGTGAGTAAAGGAACAGTTAACATGACATTATTTGACTTGAACAGATAAACTGCGGTTCAAAAGTTTGGGGTCGGTGAGATTTATTAATGTTTTTGAAAGAAGTACTGTATCATGTGCTCACCTGTACTGTATCATAAGGCTTCACTTCTTTGACCAATAATACAGTTAAAACAGTGATACAGAAATATTTTTACAATGTAATGTGTGTAACTGTTTTATCTTTGAATATATTTTAAATGTAATTTATTCATGTGATGGCAAAGTTGAATTTTCAGCTTAATTTTCAGTGATCCTTCAGAAATCATTCTAATATGCTGTTTTCGTGCTAAAGAAACATTTATTATTATCAGTGTTGAAAACATTTGTGCTGTATTATTTTAGGATTCTTTAATGAATAGAAAGTACAAAAGAATGGCATTTATTTTAAATAGATATAAGTTTCCTTACTGTCACTTTTGATCAATTTATGAACTTTTTATCAATCAATTCAACTTTTGATGCATACAGTACTTGCCGATTCTTAAGGACTTTGCATTTACATTAAATGCATCTAAAAACTACCCTAGTTTTTAAAGTCGAAAACATAGTGATGAGCTAAGTATTAGCTATAAAGAATTAAAATACTGTAAGAGTCAGTTAATCTGTTTTTTATTTACATGAACAGTCCAAACAAACAGATTCCTTAGAACGAATCAGTCTTTTCCAAATGAGCTACACTATGAAAAAAAAACTACAGCGATGTATAGCATTTTGTCGGATCACAATTCTACTTATTAAAAAAGGAGCTTGTATCCACAAAATCTACACTACTCTTAGCTGAATTATTACAGTATATGATGAAAAGCGAGTGTCTTTTGTGTGTTTTATGAGTCATTAATTCAACTGTTATTTGTTAAATATCACTGAGTTGTTCATGACTAAAACAAATCTTATTATCCTTTTTAAAAATTTGCATGTCTTCAAATCTATATCAAGCTATAAAACAACAATAATCTGCTAAATAAATTAAGAGTTTCGATACCCTACTCATGTCATTTTTATTATTATCATGAGTCATTTTACATGGTTCCTTTCCTTGTTGTGATTGAGACTGACTAACATGACAAACTGAACGAACATCACGCCGACTTGCGTTCAATAAGTTACTTGCATTGCTACGTTTAATTTTGTTTCTCCCTAACACTGGTGCTCACTCATTTAGTAATGAATTGTTATAGGAACTACCTTACAATTATTATTTTGTGCATAAACATACTGTGGTATGGTATTTTTTCTGTATCACTGTAACAAATCTTTTGCAACAATGGAGCAACCGTAAACATTAAAAACCAAAAGTGCATGAATAAAAATGTGTGAGTTTGTGTGTAAAAAAAAAGAAGCAGCCTTGAAGTGCTTTGTAAGTGGAGATCAGTGGAGGAAACATCATCAAGCAAGCACACTGCAGTGCACCGGAGCTCCGTTCTCCTGCTTAGAGGGGAAATCAATAATACAGGCACTTTGCCTCATCAGTCGCCTATGCATCTTCGAGATGTACTCTAAGGTAATGCTTAGATGAGGGTATTTTTGTCTGCGAAATTGCTTGGAAATGCAAGTCCAAGATTCTTCTACATACAGAGCAACTGGTGTAGTGCAAATTACATCCGCTGGAGCAACATGAATAATTGCAGTGCCTCACCTTGAATTTGATTTGGCTGAAAGCATCTGTCTCATGTGGCAGGGATTTTATTTCCCTCCATGACAGCTTTTTGCAGTGTGGCTGGTTGATGATGCGACCTCAAATGATCCGGCAAACTGAACTATATCACTTTTTCATTTCTTCCCTAATGCAGCTCCTCCAAACGTTCGGATCATCCACTCCGGTCACGCATGCAACATTGAGGAAGAGCGCTACACAGAGAGGGTGTACACCATCCGGGAGGGGGAGACTTTGGAGCTGACCTGTCTGGTCTCGGGGCATCCACGGCCACAGGTGAGGGTGTTTACTGACTTCTGACCGGTTCCATCATCAGCGTGAGGCTGCTCATAGCTGGGTGTCACCATAGGACTTCTAATGGCTGCGGCTGGCATATTTGCACTAGATTGGAGAGATAAAATGTCTGGAAATTGAATGATATTAAGAATCTTCACGTTTGGAATCAAATTGCAAGTATTCTTCTAGCTTGTTCTGACTTAAAACAGAGTCAAGGAAAATGGAATAAAAAAAAAGAAAACCTCATACATCCAAATAAGGAAAAATAACTATTCATAAAGTGTGCTACATAGATGAAAATGTTTGGAAATGGAAAATAAATTTGAGTTACGAGACATCCTGTGGTGCTGAAAAATACAATATAGTAGCATTTGATATTCAGATAACTGTGCCAGGCATCATATCAAGTATATTTATTAGAGAGACTGTATATTATATATTATATGATTTTATGATTATGTGATTTGTGTGATAATGCACTATATTTAGACAGAGCTCATCATACAGTATATATAACTTTTATATACATACATTTACACACATACTACCTATATAAGAAATATATGATAATACATAATACATTAGAATATATATAAGATAAATATATATAGATATATGTATTCACATGTTAGTGAATTGCTATGTATAAAATCATGTAAATTAGTTTAAAGGGCACCTATTATGCCCCTTTTTACAAGATGTAATATTGGTCTTGGGTGTCCCCAGAATGTGTCCGTGAAGTTTCAGCCCAAAATATCCAACAGATCATTTATTATAACAGCAGGAAAATGTCATTTTTGGGGTGTGTCTAAAAAAAGAGCTATTTTGGAGTGTATCGCTTTAAATGCAAATGAGCTGCATATTCCCACCCTGTCTCCAGAAGAGGGCGTTGAGTATACGTCTCTCTGCATTGCATATCTACAGCAATAAACAGCTGGTATAAGCAACATAACTGAGAGAGAGAACTGGTGTTCAGCCATACATATGGGAAGCCAAATGCACTGAAAGTGGGACGAAACAGCGCGATGTTACAGAGCTCGCACCGCGCTGACCTGTCATCTGCGCGGATCAATTGACCGAGCTGCACGATCTTGCTACCGAAAGTACAGCGAACTAATCTCACAAGAGTGCCGTTGATCAATTAAAATGCTTAAATAACATACGCACACAAACACAGTGAAAACACTAAGCACTATAACGGCATGACATTCACAAAGGAGTCTGGAGTGATACATGTATATGTATTTAGGTAGATTTTGAGGCGCATTACCTTGAAAAATGAAGGTAATCACAACGTCCTCAGCAGCACAGATGTTGGAAGAAAATGTAGACTCGTGTTCAGTCTTACATCCAAACACAGAGCACCGGGATTGCTTATGAGACATTGTTGACATTACAGCTACTGGAGATCTGAGAAAATGGAGGACAGCTTACTAGGGATGTCAAAATGGCTGAAAAACTACATTTGAATTTTGTACTTAAATATTAGCCATATTTGAATTATATTCGAATTTAAAAGGCATCATTTCAGTTAGGGGGAAAAAAGCTTTTGGCTTCTCTCCTGAGGCCACAAGAGGGCACATCGAGCAAAATATTACTAATGCACATTTATTCAAAGCAATAAAATAACACGACTATCTTTGAAAAAAGTGCATAATGTTTAAAATAATGTTTATAAACCAATTATATTTACATTATATTTAAATTTTGTCATTTAGCAGACGCTTTTGTCCAAAGCGACTTACAAATGAGGACAATAGAAGCAATCAAAACCAACAAAAGAGCAGTAATATGCAAGTGCTATATTAGTATATTATTATAGTGTTATATTTCAATTTCACAAAGAAATGTGCAGCATTTTGTCCAAGCAATAATAAAAGGACACATTTAATTTATAATTTGTCTTAAATCTCATTTTGTTAAAAAACAAAAAAAATCGTGAATCGAATCGTGAGTTGAGTGAATCGTTACATCCCTATATATAATTAATTAAGTTGCTTAATTAGAAACAAAACGGCATCATGTATGTATGTGTACAGTGTACAACTCACTGAGGGCAGAAACTATAGCAATGCAGGGCTGTCAATCAACCCCCGTAGCCCGGCCCTATGCAATGTGATGTCACACTGCATGAGAATCAAAACGGCTTGCCTAGTAAGACTGATTTGGTTTAAAGGGGATTAAAAAATGAGGAATGTGTGGATTTTTATCATTGTAGGGTGGTTGTGTTCACACACTGCCAATGCACATTTATGTCCAAACACCATGTAAAAGTGGATTTTGCATAATAGGTGCCCTTTAAATTAATTAAATTGTTGTTTTTTTATTAATTATATATGAAGAATTTCTCAAATGGTATCTGAGGTACCACCATACAGTATAAAGCATGTCAGATGCTTCGGGGTAAGCTGTGCCATATTAATAGTGAAGATTTACAAAAACGGTTTCACTGTATTCAAATATTATGAATATTATATTCACAAATATACCGATTTGTGAATAATTTGCCAGCAAATAAGAATTTGAAATGGGATTGTGCGTTAGAAAATTGCTTTTTCTCATGTACATTCATATTTTTATTTGAGATGTAAATTAGTCAAATGTTCCCCAATGATTCAGCTTACCCTTCAACATGACACAGCTTACCCCAAACGTGGGGCAGACTTTTTAAAAGTAATTTTACTATTGTCCTATGTTATAGATACTTTAATTACAGCAGTCACCCTGAAATGTTTTTAGCTGTCGTAAAACCATTCTCCTCTACTCACCTTTACCATATCTGTTACTTAAATATGACCAAGTGACAAAATAGACAGGAATTATGGTGCTCCTGTGAGTCCTAAATCAATGTTATGCTTCTCAGCTCAAGATGACGCCATATAATCCTGAATAATATGACATTTTGATTATCAGAGGAAGATAACAACATTCTGTGTTTCTGCTTCAGGCACTCCTGTATGTATCATTCATCTGTTACGCTTCTGGACTCGCTGCAGTACTCTCCATTTCACCCTCACTCAAGTGGTCTTAATTCTCTCAACGCCCCACTCCTCGTCGTATCTTGCAGAGGGCTTATCAGTCCCGTAGCCTGTGTGCGGTTTTAGATAGGCAGCACTCTACGCCTCTCATCTTGGTCTCAGTGCTGCATTTTCAGTGGAGAGGAAGAGCAGTCCCACTGAGTTAGTGCAGGAGAAGAGACGGCCACGAGGGAAATCACTGAATCTGCACGACTGCAGAAGAGCTGAGTGATTCCCCGAGGAGCACTGTCAGACCTCAGAACGCTAGGAAGAGTCCTAAAATCTAAATGTTTGCTAAGAAATCCCCCTGGCAGTGTGGTGTCATAGTTTTGAGGTAAGCCTTCATTTTGCATTCTACACACAGTTTCTGTGAGGAGTTCACATTTTTTTAATGCTCCTGTGACGTTCTTCTCCTCGAATCGAGCGGCGCTGTCCATTTCATTCGCCTCCCTGCGGCCAGGTTCCTGACGGGAGCAGGTATCAGAGATGAACAGGGCGGGTAGTGTGTGATGAGGTACACCCGAAGATAATGGTGCCTCATCACTGTTGCCGTTAAGTGCTAAGTGCATCTCTCCTCAGGTGGTTTGCATCCACAATGGAGTGGTTGGAAGGCCAAGCTAGTGGAGGAAGCTGCCGCCCCATGTGCCCTGGACCTGGAGGGGAGCAAGAAGGTGTATAATACCTGTAGAAATCCATCCATTAACATTCCCATTCATCTTAATGCCAGGTGATTGATGCTGTAGGACTCTCTGGAAGTATGCAACTTGAAATCTGCCATATTTGCTTGCAGGTTTTCAGTTCTAGCCAATCGAGCTAATAATCTGAGCCACAAATGCCGTATAAAATATTTAATGCTGCCAAATGCAAACTGGGAACCGGTACTTACAGTACCTGTAATGAAATGTTAGTGATATATGCTGCTTGTAAATAAAACAAAAACAGTCAGAATTCATGGCTACTTTTGAATGGCCCTCATTAATAGGTGTAGTTATGGCAACTATCAGCAGGTGTGACAAAAATTATAGAGTGCAACAGTGACTGCCTTCTTTTTTAGCTGCCTTTGTTCCAGAAGTATTTTTCCCATAAAAATTTTCAAAAAGAGATGTCTTTGTTTCTGAGATATAAGCCATGAACCAAACCAACTGTATATATATATAATATAAATATAAATATTACAAAAGGTTCAAGCGGTTATTAATGATCCAGAAGGAAAAACAATGCATTAAGGACCAGGGGCGTAAACTTTGAACAGAATGAAGATGTGTACTTTTTTCTTATTTTGCCTAAATATCATATCAATGATGATCAATGCATCATGTTTCCTTCTGGAGCGTCTGTGAGCGTTTGAACTTTTTGTAACAGTTGCATGTAAGTCCCTCAGTTGTCCTCAGTGTGAAAAGATCATACAGTCATTGTTGGAAAGGGTTCAAATATACAAAAGATGCTTGAAAAACAAAGAATTTGTGGGACAAAGATTTTTTTTTAAAGAACAGCTGGGACTTTAACTGTTCAGAACAAACAAGGGACTCATGAACAGCTATCAAAACACAGCTGTGGATCATAGTGTTGCTTTCGTCAACGAAAATTATGACTACATATCGTCGTCAACGAACCTTTATCACGTGACGAAAACGAGACGAGACGCAACGTAAATGCTGGTAATGTGACGATGACTATAATTAAATGTATAATGCAATATTGTTGATGAATAAAAACGAGACTAAATGTGGTTTACAAAATAAAAACTATGCTAAAATGTCTCTTCATTTTCGTTGACCAAAACGAGACGAAACGAAATGTTATAACGTTATTTCGTCTCGTTTAGTCGCGTCAATAATATAATAAGATAACCTTGTTTGAAATGGGTTTGACTAAAATAAAATTTTGGTTTCGTCTATACTACTAGGTACTTACTTATACTATATTGACTGGGTTAAATAGAATTGCATTTCTAAAGGATCATCCAGGTAACAACACGGTATTTAAAACCAAAAACTTTTGAACGGGATCATTTTTATAAATTAAACTATTATTTTCTCTTTGGGCTATATGTAAACATCTTTTATGTGAAATCTTATTCAGATCAGTACTAAATAAAAATAATATGCATGTATGTGGACCCTTTGGGTCTTCCATTCAAAAATATTACAAAAATCTAACCTTTTATATATCCACATTTACTCTGTACTGTTTAGGGTTGGTTTGTCTGTTTTATGTCCAACATCAAACAGAACCACTATCAAATTAAAGCAAAGTACAATTTATGGATCATTTTATGCTTATAAATTGTATGTTTGATGACTGATATTGAAGCAGTTTGTTGTTTTAATTGTTTAAGCGAACACGTGTTGAGTTGTGTTGGTGCATGCAGAGGGCATTTTTTGGCTGTGAAAACCCTAATGCATTTGGAATGTTATGTGCTGCTTTTGCCTCCCAGTCTTCATTGTAAAAAGATAGGAAGATTTTTGCTGGCAGCCTCATTTTGAATAAATGAGCGTGTGCCGCTTCTGATCTCATCTCCGGCTTTTGCTGACTCCCTTACCTTGAGTGTAAATAAGGAAAGATTTTTAATGAATTATCTACTCTTTTCCGCTAAGGCAGTCTTGCCATTTCTGCTTTTTAGAAGTTAATGATAGTAAACATGAAATATGAGTAGGTTGTCGGAAAATGTACTACAGGAACATTTATTATCTAAAAGTAGAAAGCGTACTTGGTACCGGCACAGCCTATTTCTACAGTACAAACACAAAATCTAAAAGTTGTTCTGAAATGGATGACGTGTCAAAGATCATCATGTGTAATTGTTAGGAACAGACAAACATTTTTTTCATGTTTTATTATCCCAGTCAAAGCATGTGTATATATACTGGTCCAAAGACTGACTGTTTAGCATGGGCTCTTTAGCCCCTGCTGTTTGATGCCGTAACTACACCATCTGGACCCATAAACGTCTTTCTCTGTTGACATTCATTCAGAATTATATCCCAGCAGCATATTCTGCTAATTTAAGAGCTATATTTATCATGGTTCTAGTGACATCACAGAATCTTTCCTGTCATCTTGTTTAAATTTAAAGCTCCCTTTAGGTTCTGTTACACAGACATTAACACTATACAAATCATGTATTTTTTTATTTTATTGTAAAACAGTTTTATTAAAAACATTGGAGATGGAATGAAGATTGAATATCTTATTCAAAATGATACATAACCACATATGACAACTAAAGTCTTTTGTTGTCCTTAGTACTGCAAATTGTGACCAAATGCACTCGCCGTGTTCCTTAATTATCACGGTTTTATTTATGGCTCTGTTCCAGAATCTTTGTCTTAGTCAAATTAGTACCAGGGTCATCTTAGATAGATTTCTTACCATGCAGCAAAGCATATTAATTGGTAATTAGCATGAACTCTCAAAACAGCCAAGGTTTCACCAACTCTTTGTTTCAGTTCTGCCATTACTTCACAACAGTTCTGGGTGGGGAAGTCGTGGCCTAATGGTTAGAGAGTTGGACTCATAACTCAAGGTTGCGGGTTCGAGTCTCGTACCGGCAGGGATTGTAGGTGGGGGAGTGAATGTACAGCGCTCTCTCCCACCTTCAATACCACGACTGAGGTGCCCTTGAGCAAGGCACCGAACCCCCAACTGCTCCCCGGGCGCCGCAGCAAAAAATGGCTGCCCACTGCTCCGGGTGTGTGTTCACGGTGTGTGTGTGTTCACTGCTGTGTGTGTGCACTTTGGATGGGATAAATGCAGAGCACTAATTCCAAGTATGGGTCACCATACTTGGCCACATGTCACATCAAAAAAAAAACATTTACTGAACCAGTTCCCATAGATCCCACAGACAGTGAGTGGGCCAGAGAAAGATACGCCCAGGGCTGCTTTATGATAGACTGAGGGGGCTGGAGGCTATATATAGCGCTCTTTATGGGCGCATTCTGTCTGCATTTGACACACTGGGCCCGTCGTCACAGAACTCCCATCAGTGTTCTGGCTCTGCTGGCAGTGGCAGAAATCTCAGACTTGACAAATTTATGAGGATGAGATGTTTGTAATACTTCAGACATGAGTACCTTTTATAGTTATTTTATTGTAATAAACATGTTATGACATTAGCTCATAAAAAACAAAATGATTATGTCTTTATTTACTCATACTTATGCCTATTTTCTTTCTTTTGTGGAACACAAAAAATATATTTGATGCATGTTTTTGTCAAAGGGGTCCATTTGGGTTTGATTTTATTGGTGTTGCCATATTTAATTTGGGATTTGTATTCATTAGTTGATCAGTGATTTAATTTGTTCTGATTTGGGAGTGAATATCCACTTTAAAACTTAAAATTAAGTATTATCATCATACAATGTAAATTAAATTAAATCAATTAATTAAATTTTTGGATTTTCCATTTTTGGAGCTTGAAACTTGTGGACCCCATTGGCTGTATAGAAAAAACAGCTGAAATATTCTTCAAAATATCTTCTTTTGTGTTCCACGGATATTTAAAGAATGTTTAGACTGTTTTTGTCTATATAATTGGAGTCCAAAACACATACATTGGACCCCATTGACTTCCATTGTATGGACCAAAAAAAAAAAAAACTTAGACATTTGTGACCCTGGACCATAAAACCAGTAATAAGGGTCAATTTTTCAAAATTGAGATTTATACATCACATGAAAGCTGAATAAATAAGCTTTCCATTGATGTATTGTTTGTTAGGACAATATTTGGCCGAGATACAACTATTTGACAATCTGGAATCTGAGCGTGCCAAAAAATCAAAATATGGAGAAAATCGCCTTTAAAGCTGTCTAAATGAAGTTCTTAGCAATGCATATTACTAATTAAAAATTAAGTTTTGATATATTTACAGTAAAAAAAATATCTTCATAGAACATGATCTTTACTTAATATCCTAATGATTTTTGGCATAAAAGAAAAACATACAATGTATTGTTGGCTATTGCTACAAATATACCCGTGCTACTTAAGACTGGTTTTGTGGTCAAGGGTCACATTTTTCAAAATGTCTTCATTTGTGCTCCACAGAATAAAGTCATACAGGTTTGGAACAACATGAGAGTGAGTAAATAAGGACAGAAATTTAATTTAGGGGTAAACAAGCCCTTTAAAGTGAAACCCTGAGTTTCAATAACTGTAATGTGAAAATTTCCCTTCCCTCCTTTACTCAGAAACAATATTTCCCCTGTATTATATGACTTGAGGTCTGGAGGGCTGTCATTTCCACTGTTTTATGACTATTTATGGAGGCACTTTGGTTGTGAAGGCAGTGGGCTGCCATCAAATTGTTTTCACTTTCCACCCCCAACATATCGCTTGAGTCATGATCTCTACTAACACAGAAATAAATAATAAAACAGAGGTTTTTGATTTATGTGCTACTTTTTTATTCCACACAGTCCCAAAGTCTTGAATGCATACATTAAATGAAGGAAGTTAAAGTACAATAAGTCTTAATGATTCGAGTGGGTCATCTTTTCTTACGTATTACACTGAATTGCTGTCACAAAATGCACAAACGATTATTCAGTTCCACTTTCTCACCTCTGAAAGTAGGAATTCCTATTTGTGCGCTGTCAGCTATAGCCCACCTCAATGCATGCAGACATACAGGGCTAAGCACTTTTCTTTAGGTGCCTTATTTCCTGTTCGAGCTCACAAAGAAAGCCAGCGTATCTAAGCCCTGCGAGTTCCAATACGCCATTATTCCTAACCAACATCCAATACGTGTGTAAACAAATCTGCCCGCCCTCCATCCTCAGCAAAGCATGAAATGGAATTCATTCTGCCACTTCCAAAGGTTACGACTCTGTTGCTCCGTCGTTTTTTTTCTTCATAGACCTTCACGAGAAGAAAACCAAGGCCTAGGCGAAAGCAACGCTTGGTCTTTTGAAATTGCGAAGCTGAAAAAGCTTTTCAATTAGTAAGAGAGGGGCTAATAGTTGGGGTGAGGAAGAAGTTGCTGCTTGCAAGAGGAAGGCGGAGCTTTGATCTTTGTAGCTGGACTCAAGCTGACTTGCTCCCGCCTCCGAGGTTCTTGAGCAGCAGGGATGATAAAGGGGGGTTCTGTTGTAATGTAGGTCATCTACACAGTAAGTCTCACTCAGGACTCGGTAAGGCCAAGCCAGGCCTGAATGGGCAATTTGCTCCAATTGTCTGGCTGGTTGGCAGACAAGTACACAGAGGGAGTTACAGAATCTCTCTCCCTCTCTCTTTGCCCGGCTGAGCTTCGTGGGCAGCGTCTTTTCCCTCGTCTCTCCATGCTTCCTTCTGACTTATACTGTATTTGTGTGTGTGTGTGTGTGTGTGTGTGTGTATGTGTGTTGGTATTAAAAAAGTGAATTGCTATTTGAGATGCACATTATTTGTTTGTTTACCATGAAAAATGTTTGTTTGCCATATCAAATTTTAATGAGGCAATTAAGTAAGGCAATAATTGTTTGGTGTCATGTTATTCTAAAAAGTGGTATTCATACAGTATATTAAACATATTTACTGTTTTGATAAATATTCTGTAGTCCTGCTCAAGCTGTAAATATATTCCTCTTCAGGGAACGTATGTAATTTCAGCATTTACAGGTGGTAGTCAGTGATTTAATTGCTGTCTGAATCAAAAATCTTGGTGTCTTCCACATCTCGGGAGAAAATGCTGTGCTGAATTTCATGCTGTTTGCAGTCGAGCTCTAGGTTTGTGTGCGAATTTAATTCTGTTTTAAATCGAACAGTTTGCAAGAATGAATCGATAGAAAAATAGTTTTGAAAATCATTTATAGACCACCTCTATGTGCCGTAGCCAAACTATTTTATGCTATGTGTTGTGAAAAGCATTTGCTTATTTTGATAATTGGGACTATTAGAGAAGTGTACCGATTAAAAAATAAAAATAAAATAGGTCACCACCCCACCACAGTGACTAAGATAAATTGTGTAAACTGTTAAAATGGACCTGTCAGACTTTGTTCCGTGTCTGTGTGTGTTTTCTTCCCCCACGTGCTCCATGTGCTGTTTATGTCCTTATTTGGTCATCTTTTTCTTGTTCCCTGATTAGGTTAATTTGTCCCAGGTGTTCCTCATTGTGTCCCTCTAGTCCTGTGTATTTAATGGTTTCGTGTTTTGAGTTCTTCGTCCAGTATTGTAAACATCTACTCCTCGTGCAGCGTGTGTGTCTCCTGATTCCCCTGTGTTTTCTCCAGTTCGGATATAATAAAAGACTGTGAATATTGCAACTCCTTCGTCTCCGTGCTCCTTCGTTCCACCACAGCAGCATAACCGTGACAGAAGACAGCACCCAGGACAGTAAGTGGTGCCCCCTCTCCCCGTTTTTGTTTTCCGTTTTTAAAAGTGTTTTGGTTTTCCGTTTGTTTTCCCCCCGAGATCATGGAAATCGCCGCTCGTTTCTCCGCCTTAGTCCGCCGAGATCTCCCCTTCTTCGAGTACGCCTGGGAATTCTGCGGGCTCGCCGCGGCGACGGCATTGGGTGATGCCACCATCAATTCTCTGTTCTGGCTCGGGGCCAACTAACATCACCCCATGGACCTCCCAGACACCAAGGGACTGAGCTGGAGGGAAGAGATCCTCCGGTGTCTGGAGAGCGTCCAGCCCCGATCCAGAACCAGCCCGCCAGTCCTCGAGTCTTGCCCAGCGAGGGCTCCAGTCCCTGAGTCTAGCCCAGAGAGGGTCCCAGTCCCCGAGTTTAGCCCAGAGAGGGCCCCAGTCCACGAGTTTAGCCCAGAGAGGGCTCCAGTCCCCGATTATAGCCCAAGGAGGGCTCCAGTCCCCATGTCCAGCCCAAGGAGGACTCCAGTTCCCACGTCCAGCCCAGGGATGGCCACAGTTCCCAAGTTAGGCCTACGGAGGGCTGCTAAAGACTATATTCTCCCTAAGGATTTTTTTTTTTTGGGCCTGAACTGCCCGCTCCGCCATGGCCTCCTGAACTGCCTGCTCCGCCATGGCCTCCTCAACTGCCTGCTCCGCCATGGCCTCCTAAACTGCCTGTTCTGCCATGGCCTTCTAGTCTGCCTGCTTCACCATGGCCTCCTAGTCTGCTTGATCCGCCATGGTGCCCCAAACTGTCTGATCTGCCGTCTCCCCCTGAGTTCCCTGCTCCGCCATGTCTCCCCAAACGGGTACCGCTCTAGAGGCCCGCCGTCCAGTGTCTGTCCTGAGGGACCTCCAGAGCGTGTCTGTGTGTGTTTTCTTCCCCCACGTACTCCATGTGCTGTTTATGTCCTTATTTGGTCTTCCTGTTCCTGTTTCCTGATTAGGTTAATTTGTCCCAGTTGTTTCCAATGTTTGTTATGTCATTGATTTCAGGTATTCCTCGTTGTGTCCCTCTAGTCCTGTGTATTTAATGGTTTCCTTTTTTCAGTTCTTCGTCCAGTATTGTAAACGTCTACTCCTCGTGCAGCGTGTGTGTCTCCTGATTCTCCTGTGTTTTCTCCAGTTCGGATATAATAAAGACTGTGAATATTGCAACTCCTTCGTCTCCGTGCTCCTTCGTTCCGCCACAGCAGCATAACCGTGACAGGACCATTATTATGTGGAGTGACTAAGAAAAAAACTATTTAGAGGCAAATCATGTAAACTTGTAAAATTGGACATTAATATAAAATTATTTTGATCTATTAACCTGTATATATGTGGAGTGACTAAAAAATAAGTTAAAGGCAGATTGTGTAAATTGTTAAAATGGGCAATTATTGTGAATATGCTTTAATATATAAACCTGTAGAATAAACATGTTGAATAAACAACGTGTTCATGTGAACTGGTAAAACTGGGTATTAATATAAATATATTTTGTTGAATAAACCTGTAGTTTATACATGTTATTATGTGGAGTGACTAAGAAAAAACATAATTTAGAGGCAAATCGTGTAGACCATGTGAGAAGCTTCCAGGCTGTCAAATCACAGAAGACCTCCATCCTCTGTGAATTAATTGCGATCCAAATTCATGACATGCAGATTTTTTTTTACAGACATCCTGCTGAGAAATAATTACCATCCAAATAGAGCTTATGCCATGTATTGATCTGGAGATCAGATTTGTGGTAGAGTATTTGCCTTATTTCCAAGTTAAAACCTTAATGTAAACAGTAGCATCATGATTAGAAAGTCACTGAAATATTTTCAATAGCACATTTAGTTGCTATTTTTCAGTATTAGACTCATTACACAGTGGTATGACAAAACTTGTAACATGAACTGGAAAGGATTCTTCTGTATTAGAAACATCACTGCCCCGAGCTATTTCATATAGTGTTGGGGAGAAAATATGCCGTGGCAAAGTACCTTTTTTTCAGTGTTGTTGCATATCCTGTTGTTCTCAGAAATACATCTAAGTATGGAAGAAGAATTGTTAGTGCTTTGATGTCAGTGTTGTTATTGTTAACTAAAACTAAAACTTTTAAATATTGTTTTCAGTAATTTAAATAAATCTGAAAGAAATTAAATATAGGATGATAAACTAAAAAGAAAATTATAAATGTTGCCTTGTCAACTAACTGAAGCAAATGTTTAATTTGAAATGTGCTAAATTTACTGGGCAAGGTAAAAAAATAAAATAAAGATAAATTTAAATATTTAAAAAGCTAATAAAATTACAAAAGCACATAGCAAAATTATTAAAATTAAACAAAAATTAAAATGATGATTCAAAATATGAATAAATACTATAACAGTATATTATACTAAAATAAATACAAAGTTCTGGCATGAAACTCCAATAGATCTAACTCAGTATGACATAATGACATCATCATCACAGCTGATTGGTTCTCTCCTGTATCGGTAGCCAATGAGCTCGCTGCTCAACATTCAAGTACTTAACTAATGTTTGTGGTAGCAGTTTGCAGCGCACTCCAGAAACCCTCCACCTCCACCTTCCCCAGCTCCACCTGTATAGATCTGCTACGGGGTGATCATGTATGCTATGGGGTTATTCATGTTATATGTGCAGCAGCAGTACTTCTTACATGCTCACAGCAGCATGTTGTGGATGTATTGGCAGTAGCAAGTCTCGGTACTCGCTCTGCCGCAGCAGCAGCGTAGCAGATCTATTCTGCCAAGACCAAATACATTAACATTGTCATGTGCATTACCATGCCAATCCCTCCGAGAGTTGTCATGACAGAACACTATTTCGTGTTGACTTTTAAACTCAGCAACATTATCATAATTTTGTTCAAAACTTTTTATTAAAGTGTGTGTGAGCCAGTGTGCTTCACCAGAGACAGATATAGAGGAGGAGATGAACCACTCGCAGAAAAACGAATGGGAAAATCGCCACATTTATTATTAGGGATGCACCGATACCACTTTTTCCAGTACTCGCCCGATACCGATACTTTTATTTTTGGTACTTCCCCTACAAATACTCTCAGTTTTCCCTTAGTCAGGGTCCGTTCTCGTTTATGTAATGTTGGTGTACTTGCCTGTCTCCTGGATTTGTTTATTAAAATACCTTTTGTTTATTTCCTACGTCCTCATGTGTATGTCCCTCACCAAACCATAACAGAAGAACGGACCCAACGATGACTGCAGCAGAGGATGCGCTGTGGGGTTTGCGGCAAGGCGGTCAGAGGGTGAGTTGGCACGACGCCGCTCTAGGTGCGTGCTTCCTGCTGGGGTTGGATGATGAAACAATCCGCTCTCCACATACCACTCCAATGGCTCTTCCCGCCTGCCCAAAACCAAATCCCCCGTGGTCCTCCGAAGCTCCGCCGGAGTCTTCAGCCCAGGAGCGCCGGGCTCTCAGCAGTTAAGATGGCCGGCCGCTCGGAAGTCAAGCCCACCGGACATTCAGGTGGCACTCGCTCTGGTGCCAACTCCTCAAAAGCGCTTTGCTGTGCCTGCTCCTCCAGAGCAGGGCTCCAGCCCCAGAGCCGGCTCCAGTGTCGCTCCAGCCTCAGAGCTCACTCCAGCGTGTCAGGCAGCGATAATGGACATGGCGCTGCCCCCGGGGTTCTCGGCACCCTTCCTCACCCATTCCAGTCCTGCACCAGCCTCCAGGGCACCCGCCCCCCCTCCCCGGTGGTACTGTTATGGTGCGGGATGCGCCTTCCGGGAGGGGGGAGTAATGTTAGGGTTATGTTTAGTTTTGTTTTGAGTGTATTTGTCCCCCTGTGACCTAGTTTTACTTTGGCCCCTAATTGTCATTTCGTTCACCTGTGTTTCATTAATTAACTCATTAGTTCTTTCGTTTGCTCCCCTACAAATACTCTCAGTTTTCCCTTAGTCAGGGTCCGTTCTCGTTTATGTAATGTTGGTGTACTTGCCTGTCTCCTGGATTTGTTTATTAAAATACCTTTTGTTTATTTCCTACGTCCTCGTGTGTATGTCCCTCACCAACCCGTAACAGTTAGTTGGTTAACTTAATTGATCAAATAGATACAGTCAAGCCAAAATGTATTCTGACACCTTCAACAACTCTCTCTCTCTCTCTCTCTCTCTCTCTCTCTCCCTACCATTAAGTAGCTTGTGCATTGTTTTACTTACGTTTTACTTACTTGTTTTTGACATATCCGACCGAACTACAAACTTTACAGTGATGTCTGTGAGAAAGGCATCTGTGCCCCCGCGCGCTCAATCCACTCAGCGTGCTTTGTTTATCAGCTCGCGCACATCAGCTATACAGGCGTTAATACTGAATGTTTAACGTTATATTCATTGCATATACCAGTATCGGTATCGGTGCATCCCTATTTATTATGGCATCTGTAGGATTGAAGGTCCCGTCTTTCAGTTAAAAGAGCCAGTCTTTTTTATATTGAGACATTGTCTGTTTTTTTTACTCTGGAGAATTCAAATATACATAAGCACCAGCCTGAAAATTCTGTTTTTATCATAATTTCAGCTAGCAAAAATTGCAAAATCGATGCTACCATTGTTGTCATGTTTTATATGTGTTATTGAAACAATGATTTCATTATTATCTTGTTTTTTTACCCAATTCATGTGCTCTAAGGAAGGTTGTAGGCTAGTTTTAAGCCACTAGCTGATGAGTTTCTTTCTGAGCTGATGTGATTTTTTTTTCTCTCTGTTTGTCCCGTGTCAGATACGATGGACCAAGACAGCAGGAAGTGCTACTGACCGCTTCCAGGATTCCAGCGTATTCAACGAGACACTGCGCATAACCCGCATCCAGAGGCACCAGGGCGGCCGCTATTACTGTAAGGCTGAGAACGGCCTCGGCACTCCTGCCATCAAATCCATCCGAGTGGACGTCTACTGTGAGTTAACAAGCTCATCCGCCTGTCGGCAAAAAAAACACACACTTGACACAGACTCTTGCAAGGCAACAATAGCTTGGTATTAGCCTTTGCTGACTGTGCCTGCATCTCTCTTTTAGCTTTTGAGGCGCATACTCAAACCTTGATTCAGCACTTCACTTAAATCCTCAGGTTACGAATCATGGATAATCAGTTGGAAAGACACACTTATAAGCAGAATTGCTTGCTGTAGTACCTTCTGGGTTCACTGTTGCTTTTATGCTGTAACCTCAATTTTATAAACCAACAAAGAAAAGGAAACAGAAACTTTTGATTGTAGCATTGCAACAATTGCTTTATCAAAATTATATGTGTATTACAAGTTATATATTATATCATGCAGCATAATAATGATTATTTGGATTATTAATCGAGTCCTCTTATTGTTTTTTTAAAGCTTATATAACGTCAAGCTTTCCGAAATTTTTGTTGTTTTTTTCATATTCATATTTCATTTTCATATTTTTATATTTGCATTTCTCTTTCCTTTTTTCATGATTATGAAAAAAAAATACAGTTAAAAAAACTGGGGATTTTTTCAATCCTTTGCTTGTTAAGCTATTACGAGCCCCCATTATTCAAACCCATTTCTCTGAAATAAATAATAAATGTTAGGCACAGTAATCTAAATAATTTATCATGGCTGGATGACCTTCCAGCATTGTTTATAATGGGCCAGAACGTTTTCTAAGCGTTAATGCGTCTCTCACTTGCTGCTTTATGCAGCTCGAAGAGAGACAGTGGCACAAATTCCAAGCACATTTTACATGCCTACTTTAGCACAATATTCACTAACAAAACAGGGTGTTATAGTGACTAAATCTCAGCCTCTTAAGGAGCTAGCCATTAGCCACAACCTTTGTGCCCTTCAACAATGAATGTCCCTGAAATAAGTGTACTGTAAGTCACTTTGAATAAAAGCATCTGCTAAATAACTGCTTAGAAAATATTTTACCCACTTATGGTGTCATTTAATGATACAGACACAATAGCAAAATGTGTTAATGACTGGACAATGACACAAGGCAGTGCTCAAGGAAACAAAATACTGTATTAGGACATTTACTAATAATATAAATTTAAATCCTTCAACGTTGTACCCACAAGGCACTTTCTGTATAATATTACTTAGTTATGCTATCTGCAACAGCTAAAGTTTTCATTGCTATATACTGTATGTGAAATTTTACCAGATACATTTTTTTTTACATTGTGTCATAATTTTTTTTATAAGTGAATATTTGATGCATTAAATTTATTTAAAGTGACAGTAAGCACATTGCTAATGTTACAAAATATTTATATTTCAAATAAATGCTGTTATTATTAAATGCTAACCTTTTTATTAATTAAAAATCTATTAATTAAAACTGTTTTCAACATTGATAATGTTTCTTGAGCACCAAATCAACATATTAGAATGATTTCTGAAGGATCATGTGACACTGAAGACTGGAGTAATGATTCTGAAAATGCAGCTTTACCATCACAGAAATAAATGACATTTTTAAAATATATTTAAATAGAAAACGGCTCTTTTAAATTAAAATAGCATTTCACAATATGTTTTATCAAATACATGCATCCCTTAAGCAAAAGAGACTTATTTTCAAAAACATTCAAAATCTTTCCAACCGCAAACTTAAAATATATCAAAGAATACATTGAGGTGTCTCATCATAGTGATTTATGGAAACCATTAAAGGGGTCATATGATGCGATTTCAATTTTTCCTTTCTCTTTGGAGTGTTACAAGCTCTTGGTGCATAAAGAAGATCTGTAAAGTTGCAAAAACTAAAGTTTCTTTTTAGCAGCATCATATGACCCCTTTAACTCTGCCTATGTTTCATTACCACTTTATGTTTGAAATTAATTACCTCTGATATGGTCGGACTTGCAATATCTGGGCTATAATGGAGCATGTGTTATTTCATGTATTTCTTGTCTAGCACATTCTTAGATCATCAAAAGCCAGACAGTCAGATTTTTTTATATGACCCATCATAAGAGCATATCTCATCTAGGTCTCTTTCAAAGAGTTTTGCCCTCACACACATCATCATTTTAAGTCCGTGAACACTTTTATTTTCATCCAGATGCCACATGGCCTCATTATCGACTTAAAGGCACTACTCGTTGAAGGTCTTGCAACTTTGTTGAAATCAAATTCAAGCCTTTGAATAGGTGACGAAATGCGTAAAATGAGAGGTTTAATGAATGAGTGAAATGAAAATGAGGATTATTCTTCAAAGAGACATCAGTGTCAGTAAGCTCGCTCCCGAATTTTTCCAAGTTTCAAAGGTTTACTCCTCTGCTATCGGAACCATCAAAAGCTATCACGACCTGTCAAAAAAGGAGTTGTGTGTTGCCTCTGTTCCCTACAGACACGGAGGAGCCATAGATGTTGTAAAGTTATTTACGGTAGCACAGAGAGATGAATAGGAGGAGCGATGGACGATGGCAGGCAGCATTGCCGTGGGGAGACAATGAGGAGCAAGTCATTACCCTTGAATTAGAGAACAGGCCTCAGCTTGTCATTTTTATTCCAGCTTCATGGTGGACTATTCGCTGGTGGGCACTCGCTTTTATCGATCAGAAACATGCTACTCCTGATGCAGTGATCAAAGCCTAGACACATGTCATTGATAAAGAACAGCCAACACACTGCCGATAAACAACTGAGTGCTTCGATTTGGAGTGCCCACGTTGTCTCTGAGTGTGGCAGCACTCACTAGTCATTAGTTTTAAGCACTCAAGATGGACAGTAGCGATATTGATTGCATTCAGGTTTATATTCGTCCCAAAGTGGTCAACTTCAGCCTTGGATCGTGAATAAATCAGTGACCTTTTTCCAATAAAAGAGACCATTTTCTGTCATCATTTACTCACCCAAACCTGTATGACTTTCTGTTTCGTGAAAGTATTAAAAATGTCACCTGGCGTGTTGGAAAATATCACCAATGCTGTCAGTCAAATAGTTACTGAGCAGATTTTGAAAGGCTTGGTGTATTTATAGCCGAGAGTTGAGGAAGGTTTGTGCTTTGAGGGCAGTCTGTAAAAGCACATGGCTCCTCGCTCAAGCACTCTATGATAATTACTGTGGCTCTTGAAAAAAATTACGGTTGTAAAAATGCTCACGATTCAAGTGCCAAAATACAGGTGCCCGAGTGGTCCATCATTTTAGACATTATGTTTGCTGTTAACGCTTGTATGTTTCTGCACCCACTTACTGCTGTTTTCAGAACCTTATTGTAAAGTGTTACCAGATTGCATTTGATCTCAATAACATATATGTGTTTTAACTGGTGTTTAATGGATTAGGTTGGTGTTAAATTAGTTAAAAATGTAGAAAGTCATTTATGTCTATCTTGGACCATAATAAATAGGCTACTGTATGAATTGCGCTCCAGTAAATTTCAATTCTTTTATGGGCTTCTTCTTAATTTAGGTTGTTTTTGGCTCATTAAGCAATTCGACAAATTATGCCTTCAATCTCTGAGCAGCTTGGAAGGAAACAGGGAAAAATCACACTATAATGTTGGAATTATTATCACATATTAAGGTATATTTAGCAACAACTTAATGCTAGTAGTGGCACGCAACTCTTGTAACACTGTGACATATGCATTTGAATTGAACTTATGACTTTTTTGAATTGGGGCATGAATATGAATGCATGAAGTGTGGCATAAATAAACCTAAATATGGAAGTTGTTGTTTACCTGTAACCTAGTTTTCTGTTTATTTACATGCTGTCATTTCCATACTTCAGTCCTACATGCCTGTGTTTATTGAAGCCTTTTTTAAATATACCTAGCTAGAGTTCTAGATGGCTATTGCTGTCTACCACCATCTCCGCAAAAGTCTCATAGCCATTTTTCAGGGCAATTTGAGCGATGTTAAATCAGTGTGACCGACCCATCTGTTTACATTTCAGATTTAGATGAACCCATTGTGACGGTCCATCAGAGTATAGGAGAGGCAAAGGAGCAGTTCTACTATGAGAGGACAGTGTTCCTGCGGTGTGCTGCCAATTCAAACCCTCCAGTGCGGTACAGCTGGAGACGGGGGAGGGAGTTCCTGTCTCAAGGTTCGGACAAGGGTGTGGAGATCTATGAGCCGTTCTTCACACAGGTAAGACGTTAGCTCAGACGTACTGTATTCAAAGCAGTAATGTCAATTTATAGTATATGTGTGCATATAGATTTAGATATAGGTCAGTAGATTTAATTTAAAACAGTCGATTTCTTCTTTTCAGCAAGGATGCATTAAATTCATCAAAAGTGACAGAAATGCATAATGTTTATAAAGATTTCTTTTAAATGCTGATCTTTTGAACTTTCTATTCATTACAAATATATTCCACAAAATGTTAATCAGCAGTTTTCAATATTGATAATAAGAAATGTTTATTGAGCAGCAAAATCAGCATGAATGATTTCTGAATGATCATGTGACACTGAAGACTGGAGTAATGGCTGCTGAAAATTCAGCCTTGCCAACACAGGGGAAAAAAATACATTTTAAAATACAGTAAAATAGAAAACAGTTATTTCCAATTATAATAATATTCCAAAATATTACTGTTTTTCTGTATTTTTATTTAAATAAATTAAATCTTGGTAAAAAAAAAAAAAAGCATAAAACACTTTTAAAAGTATGAAAAAATCTTACAGACTCCAACCTTTTGAATGGTAACATAACTGCATCAATAGTGTTAAAATGGTCAATATAAGCTAGGAGTATGAGAACAATTGAAGAGAGCATGAATTATTTTATATCACAGTACCCATATATATCACTATATTGTTGTTTTTGCTGAAAATATTATAAATTAAATATATGGCATTAAATTAAATTAAATTAAATTAAACTACTTTAAATTCTGATTAGATTTGCTATGTTTGAGGCCATTGTAAAATAGCTGATATACAGTGTGCATCAGTATTGACATTTAACACTATAACTTTAAAATGAGAGAATATGAAAGCCTGAGTTGCTTGAAAACATCTGATGAACTTAATTGCTCTTGCATGAAAGATGTTGCAGCTATCAGGAGAGAAAAAGAGGGAGCATCAGTTTGACATTTTGAGTGTTATCTGGTCCAGGAGGACGCACATCATCTGACAGTAAAAAAAAAAAGTCTGCTTTCAAAACACTGCTTTGACACATCCGATATGGCACAGTGATTGGCCCAGAGTAGATCCATCCTGGTAATGAGTCCTAAGACACAGGGTATTTGAGGACCTGTTTCGCTCTTCTTATTCCCTACAGAGAATCAATCACGCAACATTAGTCTGTGCACTTAAAGGAGATTCTGCATGTTATTTTCAATAGAGCCTTCTTTATCTTTCAGCCTCTTCAGAACTATGAATATGAAACTAATGCACTGCAGCTTTCTGTCAATGTCTCAGGTTAAAAAGCAGATCAAAAGCTAAGTATCTTCAGAAGATTTTGGTATCAAGCAGTGCCACTATTTTTAACTGATGGACTTTAAAATGCCTGTCTTTGTAGAGATTGACCTCATGTAAAGATGATACAAAAATAAGTTACTTATTATTAGATAGAAGTGAGTCGCTTGTGCACGTAATCAACTGGTTCTTAACTGGTTTGGCTTCAAAATATAACCTTATTATTTTGCCATCCTAACCATGAACCAATATATGGTTAGTTGCATTTAATTTGTATTTAGCATTGTTTTCCATGCTGTTTGTGATCAGTATATATCTGCAACAATTTTTTTGGGGTTGCTAACCACCAATTAAAAACCAATGCTGTATTGTAAAATTAAACTCTCAGGACTTTCAAATTGTGTAAGATTACTCTATAAAGCTCCATTAGCCGGAGGGGATACAAGACCAAAATGAGCAAATTAGCAGAAGTCTTTTAAAGCACAAAAAAGCTCAGATAAAGTCAGATTAATTGGATATGGCTAGTTTTTTCCTCTCTCCTTTGGCTTGTTGGATGTGTACCGAATAGTGTTTTATGTGTAGAGAAGATCAGTTTTTAATGTCTGAGCAATGATAGCATGTATCTATTTTATTTTCATTTATTTTATTTTAGAACCACTAAGTAAAACAATTTTTTAAGTTCATCATTACTGATCAAACTGAGCATGTTCAGCAGTCTTAGTTGGACCTTTACCACTGAATTTGAAAAGTAACAGCAAGTAAGTTCTTAATGTTTAATATTTTAGTTGTAGAAGTTGATCATACTAAATGACCTAAAAGTTGACTTTTTCTACACTCAATAATTTAATCAGCCTTTAAAATACAGTTTGTCTGACAAAATGGAAGTTGGATTTTTACAGTTGAATAATATTAATATTAATAGAATATTTAAATAGTATTTTTGGTGCTGTGTTAGATCATCTCCATGTCCAGTGTAAAATCTGTGTACAAAAGCAAAACCCGCTGAGTTTCTGCTTCATACAATGTCTTCTGCTTGGTTTGCAGGGGGAGACCAAGATCCTGAAGCTAAAGAACTTGCGTCCTCAGGACTACGCTAACTACACGTGCATTGCCTCTGTCCGCAATGTCTGTGGCATCCCCGACAAGAGTGTGCTATTCCGGCTCACCAACAAAACTGGTGAGAGTGATACCAATGCCTCCTCCTCGTGCACAGCATTGTCTGTTATTTTAGTCTCCTTCTGCTATATTTGAGCCGTCCAACGAGTAAGAAACTACATGCGAGCAGCACCACAGAAGCAACTCTCAAAAGGAAGTGCCCTGAGGCTCTTGTCACCACATGTGCTGTGTGGTCTGATAATCAGCGAGCTGTGAGTGCTGCATGTGTTATTGAGTATGTTACGCCTGTTACATTTAGAGGCCTGCTGCTACTTTTCTCCTCCTTCGTCGGTTGATGGCTGAAGAAACCGCCCCGGGCTGATGTTTTCACCACTGGCCTTGCAGTTAATTCAGTCCATGGCAAAACCATATTCTTAAGGAAATGGCCCTGCGGGTCCCTGTGCTCCTTATCTGTCTCGGTGGGCTTCACATGCTACTGCGGCGAAGACCTGACCTTTACGGAATCCATTAAAGAATGAACAGAGTCGGCAGACCTTTCCCTCCGGCCATCTCTGTTTCTCTATCTTCCTCTCTCACTCCACCACCCCTCCCATCCCACTAATTTTCTTGCACTATACTTCTTTCTCACCTCTTTTCCGTCTCTCAGTGCATTTCTGGCAGCACATTGGCTGATGAGGATGATCACGGCACAATCCTGGGGATTGACTGATTGCTTTGCCAACTTGAAGGCCCTTACATCACAGAGTGCCAGTGTGCTCATGGGAGAAGGCCTTGATTACATAGATTGGATATGGTCACCTATTGCATTACGGGACCAAGTAAATCACTCCCTTTAGGTGATAATTGTAAACACCACTTTTTAAAATATAAACGCATTAGCTGTGCAAAGCATACAGAATGGTAATCCATACAACCCCAGTTGTTGAATCAATGTATTCCCAAGTGGAATGATAGGAGTGTGTGAGAAAAATACTAATATGTTAAACTTTTTAAACTATAAACCATGACTTCTGGCCAGCTGTCATATATGCGTTCACTTGACGTAAAGACGATGGTAATCCATATAACCCCAGTTGATGAATCAGTGTCTTCTGAAGCGAAACAATAGGTGTGTGTGAGGAAAATACTAAATTGTCAAACTTTTTAAACTGCAAGCCATCACTTCTAGCCAACTGTAATACGTGCGTTTGCTTGATGTAAATGTCAAACACCATGTAAGTGCAGCAGCAAGTGTCCTTTTAAAAAAGAAAATAGGTCTTTCACATAAAGATGATAAGAGTTACCCTGTCTGTTTTTGTCCTAGCCTCCCCGACTATTAAGCTGCTCGTGGAAGACCCCATTGTGGCCAACCCTGGACAGACAGTGGTCCTAGTGTGCATCATCTCTGGAGGCGAGCCCACCCCGACCCTGACATGGGTTCGGAACAATGAAGAGCTTCCAAAGAAGAGCAATCTCAACAGTGAGACCCTCACAATACCTGCCATCAGCACAGAGGATGCTGGTGTTTACAGCTGTGTAGCCAGTAACGACGTGGGTAATCCTGCGAAGAAATCCACCAACATTGTCGTCAGAGGTGAGAAGCGAGGCCTTGAGGCTTTGCTGGTTTAGTTTGTTTGTGCTAGATGTATCATAGTTTCTGTCAGTTTTTGGAAATTGTTTATTTGCAGAAGGTGTCAATAGCACTGGCCATGCAGGGCACCCCAAGAGTCTGGTGGAACCAGAAAAAACTACCAAATGTTGTCTGAGTTGGATATTGAAAAAGTGGCCTGGAGTGTAAAGCATGTGTATTAGTATCTTTGCATGGACAACCTGAGTTTGCATTTGGCTTGTGGCATTTTCTTATGCCATCCTCCATCTCTTCTCTCTATTGTTTCTTGTCTCCGTTCTCATCAGGAAATCTCAATATGTTTTTAGTTAAAATGATTGTAAAATTTAGAACCAAAACAAACCACATCACTGTTCTGGAGGCCTAAGAAAAAATAAATTTGTCAAGCCCACTTGTTTATTTATATAAAATAGTATTAGAATTTGAATTGTTCCCTCATGTTGAATAATAGAATGAAGCTATGGACAAAATTACATTTTGAAGCCAATGGAAATTTGTGTGAAACCTTTTCAACACAAATAAATACGAAACTTGTTTCAATTAGTAGCCTGAAAGAAAAAAAAAATCACATTTTCCATGAAAAATTTAAGCTGCACAACTCTTTTTTTTAACATTTATAACAAAATGAAATGTTATTTGAGCACAAAATCAGCATATTAGAATGATTTCTGAAGGAACATGTGGCACTGAAGATGGGAGTAATGGATGCTATCACAGAAATAAACTGCATTTTAAAATATATTAAAAAAAAAATTTTTAATTATTTGTAATAGTAATAATATTTCGCAATATTCATATTTTACAGTTTTTTAGATTAAATAAATGCAGCCTTGGTAAGCATAAGAGACTTTTGAATGGTAGTGTTTATATAGGATGCTATGTACTTGGCAAAATGCAAATAGTGTATGTTAGTATTTACACTGGGGTGTAAATAGCATCTAATTTCCTTTACACTCAGTGTAAATTGCCTCTACCAATAAGTTTTGCAAGCCTCTCAAGTTTGCTGTCAGCATTTTCCTCTATACCCATTTCCATTTATCAGTGCATAATGAATTACTTAATGATTATCATGGAAGCAGAATGACAGTGCATGGGGGTAATAAATATCTTGACAATGAATGCAGTGTGCAATTATGAATAATGACTGACAGTATGCATCGAGAAAGCAATCAAGTTGTGGTTTGAAGCTAATGTGAAAGGACGAAGATGTTGCAACAGCTTAAGCATTATTAGAATACTATATTTTTAAACTTTCTTGAAGGTTTGAAAGAGCCTTGCTCTGAAATGTCTTATAAATAGGTGCTTTTCCAGCCAGCATCATTACCTAGTGCAATGAATATCCATGACTTTCACGTATTACATCTAGCCAAAAGAACAGAGTGAAATGGAGAAAAGGATTTGCTTTTTCAGGCATGTGTGTGCGTGTGGGATGCTCTCTGAAGAAGCTTTACTATCCCCGCTTGGAGCAGCTGTTGTAGCTTACTTCACAGTTACTCCTTCCCAAGGCTGATCCCCGGTGTGCACAAAAAGCTGTTTACACATCTGGAGGTCTAGGTTTTAATGTGAATCCCTTACTGTCTGTCAACTCACCGGGTCTGGGGAGCACAGTGAGATTACGCATTTCCATGGAGCCGGGGTTCTGTGTGAGACTGGAGGGTACGATGGGAGTCAGATGTCTTGCCAGTGAGGAGGATCATCTTGGTGAGGTAGACGGCAGAGGGGAAGAGGATCATACCAAAAAAAAAAGAAATCTGCCATGTGTAATTCCCCTAGCTCTTCTCACATCAAAGAGCAATAGTTTGTGGTTAGTATCATTACTGAGAACTTCAGTAACTTTGGGGGTAGTCTAATTTTCAGAAACCTTTTTAAATCTCTTTTTTACAGTTTGATTGAATTGATGAGCGTAATTATTGTGGTGAATGGATTCTTACAGAATACTTAACAGTTTGTATCTCTCAGCACTCTTTTTTCTCACATAAAATTATTAAACTCAAATAAGTAATAATTTTTTTGTTCCATTTAGTTGGTAATTTAACAAGCAAGATAATACTATCAGCTGGACATTATTGTAAATTATACAACAGTTAGTTCCAGTCCTCAAATTTGATTGGTTGAGCAGCATTCCCAGAGCGCTGATATAACAGTCTAACAGCACTGGGAGCTTTCACTTTTTCTATCACTCTGCTTGGTAAAATTTTCTGCACATTACATTATTATACCAGTAGGTGGTGTTAATTGACTAACTGAGTGTGTCATTGTAATCATTTGGTCAACAGATTCATTAAAAAATGTTGATGCATTAAGGAATAAAGCAAGTGGCTGTCTTTATGAATGAATAATTGAAGCACACATTTAACTGGTAAATTTTAAAAAACACTGATCGATTCAGGAATGAAACAAGTGACTCTTGCTAAGAGTGAGTCATTGAATCATTCATTCAGTTAATTAATTAAAAAACATTGATTCATTTGAATCAAAGAGTAAGACATTCAAAAACACAGATTCGTTCAAGAATTGGAGGCATGCAGCAATTCTGCTGCTGTGTTGGCAAAGCAAAAGCAGGCAAAGTAACTAGCAAATTTGTTTAAAATGTATGTTACTCAATATTAAAATTGTTAATTGAATTATTGTATAAAAGCATTATCACACTTGCAATTGTGTTGCTTTTGCTGTAAATTAGCCTCTTAAACAATTTCCACGTTAGAAAGCAGTTGCTTATTGCCTAACATTACCTTCCGAGACACTTTTTGCATTATTCATTTATTCATTGTAATATTAAAATGCTATTATTTTAACATTCATTTCCATTATAAGATTTTGTTTACTCACTACTGATTCTCTGGTGGCTCTGTTTTTGGTCCTGATTGCTTTTCTATAATCGCTGTTGCAGAAACAGACAATCCCGAGCCACTAAAGAGACTTTTTTTGGAGCATTAGACATGCAATTTTTTTCAAACCTAATGATCCAAAACCCTTATAACACTATTAGAGTATTTTCAATTTATTAATTGACTCTCACAACAAACGAAATGAACTTCCCACAATGCCGTTGACCTTACCTTTGTTCTTTTCTTGAAGTATTTGCCACCTTCTGCTCATTTTCTACTACATTGGACAACATGTAATATCATTATCATTGTCACAACTTTATGGCTCACTTGTGGCCAACACTGCATTTTCATCCTAGCCATGTTGGCCATTTAGGTTTAATATGCTTCTCTTATGGATGGAAACAACACTATTGGGCAGAAAATAGCAATGATAGGCCCATTCTCTAGCTCGATAGATAGAGGACGGTTTTATAATATAAGATTGTCAGAGGGGACGTTACAAGCATGAGCTGCGCAGCTTCTTTGCTGCACAGATGGCGGAATCTCATTTGTTGGGCAAAATAAGCAAGGGATTGGAGAGAAAACGATATTACATGGGAGGGTTTGGAAGTTGGGTAATCCCAACACACTCTGCTGGCTGCTTGTACAAAGCTCTATGATAGCAGCTGTACTGGTCATTTGAAATATGACCTTTTCTCCTGCAATGGGAAAAAGAGCATGGGTAGCCAGATGGGGCGGTGGTTGAGGTGAAGGGGTAGAGCTGTTTGCCCAATCACTGATCAGGGAGGAAGCTGCACGCTTGAGAATTGATGAAGGTAGAATAGAGGTGGCTTTGTTTTGTGAGGAGAAGATGAAGCCGTGTGGTGGATTGAGCAAATACACTCAAAAAAATATTAAGGCCTAAGATATAAGATTTTAATGGTGTGTAAAATTTCCATTCTTTTGGATTGCACAATTTTAACATAAACTAATAAACCTAATTTGATGCATATTTGTCAGTCATACATAAACATACTGTATGCAACAAGAATGAGATTTATGTAATAATACTAACTGAAATACAAAATAACTGAGTTTCTGTATCAGTATCAAAATAAATTCAATAGACCCACACACACAAATACACACAATACGTGTGTGTGTGTGTGTGTGTGTGTGTGTGTGTGTGTGTGTGTGTGTAATATATAT
>NW_015544247.1:949128-961527 GCF_001515605.1 Sinocyclocheilus anshuiensis
GTGTGTGTGTGTGTGTGTGTGTGTGTGTGTGTGTGTGTGTGTGTGTGTGTGTGTGTGTGTGTGTGTGTAAAATATACTTCAATAAATCAATCTAATTTTAACTAATTGAATCTTTGCTTGTTCCACAGCTAGCCTTATCTATATGTTCATACTTTTAAAATTATTAAATAATTGTTTTCACAGTTAATAGACTCATTCTGATTCTATGTAGTTTGTTGGAACTAAATCAAATAGATGCAAATAATAATAAACAAACTACAATATTTTCATTAACAATTGTCACATACTTATTCTTCCACCAATGCAGACAGAACATCATACTAAAATAGTCTGACAGTGTTCCTAGCCTTACATTATTTTTGTAAGTAAGTATTATGTGTTTAGCAAGAAACAAACAGCATGACTAGTGAAGTCAGATTCCCAAGTGAATGACTCTATGAGCCAGTTTTTCTTTGTGGTATTTTAATAAAATAAAGGGAATTCCTACAATATGATACCTCATTTTTGTTCATAGGCATTTTACATTTATTATTGAAATGATCTTTGCATTTGGAAAGAGATTTGCTTTTATATTTTCCAAATACGTCTTTCTCAAATTCAAGAGAATTTCGAACGGAACATTAAGGAGTCATTAAGAGGAATCCAAATCATTAAATTTCTAATAATTCCTATCCCTATTTATGGTGCCTTTGAAGCTTGATTGTAATTGCATGAAAATCTTCTGCATTCCACTGAAGAATGTCAGTCATACAGGTTTGGAATGACACAAGTATAACTAAATGATGACAGAATTTTTAGTTTTGGTTCAGTGCTTCCTTAAAAATAAAAAAATGTCTTCTATAATCTTGCTCAGCTCCTACATGGAACAAACACAGGGTGGGGATTACTTAGGGGTAGATTGGTCTGATGGGAGCCATAATGGGACGTCATTCAGCGGCACCCAGGTGGGAGTGACCAGATAGCCATTCCTGAGTAAGGCCTTTTCTGACAGCTCTGTTCCACCACCCTCTGGCAGCATCATCAAAAAAAACCCACAACCTTCCCCAGTTATCACTCAAATATTGAGCCTTGTCAGTACCAGCACAGAGCCTCTTCAGCAGATTATGCCAAACGGTACAGGGTCTGCTCTGCAGATAACTGCAAAATAACCCAACTCGTTCTTTATAAGATATTTATTAGCTGGAGGGGGGAGTTGGGAGGAGTGCTGATGGAAGGAAGGGTATTGCTGAGCCTGCACACTGCCATAGAAACTCATCTTTTTATTTATTTACAGAGGAGATTTCATCTCCCGTTTGGGCCACTTTCTACCAAGCAATCAAAACAGACATGCAAAGATCAGTCCTACCACCCCCTACTCCTGGCCACTGAAATTGGTCTTATTTCTGATATGTAAATTGCGTTCTACCTGAATCGCTTTGATGGTTTCTCAGCAGAATCACTGTGCACACTTGGCATTGTCTGTAGCACAGCAATGCATCAGTATTGTGAATGCGAGGGCACATTGATGAGATTCCATTGGATATAATGACTGAAATGCTTGGCCTGTTAAGCCGTATTCAAATTAGCGGAGCCTACCATGATCCTCTCGTACATTGCACTACTTGACTTATTCCTCTGCTAAATAACAAAATGGATAATAGAAAATTCAGTTGCTTTTGATGAGGCGGTGAATATTAGCAGACTGCTGCAGTGGTGATTTACTACAGCTAATAACAGATTTGTATTCAAGCATTTCTTCCCCTGTAATGGGAGGACTCACATTTTGTTGGTAGGGCTTTATGTTGAATGTATTTCAGCCTGGGGAATGTGAGATGGTGGGTTTCATTCTCTGGCATTTGTTTTTATATATTTTTAGTATTATTTAATATATTTATACACTTGTTTTACATGCACAGAAAATATTTTCATGCAAAATTCCCTCCGGAACAGATGCATATGTGCATAAATTTGTCCTGACCCTCATTCTCATTTTGATGAATACACATAATTTTCCTGATTTTTTTTTTTTTATCAGGGATCACATGCCAGTGATATATATAACACACTTGCTTAAGCATCTATGTTTATGGCTCCTAGCTCTGTGATTTTTGCATTCATGTGGTGTGAACTGGTTGGTTATCGCTCGTTCCGTCCCAGGCAATAATAATCGGTTTATTTTTTATTATGCAGGACATTAATTTAATTAATTGAATATTATGTGCAAAATAACAGTGTTCCATTTCCAAATGAAAAACAATTTTGAATATTCAGCATAGCCGAGTAAGTCTGAAACTCCAGTTTTGCTTTCTAAAAAGGTGCATTTGTGTAGTGCAAATGTGACTGTGAAGAAAAATTATTTTAATATTCCTTTGATTATGTATATTATAATAAAGAAAAGTGCTTGTGTGCGGCACCACATATTCATCAGTGAAATGACTTTTCCCAACCATTCACTCTGAATGCACGACTACAGGGCTAGTCAAAAGGATTATTGATTCTCATATAATGCTACAAGAGCGTGTTGACAATGATCTGTGCTGGGTGCTGAGCTGAGGAAACAGCTAACTAATTATAATATCACAAAGAAAGGACATATCCAAAACATAATCGTTCAAAATGCATTCATCAATATCCTTTGCATATATTTGATGCCAGAAAGGAACAGTCTTTGAGCATTGCAAATGCATTATTATTGTGTGCATGCCATGCAAAAAACATCGCAGTAATTCAAGGTGAAGTCTTAATTCTTTCCCAGACACTTCATAAAACAAACAGCTACAAAACACAGGTGCAAATGGTGGAGAGAAACCATTATGCTGTCTCTTAGGAGCTCCTTGATATATTCTTCTGTTGGAAAGCTCATTAAAAGTTGAAGCAAAAAGTTGGATTTCCATTTTAAGCGTTTTTGAAATTTCAAGAGATGTTATTACAGCGGATTACTGTAAGAAATCATCCTCAAACGCTCGACGTGTAGCAACCTGACTTTAAATGTTCTGGAAAGATTACGCAGCTTGTCTCTTGGTAATTGCTTACCTGCAGTGCTTTTTGATAATGACAGAACTCATGCGAAGGAACTGGACTCGAAAGCATTAACACCCTGCAAGTTTTATGGGGTCCCAAAGAGCGCGCAGCTATCTCACCACAATATTACGCTATTGATTAAGTAGCAAATTGACCAGTAAGGCAAGGCCTGCCGAGCTGAACCTTGCATAAAGCAACCCTGCGAAGTTGCAGCTCTTCATTATCGTCTATCTCGTAATATTCACAGTCTCTGGCAGTATCAGCATCGTAGTCCACCTTGAAACATCCTTTCTTCAGTGTCCAGATTGTAACAGCTTGTAAAATGTGCAGCACAAATGCAAATAAATTGGTTAATAAGATCTCATAAAAGCTGTTTTTAAATAATTCAGCGACTGATTAATAATTAGGGCCAGATGCACAGCATTTTCAGAAATGACTTAGAAATGAGATGTGCTGTTTTGCTTTGGCTCATGGCTAGCTTGAGATTTGGGATCCCACAAGAGGCCAAGACATTTGCCTGTGTGTCTCTGACCCCTTTACTCATGTTGAGAAGAGAGCAGAGAGTACTAATGAAGATTAAAACAAAACTTCAGATTTACGAGATTTCTGGTTTCTTTTATTGAAGTCAATGTGACTTTAGAAAAATTGCATTCACAACCCATTTTACTTGTGGAATGTGACATTTCCCAATGGAACAAGTAAAAATGTAGGGCAGGACTTGATTTTATCCATTAGGAACTGATCAGATTGTGCGAATTTGTTTCTCAGATGAAGAGAGGCTGAAAAAAATATACATACACACATTCGAAAAAAATATATATATTAGGGAAGTAATTACAGTCAGTTTTGATTTCATGTTGACACTTTTTTCTTGAGAACAGCAGGATACTGTTTCGGTTTATTTACTGTGTGGTTTTAACCCATAAAGATCCTAAAATAGCTGCTGTTCAGTCTAGTGTGGCTTTTAGTTTGAGTTATTTCTAAATGGGAGACACAGTGCGCAAGATCTCTTAATCCAACCTTGCAAAGATTCACTCATTAGCATGTGTGGAGTGGTGTGCAAGAGTGTGGAAAGTGTGTGTCATGTCACGCCGTTCTTACATCACTTCCAGTGTTGTATATGTCAGTATGGTTGAGTCAGAGTTCTTCTCAATGTCATTGTCAAAGGATTGAGGTTCTGTGAAAGGAATTGTCTGTTCTTCTCTGAGCACAGAAAGTGTATGACTCCCTGACAATCCCTCATCAAAATAATATCACGTGTTTTGTGTCTGGAGGGGCCCTCTGTTTATTTCTCACCTTATTGCAGGGTGATAGTGGAATGGTGTATTTTAAGATCCAGCTTTATTTGTGCTGTGTTCACAGGCTAAGATAGTCACTCACCTCCATCCCTTGAAAATAGCCCATGGGTGTTTTATTAACATTTTTTGTTTTGTCATTTTTATGTCATTGGCTTGTCGCAGTAATAATGGCTTGAAAAGCAGTGGTGTGGATGAATTGTGGGAAAGTGTTGTACATTAAACTGTTTTGAAATTACATTAACCAAAGACCTTTTAGCTATGTAAACTGACGCACTGCATTTAATGCATCATTAACCGTGCAGTACAAATCTCGTATGAAGAGATTAAGAGACTTGATGATGAGAAATGTCCAGTGTGTTACTGCTTCTTGAGTGAAAACTGATATTTTATAAGATGAAAGTGCCTTCATAAATGGGTGTTTCTTCAACGCCAGGCTTTATTGTACTAGGAATTGATTACAACTAATGCAGTTCAACTTCTTTTTTCAAATTTTTGTTATATAAATGTCATATTGAAACTGTGTTAACTAAATACAAAATATAAAAAATACGTCATATGAAGCAAAAAATATTTTACCGTACTTCTATATTTTCTCCTTTTAAATTTACTTTTATTTGAAAATCAGTTTATAAAGAGACTTGATAAAGAGACGTGCTTGACATGAGACATTTGATGTATGAAGTAAATCAGGGTAGAAAGGTGTGAGCAGAATATATTTTTTTATAATATCTCTAATGATTTAAATATATTTTAAATGTGTAAATATTAATATAATATTTTTTTTTAAATCAAGCTGTCATTTTGTCAAATTATGCACAAAGTGTGTGCATTATTTCTGTTTATTTAGCATACATAAAATGTAAAAAATTAAATTATCCTTTCTTTCCATCGATGTCATTTCCATCACTGAATGCTAATAAAAATAATAATATTACTTCTGATGTGGTGGAAATTATACTATGGTGGACCTTCAGGGGAAAAAAATGCTAAAAATGACCAAATTCTATTGAAATGCAGCATGTATGTTCAATGTTGGCCAAGCCAAATAAACTAGTGAAAGTGTCTCTTGAGACTTACTTTCTAAAAATCTAAAAGGGACAAGATTGCCCGAAGTTGAAGAAATATCCTCATGACCTGAATTTTTCATTGATGTTAAATCAGTCGCATTTCATTCTGTCCACACAGCTCTGAAGAAGGGCCGGTTCTGGATCACACCCGACCCCTATCATAATGACGACAACATCCAGATCGGCAGAGAGGTGAAGATATCCTGTCAGGTGGAGGCTACGCCGCCTGAGGAACTGATGTTCAGCTGGCTGAAGAATGGCCGTCCGCTGCGTAGCTCAGAGCGCATGGTCATTACCCAGACTGACCCAGACGTTGCCCCAGGAACCACAAACCTGGACATCATCGACCTCAAGTTTACTGACTTTGGCACTTACACCTGTGTGGCCTCACTAAAGAACGGAGGGATTCCAGAGATCAGCATAGACGTCAACATCTCCTCCACCACTGGTGAGTTATTCTTATCCTTTACAGGTAATAGCTGGTTTTCCTCTTTTGAGACAATTTTAACAATTTGATCATCTTCAAGATGGTATAGTAAATTATTTAGCATTGTGTTTTATACATTTAATATGCCAAAAAAAAAAAAATTCTGGCTGCATTTTGTTTGCATTTTATTTGACTTGATGTGCCCACTCTACATATCCAAGTGGCCACCCTTGGAATGGAATCCATACCACCATTTAATATTAAATAATAAAATAACATAATAATGTTGATGCTGATGAAATAACCAAGCAGTTTTTCTTCTAGTATTTATATCGTATTTTAGTTCTGCTTTATTTCAATTACCAAAACATTTTTTTAATAGTTTTAGTTCTAGTTAACAATAACAATACTGTAACCAGGGCATAAACTGAAGCTGTTAAATATCACTGCCATGAGGATTCAAAGAGATTTACTGAGAACATCAGTCTTTGAATTTCCATGTTTTAACAAGCTTGGCACTTACAGTAACATGGATTTATTAATTATAAATAGCAATTAATTAGAAATCATACATGCATTACTGAGTAAATTAAAAAAATTTGCAGTGAAAATGGGGTTAATGGCACGATGTCAAGACTCTTCGGTACAACTTCATTTGATAATCTTCAAGATGGTATAGTAAATTATTTAGCATTGTGTTTTATACATTTAATATGCCAAAAAAAAAAAATTCTGGCTGCATTTTGTTTGCATTTTATTTGACTTGATGTGCCCACTCTACATATCCAAGTGGCCACCCTTGGAATGGAATCCATACCACCATTTAATATTAAATAATAAAATAACATAATAATGTTGATGCTGATGAAATAACCAAGCAGTTTTTCTTCTAGTATTTATATCGTATTTTAGTTCTGCTTTATTTCAATTACCAAAACATTTTTTTAATAGTTTTAGTTCTAGTTAACAATAACAATACTGTAACCAGGGCATAAACTGAAGCTGTTAAATATCACTGCCATGAGGATTCAAAGAGATTTACTGAGAACATCAGTCTTTGAATTTCCATGTTTTAACAAGCTTGGCACTTACAGTAACATGGATTTATTAATTATAAATAGCAATTAATTAGAAATCATACATGCATTACTGAGTAAATTAAAAAAATTTGCAGTGAAAATGGGGTTAATGGCACGATGTCAAGACTCTTCGGTACAACTTCAAAATTATTTATTATTGAGATCAGTTTTTTACGGTGATTACATTTATTATTGTTTTACGGACTGTTTCAGCACATTACGGTTTTATAGCTTTAATAAAACAAAATAATCTCAGCCTCCCCCACTGATGACATTTTAATGATACGAACGTCAATCTAAAAGGTTTTTTTTTTCATCACGAGACATAGATAATACTGTTTCAGGATTTTTAATGTAGCCAAAATGAGTAATGTGATTTTCTGACTCATTTCATTATGCAAAATATTCTATGTTTGTTTGTTTGTTTGCCCTGGGTCTGCTAAAGAAGTCATGCTTAATCAACCTGCAGATGCAAGATCTCTCTCCCACCAGGCTCCCTGCAGTCGCAATCGGAAATACATTCAACATTGTTCTCCTCTTTTTTTTTTTTGGTCCTGTACTCATTACCATCCGTTCATATAAATCTGTCTTTCCCCCTCACCTTATGTAGGAGAGAAAATAGATTTGTCTTTTATCTTCAAAGGAGGAAAAAAATCTTATTTTTCACTGTACAGTATTTATCTGTCTTTGTCATCATCTTTCATATCCCACATTTCATACGTGCATGATAGGTTTCATTATGACAGTCCGTTTCTTGTACTGTATGAAGTTTTTTCCTGCTTTTTAAGAGAATCCCAGAAGAACGCACTCATCCTCACTACTGAACTAGGGCCCTTGTTTTCATGCAGCTCTTTTATTAATGGTGTTGAGCTTGTGAAGTGGGCCGTGGAGACATGGACACTTTATGTCCATATGCTTTGTGTACAGTAAAGTAAGATTCGTGTTTAATGGAAAGGGTCTGTGTGGCACCCCAGTGGCTAATTTCAGAGGAACTGGTGGCATTGTTGAAGATGTAGACGTCTTCAGATGTCCTGTTTCACAGAGCATGTCATTACATCAACCTGACCCCGCGGTTTCTGAGGTCTGGATTCAATCAAAATAGTTGGTGGAAAGTGTTCTGGTCAAATTGCTCAGTCATTTGGGGATTTGATGTGGAAAACTCACATTCCCTTGGACATAGACGTCCTGAGTGCCTGTCAACATTTGAAGGAATGGTACAGGTTGAGTACAAGGTAGAGTCAGTCGATAGCATTTGTCGATTACAACTGAAAAATTTGTTTGTTTCATCTCTTAGTTAAAGAGGTCCTATTATGCTTTTTCACTTTTTCAACTTTTTCAACTTTAGTTAGTCTGTAATGTTGCTGTTACAAAGTTCAAAGTCCACTACAAAAGGAGATATTTTATTTAACAGAAATCACTTTTCAAAAACTACAATGAACGACTCGTTTGGACTACAACGCAGGTTGAGAGAGACACCCCCAAAACAAAATCAAGACTTTGTAAAAGAGCATAATAGGACCCCTTTAGGTAAAATGAGTAAATGAGGCCAGGCAATAAATGTTAAATGTTTAATTTACAAACTGTTATAGTCACAACTATAGCTTGACAGTATTTACATTATGTATTGACGTAAGATTAAAGTAGTAGAATAGCTTACTAACCTTGTCTGTGTAAAATTATATTCAATCTTTTGTCGTCTTGACATTGCAACAGAGATAAAGCCTGTAAACCCAGTAACCTTCGCACAATGTCCGTGAAAGGATACCAAGAAGAAAGGTGACAACATCCTTGTTTACATGGAGCTGAGCCGGTAGTTTGCCAGACTGTTGTCTGGAATCAGCAGAAGAACATAAACCTTGTCTCCTTCCTGTTGTCTGCATATGTTTATGATGTCTGACGGTGAAAACCAGCCAGAAATGTTTTTATCTGACACTTGGTGGATAGTATAGTATAGTATAGTATAGTATGTGACTCTGAAGACTGGAGTAATGGCTTCTAAAAATGCATCTTTGCCAATACAGCAATAAATAGCATTTTTTATATATATAAAAATGGAAAATTTTATTTTAAATTGTAATAATATTTCCAAAATATACAATGTTGGTGCAGCCTTGGTGATAATAAGACACTAGAGGTGAGAGGTATGACCAAAATCTTATATCACGATATGAATAATTTTATTTTACGGTAACGATATATATCACAATATAGTTATTTTTGCTTTAAATACGGTCTTTATGATATAAAAAATTTTGGTACCATTGAAATTTCATAATTTGTGTCACCAACATCAATATAACAAAAACAAAAAAAACGAATACTGGCCTAAATTAAAAAAAAAATAAAAAATTGATAATTGATAATAAATTGATAATTGATTGCCTAATTGATAGAGAGTCAGACTTGTAACCCGAAGGTCGCGGCTTCGAGTCTCAGGTCTGCTGACAAGATGTCTTTGTTGATGTACTGGCAAAACTGATACAGATATTATATCTGTGACAAATAACTAGACGTTTATTCGCCTAGTTTATATTATATTATATTATATTATATTATATTATATTATATTATATTAATTATATTTATTATATTATATTATGCACCTTGCTTCAATGCAATTAAATACAATTTAATTAAAATGTACCTGCCTTTGTTTACTGACCTATAAACAGTAGGGCTGTGACGGTATGGGATTTTTCTTCGAGTCTCAGGTCTGGCAGGAATTGTCGGTGGGTGGAGTGAATAACCAGCACTCTCTCCACCTTCAATACCACGACTGAGGTGAGACCCTTGAGCAAGGCACCGAACCTCCAACTGCTCCCCGGGTGCCACAGCATTGGCTGCCCACTGCTTCGGGTGTGTGTTCACGGTGTGTGTGTTCACTACTGTGTGTGTGCACTTGGATGGGTTAAATGCAGAGCACAAATTCCGAGTATGGGAATTGGCCACACGTCACTTCACTAAATAAGAAATGCTACATACATTGTATAAAGTAATCAAAATGTATAAAACACTGCATATTCTTCACTGTGTAAATTAAAAATATATTTCTTCTTATTAAAGTTACAAAAGTGATTTAGTCAAGAGCAGTGAGATTTTCTCACATTTGTTGTTTGATTAACATGAATGACAGACAGCAGGAATATTACACTGCTGTCACTTTGAGAGCTATCTGGATCTAATATACTGTTACACATGTGTTTTTTTTCCACAGCTGTTTGCTTTCATTTAAGACTTAAATTACTGTGTTTATGAGGATACTTGCAAAGATGGCCATTTTGACACATGCAAGTGTGTGTATTTAACCATTCAAGGCCTGTAAAGTGGCAAAAATAACTCCATTCAATACTCCCACGCTCTATGAGCACCATCTCAGTGCACACATATAGCAAAATTAGTTCTCTTTCACTGCCGATTGCGTTTCAATGGCTTGAAGTCACTTGTTTTTAAACCGCAATGCTTAAAATTGTGTGCAAATGCTTTCATGACTATGTAGTACAGCAACGTCAAGTGAGCGTGTAACCGCGATAGAGACAATAGTCCAAAATCTCTACCGGTTGACAAATTTCTGATCGTTGATCGTGTCTACCGGTACATTGCCTACCCCTATATGACACTAAACATTAAAAAACCTTCCCAATCCCAAACTTTTGAGTAGTGTAGTATACAAACTTTTGTAGTATATGTACATTTTTTTCTGGTAATTACATCATTATGTAATAAATGCTATTGGACCCGGAACATTCCATTCCAGACCTAATGCTTTTTGCATACAGTAACATATTTTGTGCAGTAAAATGATGCATTGTGATATTTTTATAGCTCATTATAATATGAATATTGTGATCATCATCTGCTCTCTTCTAGTTCCACCCAACCTGACCGTCCCACAAGAAAAGTCCCCTTTGCTCTCTCAGGAGGGAGACACAGTAGAGCTGCAGTGCCTGGTCTCCGGCAAACCCAAACCCATCATCCTTTGGTCCCGTGCCGATAAAGAAGTACCCATGCCGGATGGAAACATGCAAACCGAAAGCTACAACGGAGTTCTGCGCATCGTCAACGTCTCCCGTGAGATGGCTGGGACGTACCGCTGCCAAACCAGCCAGTACAATGGCTTCAACGTCAAACCCCGAGAGGCCATCATGGAGCTCATAGTGCTGTGTAAGTAATGGACGTGTTTGTTGCTCATGCACTTTAGCTGGACCTAATTAACTTACATTCAGGCTAGAACATATGTTTCTGTCGAGGTTGATTGGCAAACAATTAATTTTCTGTAGAAATAAATGAAAAAAGTATAGGGGCGTCATTAATTGTAATTACAGACAACCTTGGTGAGCGATGCACATTGCTGATCTTTTCTGCATGTCTCATTAAGACTCGCCGATTCAGTTAGCGCAGGTGCAGAGGTTAATGCAATGTAATGCATTCCATATTATCATATTATCAAAGCATAGCATGAATGAATTGCTGAAGAGGACTTTGACTCAGTTTGACTCGAAAAATACAGGCAAGTGAGAGTGTCAGGTGTAAGTGTTAACAATCATTTATGGGGAAAGTGAAAAACATTTCCATATTCTCCCCTACATTTTATAGAATATCAAATTATAGTCATAATGCAAATGAGATATTGCATACACTTCGTCTAAAGTATGTGAAGAGATTTTAATTAAGTATCTGGCATTTTAGACATGTCAGAAAGATCTGTTTTTCCCATAATGCACCTGTCATCTTGTTAATAGCTTGCATGCTAATGGACATGTGTTAGAAGCAACAATGGCATACAGTATAAAGCTCTTCCCAAGGCAGACTGTATGTAGTCTTTTATCCAGTTGGCCTTCTTGAGCGCATTGTTCTCAGCCACCGCTCTTAAATGTACTGTATGGCATGACAGTTATGCTTTGTAAAAGAACTACATTTCAGGACAATTCACGCATTTAAACACGTTTCATACATTTTGTATCGAAGAAAATAGTTTAAATGAGATCTGTATATGCCTTAAAGGTGCCATAGAATGCAAAAAATCACTTTTATAAGGTGGTTGAACAGTTGTGTGGCCGCAGTGTGTGAAAACAACAAGCCTATAATGGTAAAAATCCACCCACTCATTGTTTTATAATCCCAATAAATCATAAACAGTCTCTCCAAACAAGCGGTTCCAGATTTCTCACTACTATGACTTCATACTCGGGAAAGTCCTGACCATTTTTGACAATCTCTGCCCTATTAGCATAGACACAGCCCTGAGTGAGAAGCAGCAGTCCGCCATTACTGTTTTCTTGCTGTAGCTGCTGGAGATACAATGTCAGCGCCAAAGAGCCATTACAAGTGTCATGTGTTGGGATGCACCAACGAACATAGGAGTCTCCATAGACCACTGAGGACACGGTGGTTAATTTAATTTTCGAAGGAAATGTCCCGGGAAAAAAAACGGAAAAGTCCTATACGTTTGTGCTACCATTTTACGCCGGACTGCCTCACAAACGAGCGTCAGTTCAGCGCTGGAGTTGTGCAAAGATTGCTTCTGAAAG
>NW_015544247.1:962134-965167 GCF_001515605.1 Sinocyclocheilus anshuiensis
ACGGAAAAGTCCTATATGTTTGTGCTAATCATTTTACGCCGGACTGCCTCACAAACGAGGGTCAGTTCAGTTAATATTCCGCTCACGCTCGCCGTAAACCAATTCCCGCTCAGATCCCGCTCCGTTCTGTAAATAACAAATTTGCGTGCATTATATTAGATTATAAATTGCTGCTGCCTATATGTAGCCTACATTCTGTAGGACTACCTATTGGTTCGGGTCAGTTTTTTTTTTTTTAATAATATTTTAATAGGCCTAAGTGGTGTAGGCTAATATCTTCTGTACTCTGTAGTTCTGTATTTAGGCCTATACACAGCTGTGTGTTAGCTTAATATTACCACTCCACTCACATGCTCTGATTTGGAAGCAATGTGAAGTCAGTAACACGGTCGCCACCAGTTAAACCGTAACACTGGTGTGCTGGAGCATGAGCTCTTGAAGCTCCGTCCTCTTCTGAAAAGGGAAGCGGGAGCACCAGCTCATTTGCATTTAAAGGGACAAACACAAAAACGGCGCTTTTTGGCTCATTAAACCTAAAAGTGGCAATTTCAACAAGCTATAAAAAATTATCTGTGGGGTATTTTGACATAAAACTTCACATACACACTCTGGGGATATCAGAGAACAATTTAAAATATTGTATCAATGCATTCTATGGCACCTTTAATTAACAATGCATTGTGCTAGAAGACAGATTTCATTTAAAACGTGCGCTTGAAGGAACACAATGTAGCGTCGGCTGAAAAGCGCTCAGCACTTCAAGATATAAATGCTAAAACTGTATAGATTCACAAAAAATCATTCTGGCTTGAATTTTAAATAACACTTGACAATACTATCTTGTGTCAGCATTTTACTTCTCTAATGTCTTCAGACTCTCTTTTTGTCTAGAGGGCCAGATTGGTCTGAAATAGCCTTTGTGCGTTTCCTGTTGTGCTCTGAGTCAGTGATTTTGTTTGTTAGTCACGATTCGCTGCTTTTATTTTGTTTCTCTGTAATTGCCCGCTCTCCCTGAGCTTTATCTTTTGTTACACCCTACTATGAATTCAGCATCTGTGATCATTACGTTCTATTTAGGTGAATCAAATAATCCTGACCTTTGCATATTGCACTGGCTTAGTGAAAACTAATGAACACAAGATCTGGTAAGTGCTGTAGACCGGCTCATGAAATTTGCTTAAACACATCGTACTTTGCCCACACATTATTGTTATTATTTTCTACATGAAATGAAAGCTTGTTTGAAATCGAATCCTTTTCTTGGTGGGGGAAACGCTTGTCAGTTGTCACCTGCTTTTTGGGCCATGATATTATAATTCAAAACTCTACTCTCCAGTTAAGTATTTTGTCACAGATGACTGTTATAATCTTGGCAGTTCAATTTCAAGTTTTTATGCAGACAGCAGCACTTTTGTCCTTTAGAAATTTGCTTATACTTCACCCAAACATGAGCATTGTATTATCCTTTCTTCTGAGAAACACAAACAGAGGTATTTTGAAGAATAAACTAGTCATTTTTTAAAAGCAAGTACAATGAATGGAGACTTTTTAAGCTTCAAAAAGGACACAGAAGCACTGGAAAAGTGTCATAAAAGCAACTTAGACTCTAAATTACATTACTTCTTGCATGTTTCACACCACACCAGATAAAAGTGATGTTTTATTACCTTGGTTGATTGTAAGTATTGTAGCAGTCCTGATATTCGATGGCTTTAAGTGAGGAACAGACCAAAAATTTCATTTAACATCTTACTGAAGTTTAACATCTCCCTAACATCTTAGGGAAGTCGTGGCCTAATGGTTAGGGAGTCGGACTCGTAACCCAAAGGTTACGAGTAACCTCTCGTACCGGCAGGGATTGTAGGTGGGGGAGTGAATGTACAGCGCTCTCCCCCTCCTTCAATACCACGACTGAGGTGCCCTTGAGCAAGGCACCGAACCCCCAACTGCTCCCCGGGCGCCCCTGCAAAAATGGCTGTCCACTGCTCCGGGTGTGTGTTCACGGTCTGTGTGTTCACTGCTGTGTGTGTGCACTTTGGATGGGATGAATGCAGAGCACTAATTCCGAGTATGGGTCACTTCACTTCACTTCACTTCACTTAGCATCCACTCTAGCTCCCCTCAGTGTGTTCATGATGTCTAATTTGTCTTTTCACTGAATCACTTGATTCAGTTAATCAAACCAGTTTGAATGATTCATTCACAAATCAAACTCATCTGTTTTTATGATTCAGCTCATTGATTCACTGATCCAGCAGTTTTTGTGTCAACAGCTCACTGGAGTCTGTTTATCACACAAAACAATTGTATGATTCAGAAGATCTGGAATAAAGCACAGTTGTGTGGACCACTTTTATGGTTCATTTGCCTCCTTTTTGAAACCTAATAGCTCATAGCTCCCCCATTCATTGTAAGTACATTGAAAAAACAACCAGTACATTATTTCACGTTTCTCCTTTTGTGTACCACAGAAGAAACAAAGTCAAACATGTTTGGAATGACATGCGAGTGATTAAGCGAACGGAATTTTCATTTTTGGGTGTACTGTCCCTTTAAACGCATTCTTCAAATCTCCATTTGAAGCAGCCATATATGTTACACGTCTCCCTGTTAGTAGTAGTCTAATGACAGATACAAGCTCTTTAGCAAAGCCATCATTTCCTGCTCAGCAGAAGCCCAGCTCGCATAAGCATTAGCCGCTCACAAAGAGTGACTGTATTTGATGACTCATTCTCCACCACTCTAACTTATGTCATCTCTCCCTGTGTGATAAAGGCTGCTTCCTCCCCCTCCGTCACAGACAGAATGATTGCAGTTGAATAGTCGAGGGTGGGGGGGGTCCAGAGGTAATCCTAATGCTGCAGTCATTACTTGCAGAAGTCCAAGGCACAAATGTATGACAGTGGATAATATCTGCTTATGTCTGTGACAGCTGAACGGGTCCTGCAGCAAGCGCTAGAACTGCGGGGTGGAGACAGACAGAGAGAGAGAGAGAGAGAGAGAGAGAGAGGGAGAGAGAGAGGAGAGGGGAGA
>NW_015544247.1:965420-971084 GCF_001515605.1 Sinocyclocheilus anshuiensis
AGACAGACAGACAGAGAGAGAGAGAGAGAGAGAGACAGGAAAGGTGGGATAAAAGAAGCATGAAGACAGATTCTGAAAGAGTGAGGGAGGAAAAGATATAGGCGGAATGATGACAGGGCAAGAGAAAGTGTGGAGAGTGTACAGAGTGAGCATGTTTGTGTGAGTAAACGAGGAGGGGTTTTGTTGTCCATCAGAGAGATTGCCCTGGATTTCACTCTGTCAAAGCACTTCAAATCTACATTACTTTGTTATATTGGTAATAAAATGAAACTCTGCCCTCATGTCACAGAACACATAGTGCAGAGGTTAATGCCTGAAGGCCATCTGCTAACTTACCCCTTGGATTTTCCCCTTTTTTCATCGGCATTTAATCAGGATAATATCATTTCTGGACAGAATTAAAAGCTGAACAGTTGAAGCTCATTTCTGGACAGTATATACATCCATCTGGACTAGTACTTTGGTTTGACTTCTGACTTTGCATGTAGACCTATTTAATTTGTCGACATGTTGGAGGAGACAAGGAAATACTTAAATTCATTATTTGGTTCAAAAGGAATACTTGAAAGCCATTTTGTTGTTTTCTTTTAAATGGGAAAATGTACAGTATTTATATTATTATTATTATTATTATTATTAATAATAATAATTATTATTATTATTATTGAATTGAAATTTATTTGACAAGTTTACAAACTGTACAAAAAAAGCTACTATCCCATACAATTTAAAAAACTGTTAAGGAAAAAGAACACAATAAACCATTGGCTTATTTCCATTGCGGTCCCCACTGGTAACATAAAGGATGGACACTGTGTACAGAAGTGCATTACAATTCATGACTTAAAACTTAATCACAATTCATATTTAAAGGATTAGTTCACTTCCAGAATAAAAATGTCCTGATAATTTACTCACCCCTATGTCATCCAAGATGTTTGTGTCTTTCTTTCTTCAGTCTTAAAGAAATTAAGTTTTTTAAAGGGAAAAAATTCCAGGAGTTTTCTCCATAAAGTGGACTTCAACAGGGACCAACGGGTTTAAAGGGGTGATATGATGCTATTTTAAAGATCATTATTTTGTGTATTTGGTGTAACAGAATATGTTGACATGCTTTAATGTTCAAAAAACACATTATTTTTCAAATACTATAAATATTGATCCTTGAGGTACACCAACTGAATTAATAAGTGATTGTGAGATTTTATTATCTACTCGAACACACTGTTGTCTATCCGTTAAATATGATTTTATCCATTTAATTACTCTTGTTGAGAAATTATAATTTAACAACTTTTTAATTAAAATCTCATGATTTACTGTGTCAAATGCTTTCCTTAAATCCAGAAAAACAGCTCCCACCACACCACCTTTATCTAATTTTGCTTTAATATTTTCCAAAAGAAGACCTTTTTGAACCGAAGTACACAAACGAAGAACTGCGAATTACTTTTCCAATGTGATCACTCAATGTGTGAAGACACGCATTGCAGAGCTAGTGCAAGACAAGCATTTGTGGTTATATATACACACAGGGGCGTAGATTACGCGGGGGACGCGGAGGACGTGTCCCCCCCCACTTTTAATATCACGTAAATTCGTCCCCCGCACTTTTTCGGGCAAGTGTGTTCGCATAGAAGTTTTCAAGAGCCGGTGTGAATAAATATAGATTTAAATTCAAAGAGACAGGATAGTCTGTCCCCTCACTTCTGAAATGATGGCTACGCCCCTGTATACACACACAAATGTAATCTAATGCAAATGCTTTTTCTATCTATCTATAGCCCTAAACGCAGTCTCTCTCTCTCTCCCCAGGCCATCAGACCATCCTTACTGTTTAGCCCTGTAGATAAAAACAAGACTGTGAAGGACATACTGTACGTGCAGTTGTTCAATAGGTTGTACTGTGTAAAGGTCTTAAATCATGTCTAATTTTCCTCTGCTCATTTTTTAGAAAGACATTTTTTAATTATCTCTGCTGTCTTTACCTATTGTGCCATGCTGAGTCATTTATGCCTCTTTTACATGCTTAGACATTGACCTATTAAAATAGGACTATTCAGTGTGAAATGAAGGGCTTGTGAATAGCTTAACAGATCTATTTGTCATGTGACTGCTGTATGAATGTGTCTCCATGATTGCATTTCTTCAGTTTAGTGACAGCCATTCAACTAGTTAAAAGCTGCAATACAAGTTTGCATTATCTTTTCATCATGAAGGATGAGTTTGATCTTTAAAGAAACCTCTGCTCGTGGCTCTGATGATAACAAGACGACCCCAGCATCATCCTCTCCATATACATAGCTCTCAGCCTTCTGTTAGCATTCCGTTTAATTGCTCCTCAAAAACCACAACTCGCTCCAGCGCTCGGGCTGACTGCCACTGACCTTGAACTCCTGCTCTGATGGAACGTTAGGTTGAAAATGAACCGCCTGAAGACATCTGAAGAGCAACAGACCATAATTTGCACGATGATTCTGTGTCCAGGTTTAGAGATGAAATCTTCCTTCTCATCTGGACTATTGTTGACTCTGGTTTAAAGGTGAACCGTGTCTTTGATATTCAAATACTTTCTCGCAGATAATTTGCAGAAATAGCTATTAGTAATCATTTGTAGATTAATTTCTCCTGAAAGTGCAACACTCTGGCTCTGTGCTGCTATCAACTGAAGCAAAGCTCAGACAAAGAAAATAAGAAATGGAAATTAAGTTTAAACTAAGAAATGCAGTCACACTGTGATATATAGGTGATATATACAGGTGCATCTCAATAAATTAGAATGTCGTGGAAAAGTTCATTTATTTCAGTTTTTGTTAAATGTGAGCCAAAATCATCACAATTAAAAGAACCAAAGACTTAAACTACTTCAGTCTGTGTGCATTGAATTTATTTAATACACGAGTTTCACAATTTGAGTTGAATTACTGAAATAAATGAACTTTTCCACGACATTCTAATTTATTGAGATGCACCTGTAGGTGAGGTCACAATTGTAAGTCACGATTTCTCATCTCAGAGAAATAGTCGCAATTGCGAGATAAAGTCATACTGGGAGATATAAAGTAACATTGGGAGATCAAAAAAAAATCACAATTGTGTGAAATTAAAGTTGCAATTATGAGATAAAGTCACAGTTCCGAGAAACGAAAGGTGCACAATTATGTGAAATTAAGTCACAATATTTTGTGAAAAATAGAAAAATGGAAAGCCCTATTTTATTTTAATTTATTTTTTTTATTTTATTTTATTTTATTTTATTGTAATTTTATTTTATTTTTATTTCATTTTATTTTATTTTACACCTAATAACTTGAGCTATAAATGAATCTTCAACTGTCTGAACCTTTTGGTTTATTTGAGCGGACCTATTTAATTATTTATTTGTTTATAATTTTTTTGGCCCAATGACCTGAGCCGTAAATGAGTCATGCATCAAAATACACCCACCTTCTCAAATCACGGCCAAGTAGTTTGCACCCACACTAACTGGCCTGTAATATTCCTGATCTCATTCCTCCTCTCGTTCCCCAATAATTCTCTTCCCTCCTCTCTATTGTCCCCTTCAATAAAGAAACATTGGCAGGAAATGGCCACATTTCCAGTGCCACTATGAGAACTTCCTCTGTCCACTGTCATTGTGTCAAGGTCTGCTGTAATACGCCTGACCCTTTATACAATCTCTGTGTGTCTGATGCAATTACGCGCAATTCAATGTTCGGTCCAGAAATAACTGCATTTTTATAATGGCCACAAAAAATAACTGGAAGCCGAGGTCTGATTTTTCAAAAAATGAGGCTAATATCTAGTGTCCTGACCAAATGCCAGTACAACTGGAGTATTTTTAATGCACTTGAACCCAGTTATCTCCTGTCACTTGTCAAGTGTCGACACAGACACCCCACCTACCACACAACATCGTCAACATTCATCAGTCAAGGGGTTAATTGAATTCATTTTCAGAGCATGTACCGACAAAAACTACCCATCCATAATTAAGCGCATGCTGATTCATGCAAGACGGGCAATGATTGCCACAAAACCAATGACTGTGACCAGAATTGGAACCTCATCACATACGATTTTTGCAGGAGGCGAACAGCTGCAAGCTGTAAAGGTCAATTGGCACTCTTGTTGTTGCTCACATGTGTTTGATGGGGAACTAGACCAAAAAAGGAGGGAAACAATAACAGAAAGGGAGGGAGGAATAGAGAGGGTGTCAAGTGAGCTTATATTGTCATTTTCTCAGGAGCAGTGTTCACCGACAGCTGAGCCTCTCTCATTAGGACGTGACATTTTTTTAACACTACAACTCTTCTCGTTCTCACAGTGCAAAAAGCCTGGCTTGCAGTTGAAGTGGCTTCTATTTGTAGAATGGGGGGTCTTCTTTTTTATCAGAGAGGAGGTGGTGGGACTGGTAATTCTTCCACGAGATTAGATTTTGATGATGGATTCTCATATCGTCATGTTAGTTAAGCAGACATGATGAATATGACTGCAGTGCACCTTGGACTCCCAAGACCTTGGACTGAAGTAAGTTTTAATTGCATCTAAATGTGGCAAGGCTGACTGATTATTAATGATCTAATATATTTTAATGAAGGGATAATTTCAGTTAAACCCTGACAGTAACGACCCACCTTCTCCTCTTCACATTCTCAAAGCTGCAGGGTAGAAGAAGAAACTTCTCTAGAGGATTCTCCCTCACAGCAGCTTTTTCTCACTGAATCAGAATGAGCGTCATTCACAAAGTTCCACACATCCTCCACCACAGTGCTCAGCACTGAAACTAGTCAGTCTGCTAGTAAACTGGAAGTGCAGCTATTCTCAAGCATGTACAGGTGCATCTCAATAAATTAGAATGTCATGGAAAAGTTAATTTATTTCAGTAATTCAACTCAAATTGTGAAACAGTGTGACATGATTCTTCAGAAATCATTCCAATATTGGTGCGCAAGAAACATTTTTTTATTATTATCAATGTTAAAAGCAGTTATGCTGCTTAATATTTCTGTGGAAACTGTGATTTTTTTTCAAGAATCTTTGATGAATGGAAAGAGCATTTATTTAAAAATAGCATTTATTATAATTTTTTGTAACATTATACATATCTTTTACTGTCACTTTTGATTAAGTTAATGTATTTTTGCAGAATAAATGCATTAATTTCTTTAAATGTAATAAATGTGTTAATTACTGAGCCCAAACTTTTAAACACTAGTGTTATAGGCCTACAGGTGTATATTCTATTTATCTATAATGCAGCAAGCTATCTTTTTCCATTAACTTGTAATGAAACATGTACTGCTACAATTATTTTTTTTTTTTTTGAGTGGCTTGCCCCACACCGCATGTGTTTCACAATTTGAGGTGAATTACTGAAATAAATTAACTTTTCCACGACATTCTAATTTATTGAGATGCACCTGTAGTTTTCAGTTGCGAAACAATTCTGTTTTATAAGTAGCGATTTGGGTTGTGAGATGCTGCAACATTATTGACAATATTTCAGTAATAAGAACTTGTATTTACAGTATTCTATGATGTTTATAAGTAGAACAACCAGTGTTAGATTCAAAAATTAATGACTCTTCTGGGTCGTTCTTTTCAATGAATCAGCTGAACCAGTTAGATTCAGTGAAATCACAATTTATGTATGTGTGTGTG
>NW_015544247.1:971281-972902 GCF_001515605.1 Sinocyclocheilus anshuiensis
TTTTTTTGAGTGGCTTGCCCAACACTGCATGTTTATTTATTCAACAGTTTGACTAATTTTATTACATTTTTTGCTACAAATAAGTGCAGTATTCTCAACATTTTACCATGTTTAAATCAGTTTAGATGATTTCTCCTAAAGTAAGAGCAGAAAATGCAATAAAAGCCCACAGATTCCATCTGGGCCCAGCGATAAGTAATTGCAACTTGGATGAGGTCTAAGTAGAACTGATGTAGGCTTTGAGAAGCTGCTACAAGAGAGTTTTTTGGCTGACGGATACTTATTCAAAGTGACAAAACACTGGGACAGCTCATATGCAAATAGGGATTCTGATGTGGAATATAAGAGCAGTGTGGATCCTCGTTATGAGCGGATAAAATTGGCATCCTGATTAGTGGTGTGGAACTGGGATAAGCGCTGGAGAATAGAGGAATATTCCTCTCCTCGGATGACACAATGCCAGTGTTCCATGCTCGATGTTCGCTTAGCATGGCATTCGAAACTGTCTGCCAGCCTAATTAGCAGAGAACTAATTTATTCCCAATAGTATTAATTTATGAAAAAGAGAGTATGCTCATGCAAAAGTCCTGAGTGCAGTTCAAAGTACTATCACCATTCATGCATCAAGCCCAGCTTTTAGTCCCCGAAGAAATTTACCAAAATAGAACAAAAACTACATTATTGCTTTAGTTAATATTGGACACAGATTTATAAAGAGGGTTCTCTAGGGACTTGTTAATTAATAGGTTTTAACCCTCTCATCTATACGCAAGCCTGTTGTCATGTTATGTCATGTAATTGTGTGTTGCACAACAATTTCTCTCAAAGGTCAGAAACAAATGTTTTCGTGCATCTAAACAGTCATAACGTTTTCACTGTGAAGTGTTGTCATCTGTGTGCAATTAAGACCTTTAATGACGATGCAGAAGTCAACACAAATGATTCAAAAGTTTTAACAAGTCTCTTAAGGCTATTGTGCCAGACAGTAGTTCTATCTACATTGTTTGACTTGATCTTGTTTTTTTTTTTTAGTTCTGGGAAAAAAGCAGGTATAAGAAATTACCTCTTGCATCTAATTGTAACATATTGTCGCTGATTCTTGTGTTATCTTCCCATTTGACATTATAGAAATTAAGAAATCCATTGTTAAAATCGTGTTTATTTGAACATGAAATCCAAATTGACCCTATTTGCTTTCTTAATGCACATTCCTTGTCTTTTTGTAAATGATTCATCAGTGGATAGTATTTTGAAGACAAAGTATTATGATTCATCTTTAATCAAAAATGTAATGACTTGCTTTTCGCTGAAACAACCTTACCTTTTTGCTGCTCACTTCCCATATGGCAAAAAATAAATAAATCTAGCCAAACTATATACTATTTATGTTGCAAACAGTGAATCTCAATAAAATAAATTTTGAAATTGAAAATTTCTTTAGTTTCACCTTCACATACCAAAATATATTTCAAAATAGGGGCACGTTTTGTGTTATAGACAACAAATAAAATCTTTCTTCAAATGTGAAATGTGAATATATTTTCTTGTATTGAAATATATGGAGGGTAAAATATGTTTTTAAATGCTTTTTTTTTTTTTTTTTTTTTTTTTTTTTTTTTTT
>NW_015544247.1:973119-1014286 GCF_001515605.1 Sinocyclocheilus anshuiensis
GGAATTGGTTCAGTTTGGGAAACTCAGCCGTGAAATTCAGAATGACAAAATGCGGTGGGTCCAGGCTCGCATCATTGCCTGAATAAAGTCATTGTGGATACTGAACTGTTGACCTCAGCTGTAAGAGATATTGTATTGCACAGAATGTAATCCACTCACAGCGTGGGGCCTCCACATGTTTGTCATTTGGAGTGGGGAAAACAAAGTGAACAAACCACTGTTTTTAGAAAGCTTTTCTCTAAATGGCATGATTGCTAAAGCTTGTTCTTGTTATTTCATAAAACATGCTTCAGTCCACTCATTCTCTCTTTTTCTTTCTCTCATTCTCTAAAAAAATTATACTCAGAAAGCACAGAGCTTTAGAAAGTATTAGAGCTTTTTTCTGTGTGTGTGAACACTAGAGAAAATGCTCATATTTTGCTCTTTTATTATTATTTATTTAATACAACTGCATTTTATTTAATATGTCATTACAACTTTTATTGTTAGCTTGTATAAAAAGATTAACTCACAATTTTCTGACCATATTGGTATGTTTCCCTTTTGCTTTTAAAGCATTTTTTTGTTGTAAAGTGCAAATAAATAAGCTTGTGTAAAATCTAATGATCATGTCTATCAGTATGTTTTCAGAATGAACCGAGGAGCTTCTTATGTTTCAGTGAAAGCAAGAACATCTGACAAGGTGTCACATTGTACAGTCACAAATGTGCTTATTTTATTAGTAACCTAGGTAGTTCAGAAACTAAAAAAATCTCTCATTTTTATGTTGTTTCTTTGTTTTTAAAAATCCTAAAACTTGATTTATTTATAGGTTTAAAACATTTGTATTGTTATTTTTAGTGTGAATTCAGACTTTTGCACCCCACTCTATGTTTATGATAAAGAGTAGTGTGATTTATATGAATATACTGTATAGCATGCAGTAATGTATTATGTGTATATGAATCAATTTACAGTGCATGTCTCATGTTTATATACAGTACCAGTATGGACATGCTAATTATTTATTGCTACTATTTTCTGCATTTAGAGTCAGCAAACCATGTTCAGATCAGATGTAATTTTCTCTAATTATCAAATTCATGGTAATAATCTGGAATACCTTTCCAACAGCTTTGCCCATACCCGTATGGTGAACAAGTACGTTTTTCCTTCACTCTCTGATTGACTGTCCTCATCAAAAAATAAAAAAAGCAATTAAAAAAATAAATGAAGTGCACTAGAAAACTTTGTCTATTAATTAGAATTAATTTCAGTCTTTTAAGTTTGCTTTTAGATCTTTAGATCTATGAGAAGAATAGATTCAACCTGTGACTGGTATAGGAATTTTACTTTCCTTTTTGATTTCCAGCACTTTTAGACAGTGAAAATATGTACTGTTCTATGTGAGTATGGGAAATTGGACTGAGATGAGTGTGCTGCAAATGATTGCCACTGAGGGTTTGAGATGGAGGGATAGTTTGTGTAGCACACAGTGAAGTGTGAATAGTCTGAATCAGGGGCGTAGGCAGCGGACGGGCCTGTCCATTCTCATGAAAGGCCACCCCAGTTTATTATACAAATATATTATTTGTTAAATAATTATTGTTTAATATATTTTAACACAATTAGAGAACTATTATAACATCTCAAATAAATAAAATGTGTTTTTGCATAATTCTTGATGAGTTTGATTGACAGCAGTGTTAGCCAAGTGTTATCCAGGGTGTTTAGGGCATGTCGCGCACGTAAATTCGTGCGTGTTCACCCATTCAGTTGGACTGTAATTTGCAGCTGTGTTAGAAAATGTTAGAAAAACAGCAGCAATGCATAATCTGTAAAAAAAGACTTTTAAAAACTTGCACTAACGAGGGAGAGAGCCCGTCCATCAGTCCACAAGTAACGGTAAGACTTTCAGTTCCACGCGCAAACCGGTTAATTCTGTGAAGCTGGGAACACACTACTGTCAGGCCGATTATGAAATGTCATTTGAGCTCAGTCAGTGTTTTCAGTCGGTGTTCAAGGTCGTTTGGTATGCGGTGTCTAAAGAATTTAAGACCAGCTGTTGCCAGTCGTCCTCACAAAGATTAGCCTATTTTTTTATTTTATTTATTTATTCATTTTTTTTTTTAAATAAATGTTGTGACTGACGCAGGCGATTAATTGCAGCTGTTTCCTAATGTGTAGGCCTATTAATGAAAATAACAAATTAACAAATAAAAAAAAAATGAAATTTCTGAATAAAATCATTTTATAGCCTACACTTTAGTTATATCTAATTTAGCATTTTCAATTAACATAGGCCTTTTACATTCTTCTTATTAGCCTATTAGGCCTATTATTATTAAGTTACTTTTATTATTAAATTAATATAATAATTAATTTGCCCCGCAATAATTTCATAGCGCATCACCGCATAACTGACGCGCTGCGAGGATAATAAAGATTAGGCTAGCTTATTCGTCATTGAAAATGTTTTTAAAAAGGTCTTTCAAAACAGGTTTAATATACAATGAATTATAGGCTTTGTCACGCCATGGAATTTTCTGAGTGTTTTGTTTCCTACATGTCCCATGTGCCTTTAGATCTAGTTTTCCCATATTTGGTCTTCCTGTTCCTGCTCCCTGATTGTTTCCAATTTGATTCCAGGTGTGTCTCGTCTTCCACTGATTAAGTTGTGTACTTAATGAGTGTTTTGTTCAGAGTTCTTTGTCCGGTATTGATCGTCAATCCCCGTGTCCTATGTGTGGTTTCTTTGTGTAAATAAAATCTGTTATTATTCTGGATTCTCCTTCGTCTCCTTGCTCCGACGCAGTAGGCACAGCGTGACAGAATACCGGACCAAAAAGCAAAGATGACTGAGGCTGAGGACAGGCTGTGTGGGCTGCGGCAGAGTGATAGGACATTGGAGGGATATGTGGAAGAATTCCTCGAGCTTTCCAACAGGGTGAGCTGGCACGACTCTGCATTTGGTGCCTGCTTTCTGTTGGGGCTGGATGATGAGACTATCCGCTGTGATCTCCCCGCGTGTTATTTCCCCCTGATAGAGCAGATTGATCTCGTTCTTTATTTAAATGGTTCCGAACTCGAAGTGGAAGAAGTAAAGGCGAATCTCAAGTCTCCTCATCCAGCCCCCTCAGGAGCACGCCTGGAACCCCCACATACCTCACCAATGGGTGTCCCCGAACTCTCCAAATCTCCACCATAGTCCTCAGCCCAGGAGAGCCGGTCGTTCCTCAGTCAAGCCCGCCGGCAGCTACATGTTCACGTCCACCGGCCACTCCATTGTCAAGCCCGCCAGCCGCAGCACTCTCAAGCCCACTGGTCATTCCGAAGTCAGGCCTTATTTAGCTATATACCATTATCAGCATATGAAGTAGATTAATCTCTCGTCGTCTCTGAGAGAATATGTGCCGTTAATGCAGCGTCAGATGCCGAAAGGGCCGTTATTTTTTACTTTCACTTTCTATCACTTTCGCTTTCTGAATCGACTGAGATTAAGAGGTTCACCGCATAACTCTTGCGCAAAGTTTGCACGTTGCTTGTGTGATATCCATTGGCTCGCCTTCCTGGTTTAAAACAAATATTTACAATATTGCGACGTATCCAGCCCCCCAACCCACCAACCCTTGAGTTCGCTGTTGGGGGCCGCGGATTTGCGCTACGCCACTGGACTCCGTCCGTTAGTTAGCCTAGTGCCTGCTCACTTTTGCCCAGACCCGCCCAAAAATAAAATTCTGGCTACGTCACTGGTCTGAATTACTGGACCGCATCTCTGTATTGCCTGTACTGTTCCATTCATCTACTGAAGACATCCTAGATAACCATGCAGATAATACAATTTCAAGAAAAATGGTGAAATTCAGTCTTTTGGGAAGATGTTATTGCATGGCCATAGCAACCATTATGAATGACATTTTCACTCATCCACAACTTTTTGTGGAGATAATCAATTTCCAAACTTCAGTGTATCAATATGTCAAATCATATATTTTTATTATAATATATTTTATTTTATGTTATTTTATTTTATATATTTATTTTCTTGACCAGTTGGTTAAAAGGCATTTTGAAAATGGCTCTGAAAAATTGACAAAATGTGGAAAAAAAGGCTCTGAAAAAATGTGCTTGAAATTTTATCATCTAGGGCATTGAAATTCATGCTTTTTTAAAGTGTCCTAATACATTTTGGGGCCACTGAAAATGTCCAAATGATAAATATTCTAGTTTACACAGATGGTGTAGTATATACAGTATGTGATGGAAAATGTGTAAATTCCGGAATGTGGTGTGTGAATTCTGTGCATCAGGCTCTTTCTGTAAGAGCGCATGACTCTCAGCGGACATTAATAGAAGTGCTGTGCACTATAGTAACGGGAAGATTCTCCAAATCAGACAGAAAAAGTGCAAACGCTGTACAGATGCAGCGCCCTTCTAAGGACATCATGTTATGTTTGATGATGCTCTCCTGAGGCTGTGCTCTCTGATGGTGTGCATCATGGTGTATGTGCGCACGTTGGCTCGCAACACGATGAATCACTGATTCATGACAGGTCACCCTCTTATGAGCAGATGAGTCAGCATTTTTTCCCTTTTTTGCTGCTGTTTTGCTGCTTCACAGTGAGTATAAAACTTTCAAATCCATCTGTGATGTCTGTACAGCAGTAGCACAAAAACGCAACCAAAATGACTGCTTTTGCAGGTTTTGAGAAGACTTTGAGAAGCAACTTTGGTGGTTCCTGTCACTCACAGGCCACTATACCATAAAAAGTGTTGATTTTGTGAATTAATCTTTATTTTAATGCCGCTTTATCTCTTATTTATTCAGTTCATACCTCTCCAAATTAACAGGTTTCTCAATTGTATTGGTTTTATTGACACAAGTAGACACCTGTGTAAATACGTGCTTTGTGCCTAATAAGAATGTCTGTCCTTTTTCAGATCCTCCCGCGGTGGAGCCGGTGTATACAGAGATCAGGCAGGGTCTAGGACGGCCGTTCTCACTGAGCTGCAGGGTGTTACGTGCACACCCCTCAAAAGTACTGGATTATGAATGGAAGCTGGGCACCAGACTGCTCACAGTGGGCCAGCTGCATACTCGGGATGAGACAGAATACCACGTAAGGGCCCTCAACCGTGAGGGCTACGGCGCGTACACTTGTGACATCAAAAACGAAGCAGGAGCTGGCCGATGTACTTTCCTTGTCACAGGTAAGACAGTTAAAATACATGTGCAATTTAAATGAATGCATTTGCAGTATAATTGTGTGTAGTTAGGAAGCGGCAGGTTACATTGTTATGTCTTTATGAGTGAGTCACTAAATGACCCAACCACTGTGATCCCATCCAGGAATGTAAAAATGTGACTCTTTAAGATTTACTCACTCAATCAATTTGTTCAAAAATTCTAAATCATTCAGGAATGAAACAAGTTAACTGTCTTCATGAGTGAGTCACTGAATCATGCAGAGCAAGTACCGAGACTTGCTACTGCCAATACATCCACAACATGCTGCTGTGAGCATGTAAGAAATACTGCTGCTGCACATATAACATACAGTATATATGAAATAACCCCATATATAGCATACATGAATAACCCCGTAGCAGATCTATACAGGTGGAACTGGGGAAGGTGGAGGGTTTCTGAATCACGTGTTGCAACTGCTACAGCTAGCACTAGCCAAGCATTTTAATGTTGAGAAGCAAGCTCATTGGCTGCTGACACAAAAGGAACCAATCATCGGCACCATGTGATAATGATGTCATTATGTCAGATTGAGTTAGACCTATCAGACTGCGCCATCTAGAGTTTTATGACAGAACTTTGGATTTAGTATATCATCTGGGTTTTTGAAGTTCAATTCTTCTTGGAAATTTTAGTTTTAACAAACTACTCACAGTATTTATGCTACAAAATGGCACAGAATACTTTAGTACATAAGTATATGAATTGGGACACATCTCTTTATTGAAATGTAGTCTAAATGGAATGTCACATTGAATAATGGGCTGAATATTATCATTGCTGTGATATTCAGAGCAAGACAGAGCAAAACAGAACTTTTTTCCTTCATGTGCTTGTTGCTTAATTATACATTAAAACATTTTGGTTCGGTGTTGCAATGTCAAATTTAAGTCTTGAATTAAAACCAGTTGAGAACCATTAGTTTATGGTACGTTTGTGATTCAAAACTGTCCCTGTTAGGCAAGTGTAATTCGTGGCAGATTTTGTGCTACAATCACATTTAATGATGTAGAAACATTTCTAAAGCACCCTGTTTTTTTAAACTGGCCATTAAGCAGATGTTGATTTTGTCCTGGAAATATTTTCTTTTATGCATTCTATTCTTATATATATTTCACATTATATATGCAGTCGTTAAAAACATGTAATGCTAATTTCAACTACAAGCGCTTAACAACAGAATAAATTAAACTGTGTGGATACATTACTAACATTAGACACTTCACTAGTGATTTAAAAGCCACACTTGCTTTTCATTCAAGTTTTGGTCCAGATAAATCCAGTCTAGCATGTCACCTGGAACATTTGGTTCAAACGGTGGAGCAGTTTCTCTTTGATTTCGTGCCACCACATAAGTAGCCCGATCTCATGCCTGCTACTGCACCAGACACTCGTGTTTAGAAATGGGAACTGCTAGCTGGTGTTTTTGCCCTCCCTGCTGTTGAATATTCATGGCTGAAATCCCAGCTGGTTGATGAGGCATCCTGGACCAGAGGAGGATGTGGGAGAGAGAGAGAGCTACCTGCTTTCTGATGCATAGGTTATTCTTGGAGATGTTCACCCCTAATCATTTAATTTGCATTGACAATCTCCTGCTCTGTTCAGCAGGCATAAAAGAGGATTATATCACTCATATCCACTCTCCTTGTATCCGGATCTCTCTCTCTCTCCTTCTCTTTCTCCTCCGTGCTCTTCTGTAGGACATGCTGAAGGCCATTATTTTGCACAAACCATGCATCTATGATGAGCCTCTGCTCGCTGTAATGCAGGAACATGCTGCAAGAGCTTGAAGCTCTCATTTATCGTTGTCATCATATGGGTTTTTATATGTCTGGGCGTTAAAAGAGCAAAAGCCAGAAAATCCCACGTTCAGTCTGTTTTATTGGAGGTTAAGCTTCCGTAATGTTGTATCATGAAGAAAACCTGATGGATTCGAACAAACGAAGGCGAAGGCACCAAATGTCACATGGCCACAGGGTTTTGTGTGACGATTGAACAAATGGCCAATGCATCAAGTTGACATTTCACTTTGTCAGAGCAATGTGCACAACTGTTTGAAGATAAAAAGCTTGAGTATTCAATGTACGTATGAAGTGTGATACTGTAGTGGTGCAGTTTTTGTTTTGCACATAAGCTGACCTGGGTTCAGATCCTAACCTAAATGTAAATTATTTGAGTTCATGAACCCTTTGAACCAGGCAGAAATGCAGTGTATTGCTGTGGGTATTCTTTTGTCTCTATTCTGTGCATTTTATTTGCTCCATCAACATTTGTTCACAATCACATCTGTACATCATTGGATCACATACACTGCCGTTCAAAGAATTGGGTTCAGTAAGATTTTTAATGTTTTCTAAAAAAAAAAAAGTCTGTGATGCTCACCAAGGCTGTATTTATTTGATCAAAAATTGTTATTTATTCCTATGATGACAAAGCTGTGTTTTCAGCAGCCGTTACTCCAGTCTTCAGTGTCACATGAGCTTTCAGAAATCATTCTGATATGCTGATTTGGTGCTCATGAAACATTTCTTATTTTTTATCAATATAAAAAATATTTGTTCTGCTCAGTATTTTTGTGGAAATAGTGATCCTGTTTTTCAAGACTCTGATAAATAGAAAGATCAAAAAAAGCTTTTGAATAGTAATGTAACTTTTTATTCAGTAAAAACAAGGGCTGTCAAGAGATTTACATAACCTTAATAATCGTTGATTATTTTAACATTCAGATAAGAAAAAAAAAATGTTCAAGACAAGGTTCAACAAATAGCAAAATGAGTACACACAGTATTACTATAATAGTAGTATCTATTCTTTTTGGAAGATGCATTCTAGGTTACTTGGTTAAAAAATCTGACTTGGTTTTCTTCAGAGTGCCTGAGATGTAGGGATGGTGGTCCAGTTGTTGATGGGTTAGGAACTCCCCACTGGCTGATGGCTGCACATTGCTAGGGAGGCAAATATATAGTATTCATGTGCTGAGATTTAGTATGAGCACAGGTTCTTTGTCATGACAGTGCTGTTATGTGTTTGACAAACACCAGGAACCAGCTTCAATTTCACAAGTATTCAAGTCCCAGAGGTCTCCTGCATGTTCTTTGAAGCTAAAACCTACACAATAGTGTCTACATGCACAGACAAACACACATATATTAAGGATTAGTGGATGTTAGTGTTAGTTTTAAGGAGCATTGAGGGTGTACATGGTATACCGGTGCCAAAAATGTGTGTATAAGGTATCGGTTTCGTATCTGTTTAGATACTGAAGCACCCTGAGATTAATTTAATGCAGAATTTTTTTACATTTCTTAATCTGATGGATCAAAGATTTGCACTTTAAAGCATGTGTACATTTCCATTATAGAGCATAGTGGACTTACTCTTAGAAATCTTGGCTGCAGGAGCCTCTGGGTTTCTTTTGCCTTTCTGATAAGTGACAGCTGATCCATGTACTGTCTTTCTCCATCTTAGGCTGATTTAAGAGCTCTGTGTTTATGATGCTCCTGCTTTTTCTCTCCACCTTCACTCAAGCATTGATTCCCAGAGGAGTCAAATTTATCCCTAAGCCTTAAGCAGAGTAAACTCGATGGACTCATTAACATTGGCTCCATTTTTTTCTCTCTCTTAATAAGCCAGGGATAAAATAAGTGCTGGTGACAGCCCTTATCCCTGACCTGCAGACATCAGCAAATTTTCCCTACCACCACCTTTCCTCACTCTTCTCAGTATAACCCTCGAAGGCATTTCTACAGACTTGGACGTTCAGAATTTCAGGTTTATTCTGCTGGCCATAAATCAAGCTATTCTATGCTATATTTCAGATTTTATTTTATGAATTTAAATATTTTTTTTTTTTAGTGAAGTGACAATGTAGCCAATTATTTAAAAAGCCAATTATTTAATTTTAGAAACAAGAAAAGTATCTTTAGAAGAGAATGCTCCAGGATTCAGACAACCTTCCAACCACTCAACTGCATTGTTGTTATTATTATTATTATTATGCTTTTTGTTTATATTTACTGTGCTGCCTTTGTACTGTAACAACAGCTATTTTACACATAAAATAGAGTTTATTTTCATTTAATGAGCTTATATTGAAAGCATGTGTTCTCTGCAAATAATGTATTTGTTCTTTTTTGCTTTGATTCTGCAAATGTTTTTTTAGCTTGGTGAGAAACAGACAGGCCTTGATGCAAAACTGTTTTTTCTTTCTCGTTTTCATATATTCTTTCATGGGCTTGTCAGCTTTCAGCAGATAGAGAGATGAGCTCTCCTAATGGTTTTGCTTTGTGTCTGTCTCCTTTGAACCTCTGATGGAGAACGTTCATCCTTTTTTACCACCAGCAATGGTTTGTAAATGCATCTACAGTATCCTCTAGCATCACTTCAGTGTACCAGACGTTTGACCTGCCGGTCTAAAAAGCAGTCTGTTTTTAATGATCTCTAAATATATACAGCATAATAGCAGAGAGGCACTTTTCCATAATTTTGAAGGAGTTGTTAAGTTTGTTATTTAGCTTCGTTTAGACATGATTACCTTATAAATCAAAACCCTGTAGTTTACTTTTTGTCCAAATGATTTATGAATTTATTTTTGATTAAGTATCAGGCTCCAAGCCAGAGGGAATGAGAAATTTATCATTTTACATCTGCAGCTTATAGCCAACACAAGCTACAGAAATCACATCTGTGCATCTGTCTGAAGTGTTTGTTTAATATTATACAATTTAAATGTGACTGTGACTGAAATGAAATAGTAAATAGTAATAAGCCATTATGTATTTGTTTTGTTTCAGGTAAGGCCTATGCACCTGAGTTCTACTATGACACCTACAGCGCTCTGTGGCAGAACAAACCTCGTGTCTACGGCTTCAAACTCCAGTGGACTCAAATGAATCCCAATGCGGTCGACCGTATCATGGCTTATCGACTTGGTATCAAGCAGGTGAGTGAGTCCATACGTTTACTTAAAGATGATGTCAAGTAGTTACCTAGAAAGAAGTTTCTTCTCTTCTTTTTGCTCTATCGGTGGCGTGTTTGAGGATTCATACCAGACGTATGATGTCAAGTTCTTAGAATGTACTCCTTGTATTCATGTTGATTTCATGTGGTATACCATTTAAAAACATGTAATGTCATGTCAAAGATAGTTCACCCAAAAATGTAAATTCTGTCATTAATTACTCACCCTCATGTCGTTCCAAACCTGTAAGACCTTCATTCACCTTCGGAACACAAATTAAGATATGTTTTATGCATTCCGAGAGCTTTCTGACCCTCCCATAGACAGCAAGGATCCTTACATGATCAAGGCTCAGAAACGTAGCAAGGAGATCATTCAAATAATCAATGTGACATCAGTGGTTCAACCGTAATTTTACGAAGCTACGAGAAAAAATTTTGTGCACAAAGAAAACAAAAATAACGACTTTATTCAACAATTCGTCTCTGGACGTTTACTTAAAGATGATGTCAAGTAGTTACCTAGAAAGAAGTTTCTTCTCTTCTTTTTGCTCTATCGGTGGCGTGTTTGAGGATTCATACCAGACGTATGATGTCAAGTTCTTAGAATGTACTCCTTGTATTCATGTTGATTTCATGTGGTATACCATTTAAAAACATGTAATGTCATGTCAAAGATAGTTCACCCAAAAATGTAAATTCTGTCATTAATTACTCACCCTGTATTCTGTTCTGTGTCAGCAGCACCGCACGCGGATACGCTGTTTACGTTGCTTATGCTTTGATCTGAACGTAAACAACGTATCTGCGTGCATACGTTGCATACGTTGTTTACGTATGTGATACTCTCCAAAATGGCGCTACGGTGACGCGGAGGAGACGAATTGTTGAATAAACTCGTTATTTTTGTTTTCTTTGCGCACAAAAAGTATTCTCGTAGCTTCATAAAATTACAGTTGAACCACTGATGTCACATGGATTATTTTAATGATCTCCTTGCTACGTTTCTGAGCCTTGATCGTGTAAGGATCCTTGGTGTCTATGGGAGGGTCAGTGTCAAAATACGCTGGAGCACGGGCACGAGGAAACGAGGAGACCTGGAGATTTTACAGAACAAGAGTCTTTTAATGATTCAATAGGGAGACACAGTGCACAGGGATGACGTTAACAACAGGTTTACCCGACAGAGGAGAAATGCACAGACAAGAACTTAAATGCTAGGGATAATTAACAAACACAGGTGCACTGAATGACTAATTAAACTAAACAAGGACAGGAACATGACCAATCCATGATCCTGACATATCGCCCCCTTTCCGGAGGGTGCGTCCTCGCGCCGTAGAACAACAGAGGGGGGGCATGGGTGGGAACTTGGGAGGCGGCTCAGGAGGAGGACGGACACCTGGGAGGGGGCTGGCAGACAGAGACCAGGGAGGTGACGATGGAGGGAGGAGCCAGGGTGGAAACAGGAAGAACTTGGAGCAGGAGGAGCCAAGCAGGACCCAGGCCACAGCCATGATGCGACCCACGGTGGAGCCAACGGAGGGAGGAGCCATGGAGGAGGAATGGCCGCCGACTCCAGGGGGCCGACCAACGGCGGCGGAGCAGGTGGCGGAGGAGCCCAAGGCGGAGACAGAGAGCCAACGAGCCAGGGGGATGCCGAGGATTCGGGGGGCCAGGGTGGAGCCGAGAGCTCTGACAACCGAGGCGGAGATCCGGAGGTCCGCGGCAGAGCTGTAGCGACTGAGGACCAAGGTGGAACTGGCAGGAGGAAGGAGCCCAATGGAGCCGGTGGGACGGAGCGACGAGGTGCAGCCGGAGGAGTGGAGTCCTGAGGCGATGGCGGGTCTACGCCCGACCAAGGCGGAGCCGGAGGGACGAGGGAGCCTAGTGGATCGACAGGTGACGGTGGTGGTGAGGGAGCTAGGAGCCAAGGTGGAGCTGTTGGGTCTACGGGCCGAGACGGAGTCCAGGCCTCGGAGGCTGGAGGCCGAGGTGAGGGATGCTCCATGGTGGGCTGAAGGCGAGCAGAGGGGCTGCCAGACGACAGCGATGGAGGAAGCAGGAGTGGGCAGGTGGGCATTCGTGAGCCTCCGGGCTCTCAGGGCTGCCCTCGGGGATCAGAGCCCCCTCAGGGCTGGACGGGACCAGTGGGGACGAAGGAGAGAGGAGAGGGGGCAAGTCGACCTCCAGATCTGTTTTCCAGTCCATCAGGTCCCCTTCTAAGTCCAGCAGTCCCAGATGTATAATTAGCTCACCCTCAGCCGCGGTGCAGTGGGCGGAGCTCCACTCTGTGCTCTCACCGTCCACGGCTTGCTCCCTCTCGGTGGACAATGTCACCGGCTCTCGCACGTGGTCTGACGGGTGGGGTTCCACATCCGGGGCGATCCTCCGCTCATTCGCTCGGCATTGCGCTGGCTCATTGATCGCGGCGGTGACGGGCTCTCCGTCATCGGTGGGCTCGGGCTGATGCTCCGCACCGCAGGGAGATGGTGGGCTGGGCACTGGGTCTGGAGTGGATCTGGCGACACTCCACGAAGGCGGCGAAATCCTCTCGAGGACCATCTTCGGACGACGGCGCTCTGCTTGTTCACCAGTATCTACTCCACGAAGGCGGCGAATTCCTCTCGAGGATCATCTTCTGACTACGGCGCTCTGCACTCGATGTTTAAACTTGCGTTGTAGAACGCACAGAGCGTGTCGTCTGGGTAGCTGGTGGTGTTAGCTAGCAACAGGAACAGTCTCGTATGGTCCTTGAGAGATCTGTCCCCCTGCTCCAGCAGGAGGAGGAGGAATTCCGGGCATGTGAAGGGATCCATAAGGGGAAACACAACGGAAACAAAAACACTGAGAGAGAAAAACAGAAACAAAAACGGAGGGTAGACACACGGAGGTAACTGTATTCAGTCGGGTCTTCTGTCACGCTTTGCTTACGGGAGGGACGAGGAGACGTGGAGATTTCACAAAACGAGAGTCTTTAATGATCCAACAGGGAGACACAGAGCACAAGGATGACGTTCACAACAAGTAGACCCGACAGAGGAGAAATGCACAGACAAGAACTTAAGCTTCCAGTGGAGAACAAAGTACAAACATAGTGCACATGTACATAGAAATTAAGGCAATTGTCACACTTCCCTTAAGGCAAGGAGCGAGGAGACCAGGGATACACGAAACAATAGTCTTTTAATCCAAACATCCAAGGAATTACACGGGGCAGACAGGAGCACAGGAAACACCAGGGTTGACGTATAATCTCGGACAAAGACAGACAGCACAGACTCGAACTTAAATGCAAGGGATAATTAACAAACACAGGTGCACTGAATGACTAATTAAACTAAACAAGGACAGGAACATGACCAAATAAGGGAACACAGGGACAGAAACAGGGGCTCTCGGAATGCATCAAAAATATTTTAAGTTGTGTTCCAAAGATGAAGGATGGTCTTACAGGTTTGGAACGACATGAGGGTGAGTAATTAATGACAGAATTTTAATTTTTGGGTGAACTATTCATAGAAACACAACGGAAACAAAACACTGAGGGAAAAAACACGGAAACAAAAACGGAGGGTAGACACACGGAGGTTACTGTTTTTTGGTTGGTTGTTCTGTCACGATCTGTGCTAGGAGGAGCGCGGAACGAGGAACAAGGAGATGTGGAGTACATAAACAGTCTTTAATACTGGGAATGACAGGGGAATTTCACAACACCCAACAAGTAGAACTGACAAAGGAAGACTACACAGACTGGGGCTAATAAACACAGGGCAATCAGGGGAACACAGGTGCATGGAATCATAATCAAATTAACACAATTAACATGAGGAGAAACTGGGTCACGGGGAGCAAAACACACACAGACAGTCCAGAACCCTGACATACTGCCCCCCTCCCGGAAGGTGCGTCAATAGAACAACAGAGTGGGGGGGGAATGGGTGGGAACTAAGGAGGAGGCTCAGGAGGAGGACAGACACCCGGGAGGGGGCCAACAGACAGAGACCAGGGAGGCGACAAAGGAGGGAGGAGCCAGGGAGGAGACAGGAGGGGCCCAGAGCAGGAGGAGTCAAGCAGGACCCGGGCCACAGCCATGATGGCGACCCACGGTGGAGCCGACGGATGGAGGAGCCATGGAGGAGGAATGGCCGCCGACTCCAGGGGGCCGACGAACGGCGGCGGAGCAGGTGGCGGAGGAGCCCGAGGCGGAGAGCCAGTGAGCCAGGGGGATGCCGAGGATCCGGGGGGCCAGGGTGGAGCCGAGGGCTCTGGCGACCGAGGTGGAGGCGGAGATCCGGAGATCCGCAGTGGAGCCGGAGCGACTGAGGGCCGAGGCGGAGTCCGGGCCTTGGAGGCTGGAGGCAGAGGTGAGGGATGCTCCAGCCACGGCGACGATGGAGGATGGCAGACCCGCGGCGCTCGCACCATATTGATGGTGGGCTGAAGGCGAGCAGAGGGGCTGCCAGACGACAGCGATGGAGGAAGCAGGAGTGGGCAGGTGGGCATTCGTGAGCCTCCGGGCTCTCAGGGCTGCCCTCGGGGATCAGAGCCCCCTCAGGGCTGGACGGGACCAGTGGGGACGAAGGAGAGAGGAGAGGGGGCAAGTCGACCTCCAGATCTGTTTTCCAGTCCATCAGGTCCCCTTCTAAGTCCAGCAGTCCCAGATGTATAATTAGCTCACCCTCAGCCCCGGTGCAGTGGGCGGAGCTCCACTCTGTGCTCTCACCGTCCACGGCTTGCTCCCTCTCGGTGGACAATGTCACCGGCTCTCGCACGTGGTCTGACGGGTGGGGTTCCACATCCGGGGCGATCCTCCGCTCATTCGCTCGGCATTGCGCTGGCTCATTGATCGCGGCGGTGACGGGCTCTCCGTCATCGGTGGGCTCGGGCTGATGCTCCGCACCGCAGGGAGATGGTGGGCTGGGCACTGGGTCTGGAGTGGGCCAGAGTCCACTCCACGAAGGCGGCGAAATCCTCTCGAGGACCATCTTCGGACGACGGCGCTCTGCTCGCGGTGTTCAAGCTCGTGTCATAGAATGAGCAGAGCGCGTCATCCGGGTAGCTGGTGGTGCTAGCTAACAGCCGGAACAGTCTCGTATGGTCCTCGAGAGATCTGTCCCCCTGCTCCAGCAGGAGGAGGAGGAATTCCGGGCGGGTGAAGGGATCCATAAGGGGAAACACAACGGAAACAAAAACACTGAGAGAGAAAAACAGAAACAAAAACGGAGGGTAGACACACGGAGGTAACTGTATTCAGTCGGGTCTTCTGTCACGCTTTGCTTACGGGAGGGACGAGGAGACGTGGAGATTTCACAAAACGAGAGTCTTTAATGATCCAACAGGGAGACACAGAGCACAAGGATGACGTTCACAACAAGTAGACCCGACAGAGGAGAAATGCACAGACAAGAACTTAAATGCTAGGGATAATTTACAAACACAGGTGCACTGAATGACTAATTAAACTAAACAAGGACAGGAACATGACCAAATAAGGGAACACAGGGACAGAAACAGGGGCTCTCGGAATGCATCAAAAATATTTTAAGTTGTGTTCCAAAGATGAAGGATGGTCTTACAGGTTTGGAACGACATGAGGGTGAGTAATTAATGACAGAATTTTAATTTTTGGGTGAACTATTCCTTTAATGTGAAGTTTTTGGTTCAAATTATCTGATAATTTAAGAGACTTATTAACTTTGTGACACGGTCATGAGGGTCTGCAGGGCTCTATGACATCATTTCCTGTTGTCAGCAGTATTGTAATTAATTCAAAATAATATATATAAAAAAAATGTAAATTAAATTAATACAATTAAACTGCATTGTAAATTACAAGCATGCTATGATGCATATATATTTATTTATATTTAAATACATTTATTTATTTGTATTTCTTGAGTAAATTACTAGGTGAAAAAGAGCATCATGTCATTGGCCCGTAAATAAGACTAGAACATTTATAGCTAAATTTTGAGGATAGTTTTTTTTTCTTCTTCTTAAATAAAAGTGCTGAATGTTCGGTTTACCAGAATGCTAAGTTATCTTTTAAAAAGCCACAAACAATGCAAATTAAATGCACCTTCTTGGCTGTGAAAAAGACTGTGAGCTATGCTCATGGCAATATGTAATTGTTTGTAGACTGTTCGCATCTTTATTGTTTTAGTGTAGTGTCCATGTTAATGGTACATTTGGCCTGTGTGCAGAATGGTGTGCACAACTGCTTATTACAAGTGCTAAATTAGTATTGAGTTAGAACAAGTTCAACTGTCAACATCCTACACATATAGGATAAGTCAAGGAACATTATTAGGATTCATGAGAGACATCTATAATTACTGTTTACGTAGTTCATGTCAGTGAAACAGATACATTCTGTTTATTGAGTCGGGCTAATATTTGACCAAGAGCTTTAGCGCTCTGCGATGCTCTGTACTGTTCCGCCTCGGCGTGCATGGTCATGCAGAGCAGTGTGGTTGTCAATTACGAGTCATCATCGCACTGTCCTGTCACCCTCTCCTTCACACTTCCTCTGCTCAGCTGGAATGGCAGTGTCCACGGCCATTTATAATGACATCATGTGGGGTGATTTATTCCTTGTCAGATTCGCCTTTGCTAGTGGCTGCCTACTGGTGCTCAAAGTCAGTTCAAAGTAAGCGTAGCACGCTTCGCCATGCCATACTACTGTTGTTGTTGTTGTTTTCGCCGTATTCTTTCCTTCCTCTCTCCCTCTCATTCTCTCAGGCTTTTTGCCATTTCCATTAAGGTTTCTGCCTTGCTTGTGTTCTAGGATTGCATTATTAGTAGTGTTTACTAGTCTTAGCACTCTGCTTTTAATGCTCAAGGGATTGTTGAACTTGAGATTAATTTTGTGTTTGCACATGAGTAATATTGGTTTCTAGGCAGTTGACGCAAGAGATGTCCATGAACCTATTTTTAATGGCATAATTTTAGGCTAAAGGGATAGTTCATCCAAAAATGAACTTTAGGTCATAATGTACCCAAATGTTACTGCCAACCCGAATTATGTCATTTTTTCCAGGAACACAAAAATAGAAATGTTTGAAAATTGTTTGGAGCTCTTTTTGTACATCGACAGTTACTGACTAAAAGCTAGCTGAAAAGCTGTCCATAAAGACACATTAAAGCACAATAAAAGAATTTCATACTATTTTTAAACCCATGGTTTTTATTGCAAGTCTTCTGAGGCCATATGACTGCTTTTATGGTACTTGTGGTTTGTTATATAGTTGGTAATGTCTTTTCATGGTTTTAAAAGAAGTTTCTTATGCTGAACAAGGCAGAATTTATTTGTTCAAAAATACTGTGAATTATTATTGCAATTTAAAGTTTTCTATTTTAGTATATTTTAAAATATCCTGTGTTAAATTTTCAGCAGCCATTACATCACAGTCTTCAGTGTCACATGAACCTTCAGAAATCATTCTAATATGCCGATTTGGTGCTCAATGAACATTTATTATTATTGTCAATGTTGAAAACAGTTTTGCTGCTGCTTAAAGGGATAGTTCACCCAAAAATGAAAATTCTATCATTAACCCTCATGTCGTTCTTAACCCGTAAGACCTTCAAAGACGAGAATGCTTTTTGTGGCAGTTGCATTACTGTCTATGCAGGGTCAGAAGGCTCTCGGATTTCATCAAAAACATCCTAACAAAGGTCTTATGGGTTTGGAATGACGTGAGGGTGAGTAATTAATGACAGAATTTTCATTTTTGGGTGAACTATCATTTTAATATTTTTGTAGTAAGCATGATATATTTTTTCAGTATTCTTTTATGTCTTAACTGATCAGTTTAACTGACCCCACAGTTTTGAATGGTAGTGTATAAGGTCCGGAAACTGCTCACTATTTTTTTTTTTTAATCACTTTTGTCTTTACTAGCTCGTTTTAATGGGCCCTTCAGTGTGACAAATTACTTTTTAAAACTACAAATATATTTCATAGATTCTCTCTATTTATATTGGGTCATAAAGGCTACATGTATGATTGTAAAAGAATCAGCAAAATGGTGTTTAAAGTGGCTGTAGATGCAAAATAGCATGTCACACCGCAGCATGCCAACTACCCATCTGCATGTGTCCTCGAGTGTAATAATCTGGATGGACTGAAGAATCAAAAAATAATCAAATCCATGCCTCCCATAATGTCCATGAAATGTTGCTATTGATGTCCTCCATTAGTTTTGCTAATAAAAAATTTGAAGAATGTCACAAAAAACTGACTTTTTTTCAAAAGATGCACATCACAGGCTTGAAAGAAAAAGGCTCTATCCGTTTGAATTCAGATGATCATTATTTCCCAGCATCTGTCACATTTCATATTTACCTTTATCAGCTGAAAGCATTTAATTCATTAACTCTAAAAGAGAAATAACAGCATGCGTGTCATTTGCACTATAGAGAGGACGCCTTGTACTATCCTTGATGACTTCCCAACTGAAAGCACACCTGGCACTGCAAAGAGAAAGAGAGAGAGTCAAAAACAAGAGAAGGGGCAGAAAACTAATTAACAGCTGTGTCCGGTGGGACGAAGCTGTTGTAATAAGATAAGCTTTACAGGAGAAATCAAGGATGGGACCCTAGCGAACAGAGGTTAGCTGTGTGAAGCGATTGCGGGGGCGTCCGTTCTGTGCTTCCGTGTGTCTGTGTGCACGTGTGGGTGTGGAGCTGTGTTTTGTGCCTGCAGTGGGTGGTGATTGACTCATCTGTTCTGATCATGATGGAAGAGTCTGGCCTCTTCGCTAATTCCTTATATTCTCTCTCTACACGGCCTCTGCGCATCCTTTTTTGTTCGCCAACTGTTGTTCTGCAGTTTATTTGTTCTGTTTAACATGCCGCTTTTCCCCTACGTGCTCATCCATCATGTTGTCTCGCCTGGTCACCTGTCGACGCGAGCGCCTGGCAACGCTCTGTGGGCTCATCGCTGCTTTGGCTAGTGACATTTCCAGGACGCGACGGGCATGGGAAGTCTTAGCCTGACAATCCTAAATGAGAGGGTTTGGAGTGCGCGCAAGCTAACGGAGACACTGCCAGCCAAGCATATTAGGCAGCGCTTCAGTGCCTAACCCTGGGATGGGCAATTTCACTGCGGGAGTCTGGCGTGTTTATGGATCCCCTAGGAATGAGATTGCTTACCCTTGCTTTTTATAGCCTTCACGTACTATATTAACACTCCTTGAGGCTGTGAGTGCGGACTGAGTAATAAAAACGATGATTTTGAATATCTTTTTTTCCTTTTATGTAATTTCTAGTAAAAAATGTTGAACAGTGTAACCTGCGATCGGGATTCTTAAATGTGCGTTGCTTGGTGGATAACAGGCTTTCAGACTGATTGCTTGTGATTTCCTTTCGTTCTGTTTCAAATTATTGTGGAGAAACACATATTCCAAATGAAAGGATTCGGTAAGAATCAAAGCACTGGCTCTGTTTAAACCTGCAGAAAGATCTTCTGTGGTCATTTGTGATCAGATTTTTAGGAGAAGATTTCTTGACTGCTATGTCAGTGTGTTACTGCATTTTGATAAATGCACATTATTGCTTCAAAATATTCTTTTCCAAATTTGAATCTCCTCACTAACATTTCGTGGAACGCTTGCTGTTTTAGTCACTGTATGTTGATGTCAAGCAAACTAGAGACCGTGAAGTCTTTTGCATGTATATGTAAGCACTTTTTCCTGTTTTTTAACCTGATGTTAAAAATCAAGTTGTTTTCATGTTTTTTAACCTTAAAAAACAGAATGTTTTCCTGTTTTTTTTTTTACTTGTTTTAAAGACTTTTGTAACTGTCATAGTTTAAACCCTTATTTTAGCGTGGTGAATGATTGACAGGTAAGTAGTCAGCCCTTGTATGTTATGGGACAACATGTATTTAGCAGTGTGCTTAAATCAGCCAATATTATAGTTTATTTTATTTTATTTTTGAGTATTAACCATTTTTACATTCATCTAATGCACACTTAAAGTAAATCTTTGAAAACACAAGTAATATGATAACACTGTTAAATGTAACCATTAGCAATGATGTAATATAGCTATAGTATGAATAATATTATAATAATATTAATATATTAAATAAATAATATAATAGTAAATAGGATGCATTTATTATAAGATGTTTCTCTGCAGTGAAATGAAATGATTGGTGCATTCCTAATCGAACCTGATATTATTACAGTGTGTAAACAAGGCTTACAGGTTTCAGTATTTCCTTTAGTTAGCCCATTTGTGCATTTTTGGTTGCAGTGTAGCTGGGATAGACATACAACCCCATGAAGATTTCTGCATAATCACAGATTCTGTATAGAAATTCTCTGATATTCGGCCAGATCCTCAAGGATTATTAAAGCCACTAGAGCACTGGTCTCACAGCAGCAGTAAAGGCCAGCATCCAGCCATAGTTATGACCAGCCCTAATGTTTATATGACCTCATTTTTTACTACACAGCCTACGTACTTCAAGTTTAACAAGCCCTCTTAACATTTTTTTCTGTGCTTATGGCACTTAACACGCTGTTGTAAAAGTCATCCTAACTTAGATGACATATAAGGTTACACCTCTGCAGTGCTGCAAGTTGCTTCAGCCTTATGTTTAGAGGATGTTATATAGCACGTTGTATAACGATTCATCTTTAATTAAAGGGATTTCAGAGTTTACTTTAATGGGAATTAAGTGTCTTTAAGGATATTGTTTTAGCACTATCTTTAGCTCCCAGGCTAGAGGAGAAATAGAAGCCTCTTTAACTGCTGCATTGTTTAGTTTTCCAGGCGTATTAAAGGCATTTGCACATAAAGCTTCCAAATCCACATTATAGAAATCTAATTCCTCTGAATTCCTGGTAAACCAAATTTGGCTCCTAAAAGTGTGAAGTATACGAGATGTTTGGTGTGGAAAATAATCATATTGTTTCTCATTTCCAAAGCCTTGTTATTGTTTTTTTGGTATCCAGTTCAGAAATATATTCCGTTTCATATTCAAGGTTTCACAGAGTTCATTTCCTCCTTTGAAATTACAACTGCTTTCTTATTACAAGTAAATGATTGGAAAATACTCATATTGTTTCTCATTTCCAAAGCCTTGTTATTGTTTTTTTGGTATCCAGTTCAGAAATATATTCCATTTCATATTCAAGGTTTCACAGAGTTCATTTCCTCCTTTGAAATTACAACTGCTTTCTTATTACAAGTAAATGATTATCACAATTATCAATCAGTGCCCAATGTAAAATGGAGCCACGAAGCACCTGTGGGATGGCAGGTGACCCTCAGCCCCCCATTTTACCCCCAAGAACTTGTTGTAGCGTGTTTGAATTGCATTCACGCTGTGAGTGTGTCATCATATCTCTGCAATGTTTCAACAGCATTGTGAGAATCTCTCTATTGATCATACTTTCCATGTAGTGCTGAGATGAAGCCTTTTACCTCAGGCTGCTTCTGGGATTTTGTTCCACGTTACTTGCTCACTCTAACTTTAGAGTGTTTAATATGCCTGCACTACTTTTGTTTTTAAGTAAGTACTTAGGTTTTTTTCCATTGTTAAAGTATGTACCTCTACACCATTTTAATATGGTTTCATGAGGGAATTGCAGGGTGTTTGTGAGAATAATTTATACAATTGTACAATTAAAAGTAATAATTTAAATTATTTTTCATATAAAATAAAAAGTAAAACTTAAAAAATTGTGAAATATATTTTTGTTTACCTGCATGTCATGTAACTATTAAATGATAAAAACAATGTAAACATGAAAATGTTTTGCTAAATTGTTGCAAGGTTAACTTGATGACAAGTAAATATTTTATTCCTGTAAATATTTCATTCATGTCTATAAAAAGTGGGGAATTGACTGCTTTAAGTGCATACTTTTACAAATTCATTCATTCATTCAACTAGTGGCTGATGCATTTTGCCAACAAAACTGAAAAGCATTTCATCATTTTGGCAAGCATTATTCTGATTGGCTGATTTTACACAAGGGCATACAAGGATTTTAATCAGTCCATCTAAAAACAATGTTGTCTTGTGTACCGGAGTAGCCTAATATTGCATTGTTACTAACATCTTGGAAAGTAGTTTTTAGTCTAGTCGCAATATTAACACATAATAAAATATTTTGACAGATTTATTGGCTTTACAGTCAAAGTCAATGAGAATATTGAATGTTTTGTTTTCTATTAAATTTCCTTGACAAAAACATTCTTCAAGATATCTTCTTTTGTGTAAAGCTGTGGAAATAAATTCCACTGGTTGTGTGATGACAAATAATGATTCTGTTCTGTTCTATTCACGGAGTCTGACAGAGTCTGGAATCTCAGAGTCCCGCCTTCAATCCCTTCAACACACTCACATAGTGCTGCTTCAGTAGTGAACTCAGCAGGGCGCACTTATCAGATCTCTTCCCCCACATGACTTCCTCTTTTCCCCTCTGGTCTCAAATCCCATACTGTTCACCCTCGTAATTCCCTCTCTGATAGCTTAACGCCTGTCTCATTCATTCTCAAACATATATAGATCAGTACCAGGTGCTTGTCTTCTGAAATTTTTACACCTTTTTCAGTATGTTACACTATCAGTAAGGAAGTAATACTATAATGTTGCTGTATGTTTATATGAACATACTAGTTTATAGAATTTACGTATGCTACCAATTTAAACATTTGGGGTCAGTAAGATTTTTGTTTTCTTTTATTTACTTGTATTCAGCAAGGATGCATTAAATGAATCAAAAGTGACACACATTTATAATGTTACAAGATATTTTAATTTCAAATAAATGCTGTTCTTTTCAAAGAATCCTAAAAAAAAATCATCACAGTTTCCACTACACTCTTAAAAATAAAGGTGCTTCAAAAGGTTCTTCAAGCGATGCCATAGAAGAACCATTTTTGGTTCCACAAAGAACCATTCAGTCAAAGGTTCTTTAAAGAACCATCTCTTTCTTACCTTTTTATAATCTGAAGAACCTTCTTTCGCCACAAAGAACCTTTTGTCAAACAGAAAGGTTCTTCAGATGTTAAAGGTTCTTTATGGAACCATTTAGACAAAAAGGTTCTTCTATGGCATCGTGAAGCACCTTTATTTTTAAGAGTGTAGGGCTGGGTTTTGACACAGATTTCATGATTCGATTTTGAATCACAAGCTTGTGATTCGATCCGATTTCTGATTTGATTCGATATCAATTATTTTGGATATATATACAGGTGCATCTAAATAAATTAGAATGTCGTGGAAAAGTTCATTTATTTCAGTAATTCAACTCAAATTGTAAAACTTGTGTGAGTTGAATTACTGAAATAAATGAAATTTTCCACGAGATTCTAATTTATTGAGATGCACCTGTAGAGTAAAGTACATGCCACATTTTCTAAAAGAAAAAAAAATCTTTTAGCTAATGCTATAAAATGTAACTACATGAGAGTCAGTTGGTACTAAGTTCCTATAATATTCAAGGTTAAAATTAATTTGTATACAAACGCTTAAATTACACTCAATTAAGTTTTTATAATAATAAAGTTACAATTACATAATTATATTTCTACTCCAATTCGTTGTTTGAAATATAAACATTTAAATGGTGGCTGTCATAAAAACTTGACAGATTTATTTAAACATAAATTAAATATTGAAGAACAATAAAAATTATAATGAATATGTTATATGGTGCATATATTTAGCAAAGTGCTCCTCTCTAGATTTATCTAGCTGACTAACGAGTTTGATCACAGAATATTTTTTTCTGAGGTAAATGACGTAACGTGACATTGTTTACAAGCTGTTATATTGACATCTTTGCACGGTTGAAACTCTGATTGAGCGATTACATGCGACAGGATATGGATTTCGGTAAGTCGTATTCTTTATTTTAACTTACCATCGGATGATTATTCATGTTTTTTTCATGATGAAACTGGTATTAAAGTAGATGAAATGATCGGTTCACGCGCACTGCGCCCTGCCACTTCCCTAGAACTGAGGCGCTACAACGATCTGTCACTCCAAAATTAAACAGTGCCAAAATGGCATTTATTGTTTGAATACTGTAATAAAATGGATAGAATTTGAAATCTGAAACTGTTTCATATCAAAAGTAACAGCACAAAGCTTTTTGCGATTTATTGGATGGGAGGTGTGCTTTAACGTTCCGTTCATTAGCTAACTGAAAACAGGCTAGACTAATCGATTCTTAGGATTTAAGAATCAATATCGTTTCTTTTCAACATACTGTGGCTTCTTTCTTTCTTTATTCTTTATTTGTGACTACGCTAATTTGTGCTGCGCTTGTTATATTGCGTTGGTCGATATGTAAATGAGATGTTGCGTCTGTGTTCTTTAATTTGCGCATTGTTAGTAAATAGGGCTGTGCAAATAATCAAATGCGATGATCATGCGATTATCGGCGGTGTATCGCCTGCGATTATGAACGTGATATTGCGTAGCTTGTCAGTGAACTACGGCTCTGTGTATTAAATGGCGCTTCATCTGAAAGCAGGTGATGGAGATTTACTATTAATCACAGAACCGGCTTTACTGACGAGATGCGCGTGATCATCGCATTCGATTATTTGCACAGCCCTATTAGTAAATCACCCACATAAATTTCCCCTCCCATCTGCGCTTTTTTGGTATTGCGCTCTCGTGCTAATTTGCCCAGTTTAGTAAAACTGGCCCTTAGGCTATTTAAAACCATTAAAAAATCTTTTTGCCTCCAAACGTTTGAAAGGTTGCGTAAGTCACAAAAGTCTGATTTTCAGTATTTTCAGTTGTTTACTTGTAATCTGTTCATTCATTTCCTTCAGTTTGGTTGATATGAGAGACATTAACATGGTAATCAGCCAGTTGCAGCTTTGACTTTTCGCTTGTTTCTCACCATTCCCATCTCACATGTACACTTTGGGATCTCAATGGGATCTCAAGGAAGGCAAAAGAAACCTTGCTTAGGTTTGGGCAGTGTTACTTCCAAGAAATGAACAATTTTCTGCATTATTCAGTCACATATTTTGTAATATTTGTTATATTTTGGTTATATTTGTTATATTTGGCGTCTTTGGAGAAAATTTAACTGATGCGGATACACAAATGCACACATACACTGTTTGCATGCTAATAAAACATCAAGGCCCCCACACACAGATTCAAGGACACACTTCTGCACTTCCATGCACACACTTTCACACTGAGACGCACACATTGCTGACGTGTTTCTCTTTCAATCTGTGACATAAATGAATGTAGGCCACCTTTTCACGCTATGAATTGTTTGTGCATAGGGACAGTGTGCTAGGAAACAGTTTCATATTTACAGTACCATAACAAGAAGATATTATTCTCCATTGTAGCAAAGGATTTGTGTCAGTACTGTAGCAAACAGCACTTGGCAGTCATCAAGCTGGCCTGCGGTCTAATTCAAAGACTTGCACGACATCGTCGCGTGGCTGTTCTCTGGAAATATGCAATTTACATTACACCGGATGAAGCATCTAAAGGTACAATGTCCTTGGGCCTATGCGTGGGCTAATGTTAGCATAAAACCTTATTTAGAAACGAAGCTCGTTGCTATTAGTGTGCATTATGACAAAATAAGTCTTGTGTGAAGTCTTATTACCAGGGGCACGCTGGAGCGGTTACACTGATGAAAGCGATTCATATTTTGCCTGCGCAGGTATGCGTGTATGTGCATATAGTTTGTTATTGCAGCTTCCAATCTCGCGCTCTTTTTTTAGTTAGAACTCCCTTTTTTTAGTTAGAACTCAAGTAAACGACCATTTTTCACTCTCTGCTGTTAAAAAAGAAAGAAACTGAAGCAAATGTCAACAGGGGATTTGTTGTATAATGGCTCTAAACTGCATCAGAAATGCAGTGGACACAAACTGACATTAAAGGATTAGTTCACCCAACAATGGAAATTTGCTGAATATTTACTCACCCTCAGGCCATCCAAGATGTAGATGAGTTTGTTTCATCATCTGAACAGATTTGGAGAAATTTAGCATTACACTTTCACACCAGTGGATCCTCTGCAGTGAATGGGTGCCATACAAACGACTGATAAAAACATCACAATAATCCACAAGTAAACCACATGACTCCAATCCATCAATTAACATCTTGTGAAGCAAAAAGCTGCATCTTTGTTAGAAACAAATTAATCTTTAAAATGTTTTTAGCTTCAAACCATTGCTTCTAGCTAAAATATATGGAAGCCCGTTTCCGCCACTGAATAAAAAATAAATAAAGGTAATTGCGAGTTTTTATCTCACAATTCTGACTTTTTTCTTGCAATTGCAAGTTTACATCTTATGACTGACTTCTTTTTTTTAAATTGCGTAAAACAAACTCGCAATGATGACCTTTCTTCTCAGAATTGCAAGATTTTATAACATACAATTGTGAGTTAATATCATGCAATTCTGTTTTACATAGTTTATATCTCGCAATTCTGACTTCATTTCTCAGAATTGTGAGATAAAAAGTCACAATTACCTTTTTTATTTTTTATTCAGTGGTGGAAACGGCTTCCATAAAATATGAATCCCCTATCCATAATATTGCTTTCTTCAGTGAAAAAGTCATCTTGTCTGAATCAGGAGAGAAACATGCACAGATCAAGCACGTTTACAATCGAAAACAGTTCTTAACAAATATGTTGGTGGATTTTGATGTGAGAGGAAAACAGGGGATGGACTTATTGAATCCTATTTTGACCAGAAACTATGTCAAAAGTTAAAACGCCTTAATGACACAGCTTTTTACTTCACAAGATATTAATAGATGGACTGGAGTCATGTGGATTACTGTGGATTATTGTGAGGTTTTTTATCAGCTATTTGAACTCTGATTCTGACGGCTCTTATTCACTGCAGAGGATTCATGGGTGAGCAAATTATGTAATGCTACATTTTCCAGATCTGGTCAGATGAAGAAACAGATTTGAATGGCCTGAGGGTGAGTACATTTTTGGCAAATCTTCATTTTTGGGTGAACTTTTCCTTTAAATGCACATGGGGAGCATCAATGAAATGCCAGTTTGCATCATTTGACCTCATTTATAGATGGGTTAGTCTATATTTAGTAATCCTGTGTTGCTCATAACTCGCAATAAAAAGAGTTGACAATGCTTTAGCGTGCCATAGCATGTTTCCCAATGGAGATATAGAATAGATGACGTTTCTATGTTTAGCATTTGCCGTGCACGTGACTCATGCATAGATATAAGCCAAGGTTTTAGTGCTGCAGGGTGGAAGTACTTAAATATGCATTAAGGAGAATTTTGAGATGTTCATAGATCAGCACTGCTTCACCTTTTGAACTTGTCCAGATGAACTTGCTGTGAGGAAAGTTTTGGTTTAATTCAGGAAACCTTCTGTTTGAGATCAGCACATCTTCACCTTTGACCTTGATCATAATTAAGCTGGCTATCCAAATAATTTGATTTCATAAACTTAGTATATTAACACTTGCAAAGAGTTCTTTTATTAACTTTCCTTAGGTTGCCTCCAAGTATGCACTGAGAACAAAATCATCATAATTTGCTTTAATTGCCATGTTTTGAATTGCAAATCAGCCCCTTTTTTCCTTAGATATCTTCGATCAAATACTAATGAGGTTCTTATTTACACAAAATATAATTTCCTTTCTCCCATGTGGAGTTGATGTATCTCAGTGCACAAAAAGGTGTTTCGGTTAGAATTTGCATAAGGGCAGAATGTCTTGTTCTCTTCATATCAACCGCCCCATCCTCCCTTCATCCCCAACTCTTTCTCTGCTCGTCTTTATACAACAAGATTTGCTGAGCGATGTCATGAATGAGAAGTAAGCCCAGTTGCCATAGCAACAAGCCATTTTACCTCCGACCGGCAACATATATTACAATGCAGAACAAAAAAAGGTAGAACAAATGAGGCAAAAGTACTTTCGTTGAGAGCAGGTGAATTGGGATGTTTTTACTTTGTGTTATATTTGAATCCCAAAGACAGCTGTTATTTAGCGAGTGTCGCACACACCTTGTGTAACCAGCAAGTTCCAGTGCCGCTAGAGAGATTATTTGACCTTTCCTTTTATTCATAAGAACAGCGATGGTGAGCGCTGATGTAGCAGTGCTGTAGAAGATCATGTAGATTCTCATTCAGTCTGACTATGAATTTCTGTGCCGATATCGTAAGTGCAGTTTGTTTTTCCTGTATTCACCACTGGATTACTGGGGCAGTTCCTCTTGAAAGGTTAACACAGATGCGTGTGGGTTTTTTTTTAATTAACCTCGCATTTTGAGGATAATGTTTCTCTGTTTCTGGGACCCAAAGAAGAGGCCTGTATTCCTCTCTCTGATGATGGTATTTGAATAAAGGTCATGTTCAGAGGAAGGGAAATGTCAGGTTTGTATGTAATGCAGAATAGCCTTAAATTATGCTGTGTGCTCAAATGCGAGTGGCGTAATTGTGCTCGGTTTGATTCGTAATCAGAATTCGTTGCCAAACTGCAACAGCCCCAAGATTTACCGAAAGGGGAAAATATATGCGGTTCAGAGCACAGATGGTTTACAGAGAAACCAGGAGGGAAACTCGAGCAATGTATTCGAAATTCTTAAGCTATGTTAATGAGTAGAAGATGAAAATTACTTTATAAAAATATAATAATGCTTCTCTCGCGAGTGACCCCAGAGAAAGCCTTTGGCGTTGAGCCTCTGCTGATTGTGAAACTTTGCATTTTCCTTCTGCTGTTGGCAGCTTTGCCACATGTGTCTCAGAGTAGCGTTGTGATGAACCCTGTCACGATGTGTATCCTCACAGAATAGATTACTGGCCTGAAGAGGAGTTTCATATGCTGTGCTGCTTTCCCAATACTGTAGGTGAGTATAAAGGGATAAAAATACAAATTCTGTCATTATTTTCTCACCCTCATGTCATAACAAGTTTCATGTTCACCACTGCATTTATTTGATCAAAAATACATTAAAACAGTAATATTATGGAATATTATTACAATTTAAATTAACTTTTCTATTTTAGTACAGTATATGTAATTTATTTCTATGATTGCAAAGCCGAATTTTTAGCAGCCATTATTCCAGTCTTCAGTGGACATGGCATTCTGATACAGTTCAACATCTTTTTTTCGAATGATTATAAATGCCTTTACTGTGACTTTAGATAATGTAATGCATCTTTACTGAATAAAACTATTCATTTCTTTCAGAAAAAAAAAATCTTATTAACCTCAAACCCAAATTGTAGTGTATGAGTTGACCTTTTTTGGCCCCTTGGTCACTATTCACTTTTGTTAAATGGAAAAAGTGCAGCTTGAACATTCTGCCTAACATTTCCTTTTTGAGTCCTACAGAAGTTAGAAAATCATACAGGTTTGGAACAGTTTGAGAATGAGCAAATAATGAAAGAAAATACAAAGTCAAAAATTATAGTGAACTATTCCTTTCATCATGCCATATAACAGTTAAAAAGTATAAAGCTAAAGTTAATTTGCACATGGACACAAGTATTGACTTTCTGCAGCGAGAAGGCTCATTTTTCTCATGTATACAGTCAGCCAAGGTCACTTTCTTGGATCACAATAGATTATTTTTCAAATTCCACAGATTTAAGTTGGGTGTTATATCAGCGGCACCAAAGTTGAAGCATTTCGTCAGAGCTGGTTGGTTCTTCAAGGTTGTTTTGTCAGCCCGTGCGTGCTCTCTCTGCCCCTTGCTCTTCACACTCTCCTTCAGTGTGAGGGCTGTATGCTTCAATATTGGCCCCTCACATCCACAACAAGGTTTAGAGTGTCTTGCTCAAGGATGTGTTAAGATTTGAGTGCTGTGTTGGAAGAAACAGAAGGTCCCTGGAGCTGTGCACACTGAACCACATGAAAAAAGCAGATACGTAAGATGAAATCGCACCCAAATGTGGTGTTGAAGGATGCTCCATGTCAAGTGTTCCTCGCTAGTGTAAAAAAAACTTAACGTTAGGTTTTTCTTGTTTTGTTTGGGGAAGGTTAAGAGTCATTTTTTGGCATGCAGAAATGATCTGTGATTCTCTTCAGTGGGGTTTAATTGAGTTTTGGGTTTAGCAGTTTTACATAGATATGATCAAATGCTGCTGAAAGCCGTCTGTGATGATACCACTTATGAATGTATTGATTTTTTTTCTCTCTCTTTTTAAAGAGGAGAGACTTTGAAATAAGCTGTTGTTGTATGATGCATTGCAGGAGTAAGGTGCTTTGGGGAAAAAACGGTCTATCTTTTCTTATATGTGCCCGCACCAATGCTTTTCCCCTCTACAAGATCTGCAGGCATGGAATTAGAAATCTCACAGAAGCAATAAACAGTAATTGGATTTGGCGATGGAAATCTCGTTACCAGGAGAGAGAGAGACCCTGATGGGAACACTGGCAACTTCTCAGGGCTATTGCTGCCACCCTCCCCTCCTCTCTCTCGCCCCACTGATTTAACCAATCATCTTGTATTTGAATCCAGTGAGACCCGCGGTGACGAGGCTGACTGCCAGGGGAGTCTGTGTACGGCTGTCATTCAGCGAAGCTCTGAGACAGTAGTCATGAGGTCAAGAGCAACAGCCACCACATAACAGTGTCCTTCCATCGTTGTGTATCTACAGCCTGCCAGATAGTTGTCACGTGGATGGACACAAGTATTGACATTCTGCAGCGAGAAGGATCATTTTTCAAATTCCACAGATTTAAGTTGGATATTATATCAGTGGCACCAAAGTTGAAGTATTTCGTCAGAGCTGGTTGGTTCTTAAAGGTTGTTTTGTCAGCCCATGTGTGCTCTCTCCACCCTGTGTTCTTCACACTCTCCCTCAGTGTGAGGGCTGTATGCTTCGGTATTGGCCCCTCACATCCACAACAAGGTTTAGAGTGTCTTGCTCAAGGATGTGTTAAGATTTGAGTGCTGTGTTGGAAGAAACAGAAGGTCCCTGGAGCTGTGCACACTGAACCACATGAAAAAAGCAGATGCATTTCAGTTCTTTAATGACCCAATATGGTGTTGAAGGATGCTCCATGTCAAGTGTTTAGCTCTAGTGTAAAAAAAAAACTTGACATTGGGTTTTTCTTGTTTTGTTTGGAGGTTAAGAGTCAGTTTTTTTGGCATGCAAAAATTATCTTCTGTGATTCCCTTCAGCGGGGTTTAATTGAGTTTTTGGTTTAGCAGCTTTACATAGATAAGATCAAATACTGCTGAAAGCCATCTGTGATAATACCACTTATGAATGTATTGATTTTTTTTCTCTCTCTTTTTAAAGAGGAGAGACTTTGAAATAAGCTGTTGTTGTATGATGCATTGCAGGAGTAAGGTGCTTTGGGGAAAAAACGGTCTATCTTTTCTTATATGTGCCCGCACCAATGCTTTTCCCCTCTACAAGATCTGCAGGCATGGAATTAGAAATCTCACAGAAGCAATAAACAGTAATTGGATTTGGCGATGGAAATCTCGTTACCAGGAGAGAGAGAGACCCTGATGGGAACACTGGCAACTTCTCAGGGCTATTGCTGCCACCCTCCCCTCCTCTCTCTCGCCCCACTGATTTAACCAATCATCTTGTATTTGAATCCAGTGAGACCCGCGGTGACGAGGCTGACTGCCAGGGGAGTCTGTGTACGGCTGTCATTCAGCGAAGCTCTGAGACAGTAGTCATGAGGTCAAGAGCAACAGCCACCACATAACAGTGTCCTTCCATCGTTGTGTATCTACAGCCTGCCAGATAGTTGTCACGTGGCAAAAGTTCAAGTTTGCAAATGGTCACAATTATTCTGACCAACTGCGCATACGATGGCCAAAGGATCTCAACAATCCATGAGAATAATAACTGGCCCATTGTAATGAAAATGTTAGTAATGACCCGTCTGTTATTGCTTGGACAAACAGCCATTGTAAAACAGATTGCAAATTCATTATAATGTATCATATTGGCTTTAATGCATTAAAGCCAATATGATATAAAAGAAGTGTTTAAATACTTTTTTTAATGTTAAAGGTCCTGTTGTGCATGATTTATTGATGCACGTTGTTAAAAATAAATTGATCAATAAAATGTGGATAACATATACATTTTCTTCAAGGGAGTATATTTTCCTTTAAATATTTTTTACGATTTTTTTTTCTTTTGAATATTTACTTTCTTGCTGTGCAAAAGTTTTGGGGCAATACTATTTTATGTTTCTGAAAGAAGTCTCTTTTGCTCACTAAGGCTGCATTTATTTGATACAGTAAATACAGCAATATTGTGAAATAGTATTGCAATTTTAAATCATTTTTTAAATAATTGAAATGTAGTTTATTCCTGTAATGGCAAAGCTAAATTTTCAGCAGCCATTACTCGACTCTTCAATGTCACATGATCCTTCAGAAATCAACATAATATGCTGATTTGGTTATCAAGAAACATTTCTTATTATTATCAATACTCAAAACAGTTGTGCTGCTTAATATATATTTATATTTTTGTGATGCAGTTTTGCCGGGTTCTTTAATAAAGTTCAAAAGAACAGAATTTGAAATTACAAATACATTGTAACAAAATTTAAAACGAAAGTTTAGTCAATTGAATGCATCCTCGCTCAAAAAAAAGTATTTATTTCCTTCCAAAAAAAAATGGTAGTGTATGTAAGATTGTGGAAGAAAAATGTGTTTTAAACATCTTTTTATGTTGACTTGACGCTCACAATTTGTGTACTTTCCTCCGAAGCAACTTTTGTGTTTACCCTCGCTGGAAATGAAAACTTTTAATCCTAAATATTTGTAATGAAAGATGTATGAGGGCTTTGAGTTGCTGAGTTGACATGAGACTAGACATATGAAAGCCCAGGGTTTTCGCAAACACTTTCACAACTTTCAGATTCTCTGTTAGTGATTAGAACACTCATTTTGGTTTGTTTACTGCCCGGCAGTTCACTTCAGGAGATCCGGGAAGATTTCATAGGTGCTGGATTTTAATTAGATATGTCCTCTCATGTACCACCACAATAATGACAAGAGGCATCAGCTGAAATCCATTTATGCTTTCCTTCAAGCCCGAGCTGAAGGAATGAATTGACTTCTTCTAATATTGCACTAATTCAGCTTGCTGTAAAAAGTTAATTGAGAGGGTCAGGGAGCTAAAATGCCTTGTCAAAATCAATTAGCCAGCTCACATATCTCACTAAAAATTCAATAATGTTTATTTTTGCCCATTCAGGAACTTTTTGTGATTGTCACCTCATGCGCTTTCTTTCCTCAGTGAAAAGCATCATTGTTTGAAAATGTCACCTCTACTGTGTGTAGGTGTTTGTTTAGAGAATTTGTTCTGATTTGCATCAGACAAGTGGGACCATTTCGGGAAGCGCCTGTGCATTTTGATTAAAGCCATTGGCCGGTGCCATTGTAATCAGAAAAGTTCAATTTGAAGTAAAGAAGACCGTGTTCTTAACTTAAAAATATACCGAGAGAGAAAAGTACTAAGAGAGGAATAGACTTTATATCATAACTCTGTGAGACATTAAAATGGCCACAGAAATAGATGTGATCAGCTCTTTTCAATATTATGCTCAGTATGTGTTGTATTATAATATTAATATGTTGAAATTATGTTTTTAATTAATAGTACAGACTGAGACATCCTATCATGATGTATGCTTTTTGTTCCCGAGAGACTCTTGTGTTATTAAAAGGACCTTTTGGGGGATCATTACTTATGTGTGTGCTGGCTTGATGCTTAATCATAAGGTGTTGAAATAAAGAACATGTAATTATGCTCTTTTCCTCAGACGGGGCATCAGAGATGGTGGGAGCAGGAAATCCCGATAGAAGACAACATCCAGAAAGGAGAACTACTTACCTACAACCTTACTGAACTCATTAAACCCGAGGCCTACCAGGTCCGCCTCACACCCATAACACGATTCGGGGAGGGCGATTCAACGGAAAGGATCATTCGCTACTGTGGTAAGAAAAAACTTCTTTGGTTATGATGATGTTTGCTTTTAGTGTTCTCAGTATTTTGTTACAAAAAAAGAGAAAGAGAAAGTGAGTATCCAAGTATAGTGGGGTCAAAAATAGGGTTTCACAATGTATCTGTACCATATTAGCTATCAGCATTAGAATTTTTTTTTTTCATTTATTCATCGATATTCAATGTTTGTGCATGTTTTCCCCCTATTTTTATATTTTAATTAGACTTTCTTTGCTGTAATCTAACAGTACATTTTTTAAAACACTTATGAACACAGGAAATCCTTAATAACAGTTAATCTTTCAAATCTCTTTAGCAAATTTCAAAATCCCCTTTTTTCATGCTGTGCATTAAGATATTAATGACTATTTTGTAAAAATTTAAAGCAGTTTATTTTAGTTTTTAATTTAATTTATTTTAATTTTATTTTACAAAATTATACAGAATCTTAATTAAACCATTTGTTTGTTACAGTATCAGCCATAAATTGAAATGCTTGCATCCCTCTAATAATAAAGTCCTTATTAAAACTCTGAAATTCATCTATTTTTTTAGTACACTATTCTCTCAAATTATTATGCATTCAGTTTAGTTTTATTAATCATGGTTATTATTATACAGTAAGAAAAAATGTTAGATTTTGACCAAAGCTCTCAGACTTTTGGACCCCACTGAATGTTTCATGCAAATATATAACTCCTTGTGAAAAACATAATAATAATAAACTAAGAATCATGTTAGTGTACTAATACTGACAGAGATGAATGTCTGTGTACTGACTGTTTTAAAGTCAAGGTCATTTATTAAAAACACTTCAAGATTAGATTATTTGACAGCTCCAGATATTGTGCAAATGCCTCATCTTTTTATTGAGAAAGAACACTTCATTGATTCGACTCTTTTAAATATTTGTGTACAAATCTGATAATCTAGCAAATAACCAGCAGGGGACATTTTAATTATTTTTTTTATGTAATAGAGACCTCTGCTGGCTGTGTACATGAAAAATGCACATAATGCTCATCTGTTGACATGCATTTTAATAGCAACTGTTAGTAGATTGATCATATTGTTTTGCTTTGTGCTTCTTAAAGAGGCCAGTCGAGAAACAGGTAACGTACATCCAGTCCTAAACCCTACGTCTGTGGTGCCTGAACCCCTTCCCTTCTTTACTGGAAAAGCAATCGTAAAGTGGCAGCTTTATGACTTCACCAATGGCTGGATGCACTCAGCACATTCATTAACTGTGCACAGTGTTCTGTCATCGAGGTTGCACAACCCCAGTGTGATATTAGAGGCTCTTTGAAGGCTCTGTCTTAATTTTAAGCCTTTGCTTATGGGTAGTAGACATGAAATATTGTGGAAAAGGTGTGACGTGCTAGTCTCCATCCAAAACTATTTTAAACAGCACTTGGTTGTCGAGCGAATGCCCTTCACCCTCTGTATGGCTTATAAAAATAGGGATTTGCAAGAAAAGACCACAGAAGACCTGTGCAGACCAGATGCAATTTCAAAAGCAGTTTTTGACCAGATGCAATTTCTTCCATCCGGTCATTATTTCATTTATTCTGCTCATAGTTTATTCAGCAGCTTACCCATGTGATATGAAGCCCTATGGCTCTACACGGTCTTTGTGTCAGGTAATGGAAATACCAGTGCTAAAAAATTGAAAATGTCTCATTTCATAACATCTCCCTCTCTGCTATTCCGTTTCCCCTGAAGTCATTTTGCCACAGGGCTCATGGGAAAAGACCATCTGTATTGATGGGATGACTTTCACACCAGGAGCACTTCCATCAAAGAGTCCAGCTTTTGCCACTGTGACATTATGCATTTTAATTGGCTCAAATAGCCTGGAGAAGGTGATAGCACAATCACACCAGTCACAATCCATATCCCAGCTTTCACAATAATACACTGGCATTTAAGCCTTGTGTAAATGGTTGGAGAAGCTCTCTGTGAGGATGCCTTCTGTTGGTTTGCTAAAACTGCACATTTACATTTGCATTTGGCAGATGGTTTAATCCAAAGTGTCTTACATTGCATTCGAGATATACATTGTCTTTCAGTTCATGTGCAACAGCACTGAATGTTTAATGATAAAATGTTTTAAAAAATGAAAAGTCTGTCAAAACTTACCCTCATGTCATTGCAAACCTGTATGACCTTTGTTCTAAGCAAGTCAAATTATATTAAGTCATATTTATTTATTATTCATTTTTAAATAATGTATAATAAATAATAAAGAATTAATTTTGTCTATTGGTATTCCCATCCATTGTATAAATTGCATTTATTTTTTAACTATATATTTTAAAATGAATTTAAAAAAGTATTTAAATTAAAACGGGATTTATCTGTGTGCGTGAATGTATGTATATATATATATATATATATATATATTTGGAAGTATGTCAGTGTTTTTTCAGTCAATAGCATCCAGTGTTGTTGACTTTTATTGTATGGACAAAAAAGGTTCAAAATATCATAAGAATCATATAGATTTGGAATGACAAATTATTTTTGGTCCATATATGTGTTTATTTTACTTTTTTAGTGAATGTAGAAAATGTATTCACTAGAATGAGCTAGAATCAGCCATTTCCATGACATTTCAGTGAGTCGGGTTGTTTTTTTCCTCCTGTACTTGGTGATTTTTATTCTAAAGGCAAGCCATTGCAGCCTGTGGCAAAGGTTGCATAGTGTTTGTTAAGACTTTGAATGGCTGCGGTTCAAATTCGTTCACAGACAGTGCCAGACAAATTAACAAGCCACCAAGAAGAACTGATGGACTGTGTCATTTGGTATCATTCTATAAAGCAGTTATTCAACACATAAACTTGCTGCTGCCTGTAGATTGCTTTGGAAAGCCACCAACTGGCAGCTATTTATGAGCCTTTCAGAGAACACAAACAGGCTGAGAGGACAGTGCTAACAAGCTATTATAATTGTATTGTCAAATAGTTAGTACTGTACACCTCACCACGACTTCACTATAGAATTAGGTTGTCATAAATGGCATTATTTGTTTGTTTAGTTGTTTACTGCTGATAATATTAATAATAATGACCGACTGCAGGTCATTTAAATGCTAATTTAAGTCAATGCGAACATTATAGCAAAATGGTTGAATATGAAGTATGCTGATGAGGAGGCATGTATGATTCTACTCATTCATTTTTATAGGCCTTTGATTATGTGTGGGATTACTTGGACTCAGTGATAACATATTGTTTCTAAGATGCCTTCGGGTTTTGTATGACTATCGCAAAACCCAGTCTCTATGATAAGACAACATGGCTTGTACAGTATCTAGCCTGAATTGCATTACTCGGCTCTGCACATTTATGTTTTTATCTGGCTTGTTCAAATGAAAGGCTTGAATATGGTTGGATTTTACCTTAAAGCTTGCCTCTGAGTAGGACAGCAGTGAATCCTCTCCGAGTGGGAGATATACTGGGTCTAATTGCTTGTGTGTTTAATGATGTTGACGTTTTGCTTTTGCCTCCTGCTCCAATAGCTCTAATTGTACGTTTACTGGGATACAGGGAGAGAGAAAGGCAAAAAGAGAACATGGAGCCCATCAATTTAGACTAGAGAGTGTGTTAATGCGGCACGTGTTTCCAAATATGCAACATCTGTTTGGTTTAACCAAAGCAGGCCTCTCCTCCTTACCCCATTTAGAAACAGCTGGATGGTTTACAAGAAGGGAACTGTAACCTTCATGGAATAATTAGCTTCTAAATTACGATTTCGCAATGGGAAAAAAACAGCTAGTCTGGAATAGTTAACATTAAATGTGATCACATGTGAGTGAGACATATTGATTGTGCCATATTTTATTTTTATTTAACAGTCATCTGCTGTTAAATGTTTTGCGACCTTAAACATATTAATTCAACCTAAATTCAATTTTTATTCTATTAATAAGAATCCTGTTAAATCTTGTTCATTTTTAGGCATATTATCCAGCATTGTAATAATTCTTTTTTTACTCTATAATTATTGTACTTTAATAAGTGTTTTTATAAGCATTTTAGCATGTTTATTGCTGTATAGCCAGCCACGTTTATTTATTTTTTTTAAATGTATTATTTTCCATGATAAAGTGTATATTGGCTTTCCCATTCACATTAGATCAGTTACTTTTATAAGTAAAAATCACAATAATTTAATTAAAAACAAGATAATTCATCTGTGTCCGTGAATGTGTGCTGTCATACTACAATTTGATTAATTTAATTTGAGGTTATATTTTTTTAAATATTCATTTATTTTAAATAAATGTATTTATTTTTTATTTCATTTATTTATTTTTACTAGTAGCTTAATTCATATTATTGACTCTTGAATGGTAATGAGCCAAGGAAATAACCTTGATAACAGGGAGAGCAGCAGCCATTTTGGTTTGAAATGTTCCACCCTGTTTCATCCCTCTTTCTCTTCATGTCCAAACAAATGATTTTTTATAAATTGAGCTTGAGATGCTTCAAAAATCACCTCCAAAACAGAAAAGGCATCTGTTTCAAGGAATGACTCACTAACATTTTGTCTTCCTTGACAAAATCCTCTGTTCCCATTAAGGCTGCAATTCCCATGACACTTCCCATCATTCACTCATTCATTCATTTGTAAATTCTGTGTATGTAGACAGACATTTGCTAATTAATCTCCCCTTCTTTCCCCCTCCTGTCAACTTTTTACTTTTTCATTTGTATCATCAGTTTCATGTGGAGCTGTTCCCCCTGCAGTTCACAAAGCAGACATTTACACTGACAACCCCTTGTGAACATCTGCTGTGTTTGAACGCTGTCGTGCTAATCTTTCTCATTATAGGAGCCTGATCAAATGCCAGAACCGATGCCACTTTTCCGTCCCAGAAGGCGACTGTCGCACTGTACTCGTTTTACTGCTGGAACGTCAATTTGAGAGACACATATTGATGTATTTCTTGAAATTCTTCTGCCGAAGTTAGAGATATTATGATTTCAAACATCTTCTGAGAGGATGACCATTGATTTTGTTTCCTACATAGACATTCACAGCTTAGCGTAATCACTGCTCTTGGAGGATCCAAACACGTTTTCTGACTTAAACAGGATTGCGCAGTTTTTTTGTATTCTATTAAGGCACTGAGCTGAGTTGGTTGAAATAGGGATCGGTTTCAGTCTCACTATCTTTTCCACACATGCCCTCTGAAACCTTTCTTCCACAATGCACCTTAGCCCTCATTGAGGCTGCCTGGAAGCACACGGCTTTCTGCCGCGCTCAGATAGGCTGCTTGTGAATGGAATGAAGAGAGATACAGGTCTTTATGGTTCACCTGAGCATTGCACAGCCCTATAGCGACCTCTCCCCACACAAACACCCCCTCCTGCACTGACACGCTATTTCATTTCCCCTCTCTAACTGTGATACATGGTAATGATGCCCATAGCACTTTCTAAACACTTCTCTCCAAGGGCAAGCACCATTCTCCCCTCTCCGAGTCCCCTGCTGTTGTTTATAATGGTTTATTAATCAACTATGTACCAAAAGCCTTTTACAGCTCTTCTCTTTTCTGTTTTACAGCACCGGTGAATCCTCCTTGGAGTGAGTATTTTTACATACTGTATATATATATTTTATTCATTTATTTATTTATTTATTTTTTATTCTTTTTTTTTTGGATTGGCAAAAAAGAGCAGTAAGCAATTAAAGAAATATAGCTTTTGACTTTTGGTGTTAAGCATCAGTAAATGTTCAACATGATTTCAGAATCCATTAACATTTATATGTATGATTTTAGCATACATACACTAACGTTCAAAAGTTGTTTTAGTTTTTTGAAAGAATTATGTTCACCAAGGCTGTGTTTATTAGATCAAATTTGTAAATAAACAGAAATATTTGTACAATTTTGAAAATATTTTGTATTTTAATATATTTTAAAATGTAATTTATTTCTTGTGATGGCATGAAGGCAGATGGTTCTTTCAGAAATCATTTTAATATTATGATTTGGTGTGATATTTCTTATTATTATCATTATCATGTTGAAAGCGGTTGTGCTGCTTAATATTTCTTTGGAAACCGTGATACGGCATTTTTTTTTTTTTTTTTTTTTTAAGTAAATATTTTGTAACATTATAAATGTCTTTATTGTTGTTTTTATCTAATTAATGCATCCTTGCTGAATAAAGGAATTATTCATTTTGATTAAAAAAAAGTATGGCCCTAAACTATTGATCAGTAGTGTTATGTATGAATAACTTTTACAAATTATAGATATTTGAAAGCAAATACAAATGCTTTCAACTCCTATCCTATCATTGTGTTTTATAATAAGCAAAAAAATTTCATTTCAGTCCATTTCATCTGTGGATTTTAATGGTCAGACATATTGTACACACGCACAATAAATGATTGAAACTAATTTATGTATAGCTTTGTTATATGCTCTTTCTGCACACTCTTCATTGTACTGTTTCTCTGCTGAACCATTCATAGGTAAGTTTCACTGCGGCTTTGATGAGGACACCATGTGTATGTTCATCCAAGACAAAACCGAAGAGTTTGATTGGACAAGACATAGTGCTGCCACCAGGGACACTAAATATACACCCAACACTGGGCCCAGCAGCGACCGCACCGGCTCTAAACAAGGTATACGGCACATATGCCACTCAATATTAAATCAAATCTGTAAGTTAAATTTAACACTAGAACCGCCAGGGGTCGCTGTACACCTAAAACCGCCAGTGGGTGAATTTTACCCACGCACATGACAACTGTTTTTATATGGCTAAAGAACATATTATTTCACTGTATTATGCCACTTTCTTCACAAAGAAGTGTCTAGAGTCATGAAATGATTATGTAGCCTATTTTCAAAAATAGGGGAGTGTTCCTTTAAATTGCTAAAATAGCCTATAGACATTAATGAGCAATAATAATTCAACACACTGCATAGGATGTATGATGCGATGACAAATTCAAGCGCACAGCTTCACCTAATTAATTATTAATTTGTTTAGTTATATCATT
>NW_015544247.1:1014506-1015048 GCF_001515605.1 Sinocyclocheilus anshuiensis
ATTATGTCTAGTCATCAACTATATTTTTGTCCTGTTGTTTTATGTTCAAGGCTTTTTTAACGCAGGCTACACTAATGGTCAATATAAGCTAAACAAGCCTGCACTGACAACGAGAATTAGATGGAAGTAAATACATATTTGGGTGGTGTAATATTACAATACAATGTCATTAATCAATATATTAAGATAACCTATGTTATTTAAAGGAACACTCCACTATTTTTGAAAATAGGCTCATTTTCCAACTCCCCTAGAGTTAAACAGTTGAGTTTTACTGTTTTCGAATCCATTCAGCCGATCTCCGGGTCTGGCGGTAGCACTTTTAGCTGTAGCTTAGCATAGATCATTGAATCTGATTAGACCGTTAGCATCTCGCTCAAAAATGACCAAAGAGTTTCTATATTTTTCCTATTTAAAACTTGACTCTTCTGTAGTTACATCGTGTACTAAGACCGATGGAAAATAAAAAGTTGCGATTTTCTAGGCCGATATGTCTCGGAACTATACTCTCATTCTGGCGTAATAATCAAGGAACTTTGCTG
>NW_015544247.1:1015248-1021750 GCF_001515605.1 Sinocyclocheilus anshuiensis
TAATTCACCACATTGCATAGGATGATGCGATGACAAATTCAAGCGCACAGCTTCACCTAATTAATTATTAATTTGTTTAGTTATATCATTTATAATTTTGAATTAGAGAACAACACCAGTAAACTTTGGGTAATCAAAAAAAAAAGGTTTTATTCATTACATCATAGATCGGATGTTTTTTTTTTTCAGGAAACAGGCAGACTAGAATAAATAGCAACACAGAAGCAAACAATAAACGATAGAAATGGCAAAACAAAAGTTAAATAATTAATCCAAATTTTGAACAATTATGAGTAACATTAGGATGAAACGTCTAAACATGATTGATGGCCATCAAAGATGCTGAGCCGACAGGGCGCTTTACTTATCTCCCCACCATCAGACTCTCCATTGCTCATGGCATTTAGTGCTTCTTATACCTCTTCAGCATTCATAAATCGCCTTCTTTTACTCATTTTGTCTTTATTTATGAAACTGATAACCGCTAATTCAGTGAGTGAAAAGCGATGTTAAAACATAAGAGGCAAGAAAATGACAGCGCGAACATACAGGCATTATATAGCGGGTAAATTTGACCCGCGCTGGCGCTTATAGGTACACTCTAAGCGCACAGCTTCACCTAATTAATTATTAATTTGTTTAGTTATATCATTTATAATTTTGAATTAGAGAACAACACCAGTAAACTTTGGGTAATCAAAAAAAAAAGGTTTTATTCATTACATCATAGATCGGATGTTTTTTTTTTTCAGGAAACAGGCAGACTAGAATAAATAGCAACACAGAAGCAAACAATAAACGATAATACAATAATACCTCTTCGGCATCCATGAATCGCCGCCTTTTACTCATTTTGACTTTATTTATGAAACTGATAACCGCTAATTCAGTGAGTGAAATGCGTCGCCTAGCAATGTACAATGTTAAAACATAAGCGACAAGAAAATGACTGCGTGAAAATATAGGCATTATATAGTGGGTAAATTTGACCCGCTGGCGCTTATAGGTATAAATGTTTTTTGATCTGGTTTTATCTAAACAGTTTTTAACAACAGGGGATTGTTAATTACACAATTTTAGTAAAAGTCAGTGACTGGGAGACTTGAATGTTTTATTGAAAATCTGTTATGTACATTTGAAAAACAGCCAAGGGTAAAATTTACCCCGTGACGGTTCTAGTGTTAAATATATGTAGATTTAGGACTACACCACTATCGTACATCACATAATTAAAATATTCACAAATAAATGAATGAATTGTCATTCATCAGTGTGGGTGGATGTTGAGTAAAAAGATATATCTTCAGCAAAGTAAAGGCTTGTGACTTGTAGAGAGGGGCTAATAGCATTAGCGTCCAAAGGCACTTTCAATTTCTCATGTTGCTAAAGGAGTGCATGGGCTGGCTTTTGATTGGACACCATTTAGGAGAAAATGCTCAGTGGGTTCCATTAGCTGCACTTTCAGAGAAATGGTGTCAGTCATTAAACTTGACATCGGTTCATGACAGCGCCGGTGTGCAACTGGATAATTTCTTTGGGTCAACACATCACTAATGCAATCAGGTTGTCTAGTACTTTGGTAAAGTAGTGGAAACTTGAAAATGCAAGTCATAAGTTCAGGAGGAAAAAAAATGGTACACTGCTTATTTAATCTATATATTGAAGTGGGTTTTATATAGAGAGTGCTGTAGGGATGATGTCATTTTTGCAAGCTTTCCCAGAAGTTAGCATCACACAACAAAAAGCCAGTAGGATTTTTGACTTTTGGATTATTGCAGAAAATAATCAACAAAGTTTGTGATTCTTACATGTTTTGTTCATCAAGGCAGTCTTCACAAATAAACACTTTTATGACTAAACATAAAACATTTAATGAATTTTGAAGCCTAAATATGATCGCCAGAAGTAAAAAGCTAATGTTAGGCTATAAATGAACTAGCATGACTTAAATATCACCTCCATTAAGCTTCCGACAACTCTTTAAATCTACAAATTAGAAAGTTTGAGTTAGAATAGATTGGAAGAGGCCAAGTATAACCACAACAAGGCTGTAAACATGAACTAAGTGAGTATATGAGCTTGCTTTTTTGGCATCATGATGTTTAATGTCTCTGACAATCTCTGTTGTCCCATTTAGCCACTTGATAGCAATTGCATTTTTAAAAGCTTGTTTCTGGGTTTTAGGACTTATTCATGTAGCACTTTGTTAATATTTCAATGAATGGATGTTCCAGGGCTTGACTTGTGGAAAAAAAAAATACCCCGGTCAATAGCACCTTAAGTCACTCTGACCTGATATGAAAAGAACAAAATCTGTCGTTTAAAAGGCTATGAGAAATGTGAATTGAAAAATCATTTGTCCTGTACTATAAAGTCACTGAGATCCTATTGATTATTTATAGTCAGTGCAGAGTTCAGTGGAGGAGTATTGAGGCTTGGAGAACTTATAGCCTGATAAATTAGCTGATTTGAGCCGCTGTATGATATTGATGCTACACAATTATAATTAATGTGCCTAATTCAATTCATTCTCTGGATCTGATGTATGTATACACTACTGTTTAAATGTTTGGGGTTAGTATGCCTTTTTTAATGTATGTTTTTTGCCATTACAGGGATAATTTACATTTTAAAATATATTAAAATAGAAAACAAACACTTATTTTAAATTGTAATAGTATTCCACAATATTCCTGTTTTTACAATATTTTCTACATAAATGCAGCCATGGAGAGCATAAGAGACTTTCAAAAACATTAAAAATTCTTACCAACCTCAAAATTTTGAACAGTAGTGTGAGAGCTACCATGATCAGTGCATTTTTATGTACTTGTGCACTTTGTACAGGTTTCTACATGTACATTGAGACCTCACGACCACGTCTGGAGGGAGACAAAGCACGACTGTTGACTCCATCCTTCAACATTGCCCCTAAAAACCCCTACGGGAATGTGGCCACCAACCCAACATACTGCTTCAGCTTCTACTACCACATGTATGGGAAACATATAGGTGGGTTACTGTAGCACAGTACATCGTGAAGAGTCCTGATGTGATCAGCTGTGGGGAATGTATGCAAATGATTTGTTTTAATAGTGCCTTCTAATTAGTGTTGATGTGCAGCCAGCTGTAACCTCTACAACTATAGTCTGTTTGACATAGCTTTACTTTTCTAATGAGAGCTTGATGGCCTGGTCAGTCAGCGACACAGTCAGTGTCAGGCACATACAAAAACACTCTCATTTTCTAGATTTCAAGATGAAAAAAGATGATATGTCTAAATGCCAAGTTCTGTCATGAAACTCTAGATGGCACAGGCTGATGGGTCGTTAACGCAAATTGATGATATTCACAGCACTAAACTACTTGGCACAGCTGATTGGTTCATGTTGCATACGCAGCCAATGAGCTTGCTGCTCTACCTTTAAATGGCTGGTTAGCAGTTACTCTGACACCCTCCACCTTCCCCAGCTCCACCTGTGTAGATCTACTGTATATTATTATATATGCTGTTTGTGCAGCAGCAGTATGTCTTACACACACACACAGCACTGAATCAGCATACTGTATGTATTGGCAGTAGCAAGTTCCTGTACTTGCTTTACAGCAGCAGCAATAATCTACAACAACACTAATAACCAACAGCAGCAGCAATTCAAAAGCAGCGTAGCAGGTCTATTCCACCAAGACCAAATACATTAACATTGTAATATCCATTGCCATGCTAAAATCTTCCTAGTGTTGTCATGGTAGAACTTCTTTCCGGTTAGATATGTATAAAATATCAGCTTCTAATAAGAACAGCTTTTTTTTTACTTTTTATGTACTGTATGAATGAATATACAAATGTTTTCAAATCCTATAAGGTTTATTGAATATTACATTCATCGAATTTGGGTTGACTTTTCTCAGAGTTTGATTATTTCTCATAAATATGATTTTTATGTGTCACAAGTGCAGCTTTATATCTATAACAACATTGTCACAGATGCAACTTAAATATCTCACAATTGTGATATCTTGTAAATGTGATGTTACAAATGTGACTTGTATCTCAAAATCTTTATAATTTTCCAATTTTAAACATTATCTAAGGATTTCCTGATTTATGTTTTTAGGTTCTATTTTACATTATTAGATGGAAACAGGCTTCCATATAAATCTATCTTGCAGTTGCTACTTTATTTCCCATAGTTCTGACTTTTAATCTCACAGTTTCATCTTCAAAACTGGATTTTAATAGGATTATAATTTCGACTTTATATGTCAAAATTGCCAATTTATTTATTATATCTTATTGTGACTTTATATATCACATTGCAACTTTTTTCCTATTTTAAACTTTACCTGAATTTATTTTTTTATATTTAATTTTTTACTCTGTGACAGAAATGGCCATATTTATGCGTTAACATGCTAGTCAGAAAATTGCAGAGTACACTTTGGCCTTTTCTGGGATGGAAAACCTTGCTATTAAAGGTTTCTAGTGGACTGTAAGTGCTGTAAATGATTTAGACCAATAACTCAATTTGTGCTATATGGATACATTTCTATAGTTCCTTTTTTCATGCTCACTTTATGCTGTTGCAGTTGAGCTGGACATGCAGTTGCACTTCTGAGGTAGTGATGACCTCCACAGCCCCTCAAACAAGCTTGTAACTGCAATTTTCTGCTTCACAAAGCTGTGTGCTTTTAGAATAGAAAGCGTGGGGCTAATTCCAACTCACCAGGGTGTTCTCTTCCTGGCTTTTGACACGTAGTCTCATCGGGCATCTGGGGTTAAAAATCCATGTGCCCAACAAGATCTTCTGTCTGGCTGCACAGCAAAGAGCCGAGACAACATGGTTAGATGGCTGTTTTGATATAAAAACCTACCCAAGTGCTTTTAAAGGTGCACTAAAATCGATTGTTATGTATGTTGCTCTAGCCTATATTCCAGTCCTCTTTGACTTACATGACACCTAGTGGTGTGGATGCAGCATCATGCAAATGTTATCAGTTACAGATGATATCCTATAAATGCAGTATTTACAGTCAGCCATTTAGCTGTTCATGAAATCTCAAAAAGTTATTCGAGTACTGATATCCCTAGAGTCCGTATCTCATTTTTAAAAGTACTATTCATTTTTTTGATGTGTAAAACGTTTTAATGAGCAAAAAAAAAATTACATCGTTAAAGAAGAACAAAGTAGCAACGAGGTTTTTTGTGTGTTGTTTTAATGTTCCATTCTGGTTAAAGGGTTTTTTTCTCCAGAAAGGTTATTTTAGCATTAATAGCATCACATCTCTGTAGCACTAGTCTCATTGTCTCCTCATTTGCAAAGAAATGAACATACCATTTGGCCGAATCCCAAACATCTGAGAGAGTAATACAGATTTTCTTCCTACTTTTCCTTTCATCAGTGTAAAATTAGAGTGTAGCAATTACGTGCCATATATGTAACACCAGCAGTGATTGTGTTGTGTACAGTTTTATGATTGATTTTTGCTGGAGATGAAGATGAGATGAGGTCACTGAACCTTGCAGTTGCTATGTAACACAGAGGAAGGGTTCAAAAGACATGTAGTTAACTGGCCATATTGCGCATAAGGATTTCTACTGACACTGAGTGCATCTGCCTTTTTCCAGGAACATTAAATGTGTATTTGAGGCAGAAGAGCCAGATGGGTCAGGATACATCCGTGTGGACCCTGAGTGGGAACCAAGGAGACCGTTGGAGGCAAGCCAGAGTTAACATCAATCCCACATCCTCTTTTCAGGTGCCTCTTTTTGCTTGATTTTTCTTGCATAATAATGCACAAATAGAGATAATATAAAACAAAACTATAATAATATTATGATTAGGGCTGTCATCGTTAATGCATTATTAATTTTACAATCCTTAACGCGTTAAAATAATTTAATGCAATTAACGCAAAATTACTAAAGCACAATTTCTATTCTAACCCTTTAACACAATTTTGCTTCTCTGCTTGCGATTAGATCATTTTAAGCTGCTAAACTCCGGGAAAGTTTTCAGTCCAATGATCCAGTAAGCGAATGCATTCAAACAATCCGTCCAAAACCGTGCTAATATAAAGGAAACCAGGCTGATTACATCAGAGATTGCAGAGAGAATAGAGACTCGCGTTGCGTTTTAAGTGAATTATTCATTCCAGTGTGTTTCGCTTTAAAACACGAGCTCTGTCATATTCTGTGATTGTCTCTGAAGAGCGCGAGCCCTCACACGTCACACACTCTGTGTGAAGTACAGACTGAACGGATTGTCAACACATCCCACCACTGTCTCGCCAGATGAGACGCAAACTATGTTTTCTCGACTGGATAACCAGTCTCGCTAGTAAAGTTTTGATGAATGAAGACTGCAATCAAGGTAAAGATGATTGCGGTGGCGTACAGGAGTCATACAGTAATACAGTGAGTCCGTTATATTAATGCGTGTATGAGTGCTCTTGACGCACTGATCACACATTGTATTTATGCACAGGCACAGACATTTCC
>NW_015544247.1:1022054-1031414 GCF_001515605.1 Sinocyclocheilus anshuiensis
TTTTTTTGGCATCTCCATGTGGTCCTGTTCGGTATCGCAACTTGGCTTCTCTAAAATGTAAAAAAGCTCTTTGCTGTTACACTGTACACATACTATAAAATTCAGATTTTTTTTTCTTTCATATGTGCTTATATGGGCTCCTTATATAATTTGGTTCTTTGGTGGCCTTTTTGGAAAGACATCTAAATTTATCTTGAAAAAAGCTTGCAGAGAATATAGATTTTTGAGAATCACCCTTCAATCTTTTGGTTTACTTTGCTGGATATAGCAAATGATGACAAAATAAACATTTGAAACAATATAAATGGTCTATGCTTAATTTCATGAAGTGTGCGATTAATCACGATTAATCACAGAAAAGGGTGTGATTAATTAGATTAAAATGTTTAATCGATTGACAGCCTTAATTATGATACAACATGGATACTATTATTCTAATTTATAACATTATAATATTCATTATTTAATACACTTATTATTTTAATATGTATGTATTCAGAATGAATTGAATAGCCACTACAGAGTGAAAATGTTTTTGGCTTTATTTTCCCATCCATTCATGTAGATGGTTTTGGAGGGTATACGTGGTTCTGGCATTGAAGGGGATATTGCTATAGACGATGTGACCATAGAAGAAGGAGAGTGTCGAGACCCCCCACCCAGTAGTAGTGAGTATATCGAACAAGAGTTTTTAAAGCAATTATTTAAGCAATGGCTTTTAAGTTTATTGCAATGAAATGGAAAAAACTATAATTGTTATTAATGGACTAATGGATTAAATTAATACATGTCATTTATTAATATTTATCAGGTTATGAAAAAAATAGCTATACTACAAGTTGAAAAGAACAGCTTTTATTTGAAATAAAATTATTTTGCAACATGATGAATGTCTTCTCTGCCATTTTTGATCAATTTATTCAGATACTAGTAATCTTTCCAAAAAATGCTGAATTTGCTGAATACTTGTTTAGTCTAAATAAATTAATCACAAGAACACACAACAGGGGAGGAAACTTCTGTGTAGGATCAAAGCTAACGTAACATGGACTGTATTATCTACGCTTTTTTACATTTTTTCTTATCCATAACAAGATAATCCACCAGCTTGAACGACTCTTTTCATGACTCACAGCAAACGTTTACAATTCATTTTTTTCGCTCTCTTTTGAATTAAAGCATAGCACGTTGCAAAAAAAAGATGTTCTAGAGATACAGACCGTAGACAAACCTCATTAAACTTCTAAAAGACAGAAGAATACTTAATCTCTGACTTATTTACACAGAACTGAGAAATGAATATTTGTTCACATCAGTAACTGCATTTGTTCTTGTCTTTATTTCCTCAGATATAAGATCCCTGGCTTCTCCCGCTGCAGTGCATATATGGCAGCTCTGGCTCACTTTACTTTTGGTCTTGGTTGGCCTCCGAAGGTGACCTCATCACATGGAGGTGGAACCCTGATTTGGTATTCATAGAGATTTTGGCTGACTCAGACTGCCTGAACACAACAACCAAAGATTCATCCCGTCTACACAAAAGGAACGTAGGTTTTAGATCCGTGTGAATGAAGAGGAAGCCAGGGAGGGAATCTAAAGCTGGCTAACACGATGACATGAGTATTACACCGGAGTCCACTCCAGATCTTGTGAAAAAGCCCATTACTGTTGTCAGTGTTATAAAGAACAGAACAGGTGGATGGTTACAGCAGGAGGACGGCTTGAGAGACTTAATAGGGGAATCTTTCAAAGCACAAAGACATAACGTGTATTTTCATCACTACATGCTTTTTGCTTTGTTAAACGTCTGTCATCAAAGACCTCATTATGTCACAATACGTTATCCTGAGCCACAAGCTTCTGAGAAGGAAAAAACAGTGATGGTATCAAAAATGAATGATCGTTTGAACAAAAAAAAAAAGTTTTCGTTTTTTTATGTCTGAAAATAGAGATATGTCAAATACAGTCGCGCTTTTTGTAGGTCCTTGTGCTCTGATGTTGTCTGTTTGACATGAACATCAGGGCTCCACAAATGTGTGTTTGGGGAATACAATCTCAATATAAAGTTTGTTTTTAGACAGATGGGGCATTCATGTACTCGTCCTTTGTGCTTTAACTGATCGAGTTTAACAGACGTTGCCCGGTCTGGGCATTATGTGTTTCATGTGTTTTGGTTCTATTAGGTGTGTTACCACACTCATCTGAATCGATATTAACAGCTCATCACGCAGCTGACACAACGAACACCGTCTCTCACTGAGAATCCTTGAGTTGACCTTTCATTTCAGCGCGGCTCTGCTAAACAACAGAGAACTGTTTAACATCACGCTGTACCTGCTGCTAGTGTGGATCCGAATGCCCGACTTTGTCCACTTGCAGTTGTTTTCTTTAGGTGTGTAAAGATAGCCGTTCGCTAAGGAACATGAAGTTGCTGTCTGTAATGAAATCAAGTGCCTTCAGAACCTTCTGTAAAATCATTCTACTGTGCTACTGTATCATCTAGCATTTCCTTTCGGCACGGTTTATAGCGTACATGCACACGTGAGATGAAAGGTGAAAATCAGAGAGCCGCGATGAGAGACGGGTGTCATGTTGCAGTCTTGATTTCCACATACTGTTGATAGATGATGACTTATTTTTATTTCGACAGCATATATCCCACCTGCTCCGCATCCGACTGAAATAAAGAAAACAATGGTGGTGGGACTGGACTAAAAGCACCATTGATTCATCAGTAGGACATCTGGGAGCTATTATCAGCAGGTGAAAAACAGCCGGGAGGGTCACTATGAAATCCTCCTTCGATCTGATGAGACTTCTGTGCCACCGGAAAAAAAAAAGAATTTTTTCCGACATCCGGAGGACTGAGAGGTATGAAAAAAAACAACTAGATGGACCTTTAGAGGACTGATGCTCTCACTGTAAAAGATGATCAGCCTTGATCTGGATCCATCCGATTGGATTCATACAAATGATATTTTATTACTTTAATGAAAATGACTGCTTTTACAGAAACTGAACTACAAACTCTGAACTACCTGAGACCATCCGTTACCTTAACCAGCTGGTTTTCGGACATGTATTGTAAAATCACTTTTCTCATTCATAACGTTCATTTCCGAGGAAGAATTACGTTACTCTCTCTGTTTTGTCAGCCCAAAAATGTTGTTTCAGGCAACAAATATATATATATCTATGTATATTTTGTTTTCCACATTTATTCATTTCTAAAAAATCCCTTTGCATTACTATATTATGGCATAATTTGAATCTTATATAAAATAGTATCAAATATATGAGATTATATGCAAATACACCTGGTAGGAAGGTCTATGGAAATGGTTTCACACTTATATGAATATTCAGACAAAGCACAATGTGAAATATTAATGTCAAAATTCAAAAACACAATACCTTCAATACACAATAAGTTGTTTTTTTTCTCAATTTTATTAAAGATACAATCAACAGGAGTAAACTACCGAATACTTTACATAAAGAAAAAAAAGATATTTTACATCGCGGTTCAATAAAAGGCTTTCATGGTATTGTGTGGGGGTTTTTTCCTTCATCAGTATATATTATCAGTTATGATACTTACATTAATTAGACATGTTTCAGTTACTCTGACGCCAGGAAAAAAAATGCTGTTATATACGGCAAAGCAAAATTTTGAATCTTGCGTACCAATTGATTCAAAAGATTTCTCAAATAGAATAATTTTTATGATGGATGGATTAAATCTCATCTATTTTGTCAATTGTATCAAAATGATCAAAAATATATTGTTTGATGCTATAATTTACCCACGTAGTATGTAAATCTGCTCAAAATACATGACTTCTATGTTGTTTTCTTTTTTATTTGACTCCAGCCAGACTCAAACATTCAAGTAGCACTGCACATGTGTGTGTGGAGATACATTGCATAAACATTGCAATTTGACATTGCATAAAATGAAAGCTTTGAATTTTTGAATAGACAATGTGCAGTTACAGTTGCGCAAACCATCACTTAACAGAACATTTGCCATCTCAATTATGATAAAACCCATGTGTGGTTTGCGCCTTGGGCTTCAAACCCACTTTAAGCCCTTAAAAGTGTCTGCTAAATGAAGTTGGAGATAGACTGCCACTAATCCTTACAAAGACCCTTCTTATTTTGTAGCTTGAGGGGTCTCACCACAGGAGGTCTGGTAGTTTCATCAAAAAATAGATTGAAGATTCACTTTTGGGCCTATATTTGATCTTCTGCTTGCACAAAACACAAGTTAAGATCGTAAGCAGTGTTGGGGAAAGTTACTTTTAAAAGTAATGCATTACAATATTGCGTTACTCCATAAAAAAGTAACTAATTACGTTACTTAGTTACTTTTTATGGAAAGTAATGCATTACGTTACTTTTGCGTTACTTTTTAAATCTGGACAGGGCTTGCTTGTTTGTTTTTAAAATAAAAAAGTTCTATTTTTGGCAAATATAAAAGCCTTTTCACACCAAAAGTGAAATGAATTAGCCTCAGGCTGAAGGGAAAGTAAATTTACGTCCGTACAGTTGAATGCAGAAGAAGAAATGTCAACACACTTCAGCAATAAAAAAAGACACACAAATGTTTGTCTAGAGTAATTTTTGCTTATCAGTATTGTTGAACTGGATCATCGAAGGTCAGAAGCAAAGACACTGGTTAATAGAATGGGATTAAATACATAAAGGATATTTGTGTTGTTTAACATTTAATTATTGCAGGTTTGCGTCATATTCTGAGTTGCATTATTTTCATTTTGAGGAATACTGAATCTGTTTTTTTTTTGTGAGTGAGATGAATTAATGCATATTCATATTTATTTTAGAACTACAGTAACATCAGATTTCTCTCAACATGGGGACAGGAGAGCTGTCAATCAATAAATGGGGAAAAAAAAGTAACTTGTGTTACTTTTTTGAAAAAGTAACAGATATTCTCTTGTAAATTAAAAAGTAATGCGTTACTTTACTGGTTACTTGAAAAAAGTAATCTGATTACGTAACTCGCGTTACTTGTAATGCGTTACCCCCAACACTGATCGTAAGAATGTAAAAATGACATTCGCTCTTGATTTTCAGTTGAATAACAAGCTTATTTACTGATGTTGACAGATATTTCAGCAGGTTTTTATACTCGGCCCTCTCGCGTCCAGATATATCATCCGTTTGTGGATTTATCAGAACTTCTGAAAGGTTGGGTGGCCGAGTCAAAAAATAAAAGCGATTCTTTCTAGGACAAATATTTGCCTGACTGTTTTAAACTTTTTGCAACCTCTGACCCTTTGTTTAAAAAGAAAAAGATCGACTTCTATCAAGCATGGAGGACTTTTGCACATAATGCCCTGGAGCTTATGATGTTAGGGATGGTTAAAGACCCTCCATTAGGTTATTTTATAAGTACCCATATGATTATCTGTAATTTATGGTCTGAAAGTCCCTACAAGCAGGTCCATTTGTCACCAGTGACAAGCACACACACTGTAATGTATAAAGCTAAAGGCAACTTTCCCTTCTGCCTTCCAGTGCTGTCATGTGAAATGAGATTATAGCTGAACAGGTTGGACACCGTTCTATATTTATCTCATTAAAATGATTGTATGAGGTGCTAGTTAATAGCTACCATACATCAAATGTAAATGATGTTTTTTATTTTTGGGGTGGTCTGGGTGTTTTGAGGGGTATGATTTGTGTGTGCTTGTACGTGTGGGCAAAATATTTTCCCATAATCCATTATTTTCACGGCGAAATGCTCCAAACAAAGCAAGTACCATCTGTTTCCGTGCCTGCTGTACATTTTCATCTCTATCCTTCCCTCTCCTTGCCCCACTTTCTTAACATACAACTTCTCTGTTGTTAACATACAATTGTTCTCATCTCGCTTGTGATGCTTTGATGTTTGAGTGTGCAGACTTTTTTCAAGCTCTTAACATACAACTTAACATACAAAAGAGAAAGCGTTGCCAGGCCAGTGATGCAAACCAATGGAAAAGCTTATTGTTTGAGCGGATTATTGAGAAGAGCTGGACAGATTTTTGGAAATATCCTGAGCATGCTGAAAACATTGGACTCGCAGTGGTACTTCAGGAAATATGTTTGCCCGTAACATATCATTTAGAGCAGAGAGCTGTTCAAGTATCTGTCTTGAGTGACTTTAAAGACTTCCAGATTTATAATCAGGCAGTGTGGCATTACTTGTCCTGCAAATGCTGTTTTTGTCGGATACCTTTTGTGGGTTTGTTATTTCGGCTGCAATACAGCATTGATCATCGACCTCAGACGTTTACAATGATGACTAAACATTTTTCAAATAGCTCCAAAAAAGCAAATAGCTCATTATTCAAAAAGCTTCATATAATGGAACAACAGATCAATAATAATAATACTGGATAGCTTCTAATCTATTTGAAAAATGATTATAATCATAATAATTTATTGGTTTACTCATTTTATTAAAACTATTTGAAAAACACAGCATAATGAAGGATTAACCAATTATTATTATTATTATGGCTTTTTTAAAGCCATTTGAAAACATGATTATTAATGCTTTTGTATTAATCAGTATTATAATTATTATTATTTAGTTGTTTTAGTTTTTATGAAGCTATTTGAAAAACTGATTATTATAATTTACACAATAATAACTAACAATGGTTTTTTTTCAAATAGCTTCATAATAATCATCATGATTATTGAATAGTGTTGACAAGATTTATTGGTTTATTGGATAGCTTTTATGAAGTTATTTGAAAAAACACATAATAGTAGAATATAAATATTAACTATTATTAATACCTTAATAAAAATAATTGTAACCATTTTTACCATTGTTTTATTGATGACTTATGAACTGCTTTTATTAAGCTATTTGAGAAATATGATTATTAATGCTTTTATAGCATATATTAATTCTATACTACTGCTAATAACAATCATATGAACCTATTTAAAAAAAAACTGATTAATATAATAATAATAATATTATAATACTTTTGTGTTAGTTGATATTAATATTAATTATAATTCATAATAATAACAATAATATTAGTTTAAAAAATTGCTATTTTGGTTTGACTCTTGCTTTAGTTCCTGCAGTACAAAGTGTAGTGTTTGACAGCTCTCTAATCAAAAATTGAAGATTGTATTATATAATACAAGAAAAGCTTTCACCCTCTGTGCCTGGTAGATTCTGCGGTTCAATTAGACTTCAATCCTGTGATGTGTGCGTTCAGTGAAGTCTGAAACACTGTAGGGCCCAAGATTCCATCCACCAGAGGTTTCTCTGTGAAGTCTCTGCTTTACACTTCAACAGGCTAACGTCTTCTTCACACACACACACACACACACACACACACACACACAAACACATTTCATTACACCAAATACACAAAATAATGTTCTTTTTAGCAGCATCACGTTCCTTTACCCGGGCTTAAAAGCACAGTGTGAAAAGCCCTTTGTATTCCCAATTCCTCCTGTAGGAATGAGTCAGGCAGCTGGGATTCCAGCAGTGATTTCATCACGTAAAATACTGTTTATCTTCAAAATGAGTTTGAAAATGTTAAGTAATATGACTCATTTTGACAGTCCGAACATTAAAGGTGATGGAATCTGAAAGAGCTGTATGAGAAGAATGAAGGGTGCATCAATGAAGAGGAGCTGCTTTCCATACTAAGATCAGGTGTTCCTGATGCTGCACTGAGTGTCTGAAGATTGTTCTGTATGTTAGCTGATGCAGGACCATCTGTCAGACAGGTTGTAGCTGTCACTGTTGAGTAATGCATCCCGACTCTGTCAGAGATGCCTATCAGAGCAGATGCCATAACAGCATATAGACACTCGATGGGTGGTGGGAGTTTAGGCAGAAAATATGATGTGGTCAAAATGCAGCACATTGAGTTTGACCACTTGTTATACATACAGTTGCTCCAAAATGATTTGGACACTTAAGCCATAGTGAAAAATATTTTAATGTCATTGCATTAGATCTATAATGTAATATAATGTAATCATTTTTGTTTAATATTTTAAAAAGAGATTATACAAGCACACATTTCAAGCAAAACATTAAAATATTTGAAATTGATTTACTCTTCAAAATAAAGACAAACCCTTTTTGGAAAAAAAAAATATTTTGTATTATTTCTGGTTGCTACACTATAGTGGAAACTGTTTATACATCCACTAAGAGTAACCTTGATAAAAATATATATTTAATAATATATGAACCCCCTTTATACAATTTACCAAGAAGTAAATCATGTGGAATGGAATGTGAACTGATGTGATTTTTTTTTAATAATAACAAAATCTATAATCTTATGTTATTGTTAATGTATTTTACTTTGTATTTATTTCATATAATAATTGGGATGGAAATGTGGTAATTGTTCTATATTTTGTGTTGTTCCTTTTTGGATATAGTATACACTCTAACAAAAAAAAGGTTCTTCAGCAGTTCTTCAGCGGTTCTTTGGAGTAGTTAAGGTGCTATATAGCACCACTACCGTATAAAGAACCTGTTAAGCCCCTGTATGGTTCTTCAGCGGTTCTTTGGAGTCGATGAGGTGCTATATAGCACCACTACCGTAAAACCTAGTTCTTTAAAGGTTCTTTAACTCTCTCTTAGTCTCTTAGTTTAGTTGGGGAAAGGGTTAAAACAACATTAAAATACAGTCTATTTCTTGAAGAGATATTTTCAAGAGATATATCTATTTCTTTTTTTTTTGCCCCCAAGGCCCCCGTAAGGAAATATTCCAGGGCCCCCACATGAGACCTTTGACCTCAGAAAAAAAGGACCTCTCCACAAACAGCAACACCAACTTCACACATTGCTAACCAGTTAGACGTTATTTCTGGAGTGTCTAAAACAGAAGTTCTTTATTGAGAATTAAGGTTTAAATGTTTTTTTTTTTTCAACTTACCGTTTTGGTGAATAGTGTTTGCTTTAGTTGCCTCTTGACCCTTGACTTTAATTTTAAGTTAAAATAAGTTTCTCTTTGGCTGTTGCAATCGCGTTTATAACGCACATATGTGATGGCAAGGAACGTCTCAGGTTACGTATGTAACCATAGTTCCTCGAAGGAATGAGACGCTGCGTCGGAAAACACTAGGGAAACGCCCTTCAGCGTGACCGGCTCTGGTGGTTAAGGAGGTAGATAAGGACGCCCCCGTCTACATTCTCTCCACCGGCTCCATATGCGAAACCCACGAACACAGCCGACGCTCCGCCTCGGCGAAAGCGGGGCCGGCACCGCGAGAAACGCTAGTGAAGGCTCTCTCCTCAAAGAGAGCCCTCTGAGAGCGAAGCACGGCAGTAACACCAAAACAGCTCCTTTT
>NW_015544247.1:1031639-1037092 GCF_001515605.1 Sinocyclocheilus anshuiensis
GCCCTCTGAGAGCGAAGCCCGGCAGTAACCCCAAAACAGCTCCTTTTTTTTTTTTTTTTTCGAGAGCAGACAGCAAACAAACTATGTGTATCCCCACCCGTAAAGTAACGTGGGCAGGGAGAAACACAAAGCCTGAACGCTGCCTGCCCTCGCCTTAGGTGGATGGTTTTGTCTTGTTTTAAGATTCGTGACAGACAACACTAAATAAGACTCACAAACAGATATCAGACTGACACACACACAGAGCGCTTGCTGCAGCTCGAGTTCCTGAAGAGGAACTTATGGTATCATTTCATGCGTCTGAGTCTGGTTGCATTTTATCAAAATCTGTAGTTCTTTTATGAGTTTTATGTTATTGCAGTTCTACGATACCATGTGACAATGTGAGAAAATTGTATAAACCACTTTTAGAAATATGGGTTATAAAGAGGTTTCAATTCTGTCACTCATAGACATGAAGAATCAGCATGTGAATCTCAGCAATGGTGACAAAATATTCTGATAATTTTGATATGATTTATCTTTTCATGCATCTGAGTCTCTGGTTGCATATTATCAAAATCTTTATTCTTTTATGAGTTTTGTATTATTGCAGCTCTATGATACAATGTGACAATGTGAGAAAATTGTATAAACCACTTTTAGAATTATGGGTTATAAAGAGGTTTCAATTCTGTCACTCATAGACATGAAGAATCAGCATGTGAATCTCAGCAATGGTGACAAAATACTCTGATCATTTTGATATGATTTTTGAACATCACAAAACAGGGCAGTAAAAAGTCACAACAAAAATAAAAGCAAATAGTAAGAATAAAATAAAATACTAAGACAATGCAGCTGCATAATTTATTCATGTCGCAATGCATGCTGGGAGCCATGGATGAGTTATGATTGGTGCACTATTGTTGAGAAAAGTGCTATATGGCACCTCTTATGGTTCTACATGGCACCATTTGACAAAGGTGCTATATAGCACCTGTAAAAATAGGTGCTAAACAGCACTAAAAGTGGTTCCCCTATGATTACAAGCCAAAGAACCGTTTGAACCTATATAGCACCATTTTTTTTAGTGTGTAGCAAAATTGAATAAAAATAGAATTTAGAAAAAAACAAAACCATCATTTTTTGCAGATCTCATTTGATTTGATATTTTGTTATGCAATGAAATTCATAGCCTATATTTAAGTGTCCAAATACTTTTTGGGGCCGCTGATGAGCCTGGGTTATCTAAAGATTAGCACAAGCTCTATCCTAATTAGCCAGGAAGAAGGTTCCATTGACTACAAGTAACTAGGGTCATACTTGCAAATTATTAATCTAGGCCAAACATGAAGCTGTGTGTTGTTGTCCAGCATGCGGTTTTGTTGGGCTGAGTTGCGCCTTCAACCACAAAAACTGGCAACTCATCTTCTCCAGAAACTGGTGGTGAAAATAAGAGTTTGGTTGATTCTGGGGAAGTATAAATGATGTAGAATGTGTTTCTGTTCGTCTTTGAGTAAACACTGTTGATTTGCTCTTTATGGAGGTCTCTGTAATGATTCAATTACTGCGAAGGCACATACTGCATAAGGTCTCTGGAGGGGATTTTGTGAAAAGAAATTGCGTGGTTAAAAATGTATAGCTGCATATTTTCACAACAGACATTCCTTGAAGCATTTGAAAACAGCAAGATTTCAGTGGTGTAGCTTGAATTAAAATGTTTCCTTTTTCAACAGCCTGTGTTTACTATTACTAAATTGCATTTGTAAATCTGCCACGAAAGTTAAAGATCCTCCAAACCTAACCTGAGCTGGTTATTTATTTTCAGTCTACCTGATTAAGGAGTGACCACGAAAAGCCTTGGATGTCACCAAGGCGATGATAACTTGGATAACAGGGAAGGAAAAATGACGGAGGTTCATTCATATTGATAATCAGCTGTCATAGAGGAGCCAGAGTGAATCATGGCGGCCGCTCTGCTCAGCTGCATTTGGTTAGCGGCTATATTTACGATAACGTCCTCCTGCGTGTAGACACACTCAGAAAGTCTCTTATTATGCACTCCCTTTACTCGCTTAGACAGACAAATGAAGTAATACATAGGCTTGTAGATGAATGTTGCTTTCCTTTATTCCACACCACAATAAAGTAGATATTAATACCCTCTGCTGCGTGTCAAGAATAAACAATGGCGCGTTTATCGTTACAGCCAAAACGGATTCATTTCTGGTTTGTGACCGAACACGACGTTCCAATTTAGCACAGGGACACATAGTTTCTTATACAAGTGTTTATGAGCTAACCTATCTGGCTCATAAATGTAGGCTATAGCTTTTCAATAAATCGTTTTTGTCTCTTCACATGCAAGGCTGGTCTGAATAAATTGATTCGCGAATTGCTGATCCGGTTTGAATTCAAAGATCAGATGGCAACAATCACAGTTACAGCCTACTGGAGGGGGAAATTATCCTTAAATAAATAGATGTACATTGATTTACATAGATTTACACTGTAGTCTCTCACACAAACTTGTGTACAAATAGTAATTTGGAGTATTTGTGTTATTTTTATTTATTTATTTATTTGGAGTTTAAAGTTATCCGTTTTGTATCTGCATACTATAGATCTCATTGTGTATCATATTGTGTTCATCCATGTAGCCTATGGGCCTAGGTCTGTCCCAAATGACGCACTACACTGCATTTATTCTATGCACTACTCAACTGTCTAGTGTATGAATTTTATCATTTTTGTCATTCATAATAATAGTCTGATAACTCCTCCCAGTCTGGCATTTGAAGTGCACTTTTTTTTTTCTTCTTCTTCGTTTCTTTTTTTTCTTTTTTTTTGGGGGGGGGGTTCAGCATGAACACACTAATCACAGTATTTATCAAACAAAAAAATACTGTATGAATTGGGACACACATTATGTTTATTTTTTCCCCTTTTTGATCAAATTTTTAATCAAAACTTCATAACTCAATCTTCTGGTGAAAACGGCATCTCTCTGCTGACGTATGCCAGACTTCACAATCGAATGCAAACTCATGTTTATTTTGGAGTGCAACTTCCACATCTCACAACCCAATTAATAACTAATGGATAGAACAAACTTCCTGCTATTTTTTCTTTTTTAGTAATCCTTTATGTACATCAAAATTCAGAAGAAAATATTTGACGGCACTTCCGTTTCATTGTGACTTTAAGAACGCATAGTAACTGGCATTGCACATAGTAAGAGCTGTGTATAGTAATTCTTCAAATCTATTGTTTATTAGAAAATTTTCAGCATTCAGGTTAGGAACAAAATAATGTGATATTATTTTTATTCATTTAAATATATGCAGTACTATTAGACAGATATGACAACATTTTAAACAACTACTTTGACTAGGTATCTGTACTGCAAGCCAACAGAAAGCATCATCATGATCCAGAACATCTCTGAAACCCTGCTGTTGGAACATCATACTTATTTAAGTGACAGAGAAGGTGTGGACACAGTGAAGGTCAGGCCTCTCTGATTGAGTACTGAGCTCTGTATTAGAGGACGATGCTCGGAAATGACCTGTCCCTTGAACAGTGATAGCATTGTGTTATTGCTTGCCCATGAACAACCTTACATCCATAAAACAGACACATATACTTACAGATTCCTATCATGTAGACTCTAATACTGTATATAGACACATACTTAGCCTCCCAATGTGAGAAAGTGACAGTAACTGGGACAATCCTCTTACACGTCTTCACTTGGGTGCTTGGTTCATTTCCGTGGTGCATTAACACGTCATGTCAGTTTGATCACAAGTAATTCCAGGACTGGGAGTAGGCTGTATGGGTCAAAAAGCAACACACACACTCAACTCAATCATGCAGTCCTTGACCCTGCAGCAGCGAGAGGACGCATCTCCCGGATCAGCACAGCGGCCCAGCAGATAAGAAATGATGAATGCAGATTGTTCTGTGGATGACACTAACATCAGTCTATGGTGACTTAGTAGCAGCAGGAGTCTACACCCTGGGCACCGAGCGTCCGTGAGTGATGACCACTCCCACAGCATCCTCGGCTACATACCAGTGACTGTCTGCCGTGTATGAAAACCAAATACCAATCCTCTATCAAACGCCTCTGGAATTGCTTCTTTATCTCTGTCTGCAACTGTATGACAAAGGGAGCCATCAGCTTGCCACTTTTAATCTATTAGTATTCCTCGGGAAAAAAGCTTTTTCATTTTTTCCCTTGTAGAACTCATTTACTGATACAAAAACGAACCTGTTGTGGACTCTCTTTTGTAGCACAGGATAACCTGTATAAAGATTTAAAAGAGCTTGTTAAATGTTTAACAATGCTTATGATTTGCTTTATATGGTAGAGATTGAACCAACAAGATACAATCCCTGAGACTGAAGAGATCATACAAAAATTAATTAATTAATTAATTCATTCATTATTTATTTTAAATGATATACTGGACACTTTAATTGGGCTTTCAAGCTTAAAAAAAGAACGCATAAGTGATAAAAGTGATCCATACAACAGAAGTCCAATTGCCATTCAAATCTTTTTTGTATTATAACTATTTTTTATTTTCACTGTCTCTTGACAGTGAACATTCAATTAAAAGCAATTATAACATATCAGTTACATCAAATACTAAAGCAAAGAAAAGAGGTATTGTTAAGCAATTAACACTGGCCTACATTCTGCTCATTATAATTCAAAGGATAGATTTAAGACTAATTTAAAGGGATAGTTCACCAAAAAATTAAAATTCTGTCATCAATTACTCACCCTCATGTTGTTCCAAACTAGTAAGACCTTCGTTCATCTTCAGAACACAAATTAAGATATTTTTTTATATATACAAAAAGTATCCTCGTAGCTTTGTAAAAGTTATGGTTGAACCGCTGACATCGCATGAACTATTTTAACGATGTCCTTACTACCTTTCTGTGCCTTGACCGTGGTAGCTCCCTTGCTGTCTATGGAGGGTCAGAAAGCTCTCAGATTTCATCAAAAATATCTTAATTTGTGTTCCGAAGATGAACGATGGTCTTACGGGTTTGGAACGACATGAGGGTGATTAATTAATGACAGAATTTTTATTTTTGGATGAACTATCACTTTAAGACTAATTCACAGTCTTTCATGACTTTGTTATTTCTCTTTTCTGGTAATGTATCAAGTCAGTGACCTATTTCTTAAATCTACTGAAAGTAGTTTTTTGTTTACAATGCCCATTTACATGTGTGGATAAAGAATTATATATAATTCTCATAATATATAAATTATGAGTAAATTTATAATATACAACTTTATTTTCAAATCATGGGCGGCGCTAGGGAGGGGCTAGTCCCAGCCTCAGACATTACGCCCACGGACTGTTGGCTGAACGTCTAATGCATATGGCACACAAAAGTGGAAACACTTCAGGAGTTTTGAAGCGGTTATCGGATTGGTTGAATTA
>NW_015544247.1:1037242-1038014 GCF_001515605.1 Sinocyclocheilus anshuiensis
TCGTTGTGAAAGCAAAACTACTTTGTTTGGCCTTCCAAAAGAGGACGATATCCGCTTCGTCATGCCTAGAGCTGATCCGTGCTGGTCGCTGAGGAAATACTTCAACTTTGCGCTGTGGATTGCCGGATCGGCTTTCACCGTGGATGAAGCGGAGTCCAGCCCGGGGTCCTCACATGTGGTTGCCGCAAGCCCAACGGCCGCTCCTTCGTCGAATCCGCTGGCCGCGCCATTCTGAAGCCCGCCCGCCTCTGCTCACTCGAGCTCACTGCTCACGTTGTGAAAGCGAAACTTCTTTGTTTGGTCTTCCAAAAGAGGACACGTCTAGAAACCAGTGGCTAAGTTGTATTTACAACACTGTTCCAGAACAGTTCAACTCACAGTATAAGTAATTATAATCCGTAATTATGTCCCCACTGGATGAAACAAATGCCTCGTTTGCAATGGGTTTTCATGTTTTTGAATTGTCGCTCCAGCCGGACAGGGCATCACAGTATGGTAAGGGGCGTAACATTTCTGTCACACGCTTGAGGTATTCGGCCAATCACAATGAACTGGATAGCTGGCCAATCAGAGCACACCTCGCTTTTCAGACCAATGAGCTTTGTAAAAATCTACGCTAAAAAAATCTACTAGTTTCAGAAAGGCGGGGCATAGAGGAGAAACAATAATGTACAGTATGTGGAAAATAATGTGTTTGTTTAACTTTAAACCACATAAACACATTTCATTACACCAAATACACAAAAAATAATGTTCTTTTTAGCAGCATAAT
>NW_015544247.1:1038289-1068646 GCF_001515605.1 Sinocyclocheilus anshuiensis
CGTGTTTACAACTGTGACGATGAGCGCTTATCAGGATCAACTAAACGCTGGATTCTCAAAAGTATGTGAAATATTTCAGGTTTGCGGAATAGAATCTTGACATTTCCACGCTCCGAAGCGTGACGCTGAAACGAAACAAACTGTGATTGGTTGTTTGACATGTCGGTCAAACGGCCTTATTGGCAGGCCTTGGCCAATGAAAGCTGCCATGAATTCCAGACCTTCAGCCGTCAGTCTGAAGGTCTGGCTACGCGAGACTAGGGAGGGGCTAGCAGGTGCTCCAGCCAAAAAAAACAAAAACTAAGCACCCCCATAAAAAATAAAATAAAATAAAATAAAATAAAATAAAAACATTTGACTCATTATTACACATGCATAATAGGGTTTCATAACCCGGGGTTTAAAAAGGGATAACCCACGGGCATAATTAGTTAACACTAATAGTGTGTAAAGAAATTATCACATCCAGCATCTTAGCAGGTGGCTATTCTTTCTATTACATGTTAGTTTGTGTAATTTTACTCATAATCTGTGGATGTGATTGTGTCCCTCTGGTCCAGCTGCTCTACCACAAACAGATGAAAAAAGATTTTATGTCTCTCTCCCAACTCTTGATTTATTAATGCTACATTCCCTTTTATCTCTCTCTCTCTCTCTCTCTCTCTCTCTCTCTCTCTCTCTCTCTCTCTCTCTCTCTTTTAAATAACAATGTAATGGGCTCCCCGTGCAAACAGACATATTGATCATTTTTCAGATTATGTATCAATAATGAATGTTTTCATGCACTACCAAGTATCATTTAAAGTATTTGTCTTGAAGAAAAGTTATTTTATTCATGAAAAAGCCATTATTAGGTCTATTTTCCTTCAACTCCCTATGGAATACACTGTTCAAACTCTAGTTCAAAGAATGGAATTATTTATTCATTGTTTGTACATCAGCACTTTGAGCAGCTTATGAAATAGAAATGTTCTTATGGCACTCGTCCACATGTTTGACCATCTCTCGCTTTCATTATTTTGCTCCGCCGCTTCATCGCTCCCTCTGTTGCTTATCATTCTCTTTCTTTCTTTTTTGGCTATCTAATGGGGTATGAACACATTAAACCATTGGGATATTTTTCATTAGAATCTGAACTTTTTTTTTTTTTAAGATTATGGAAAGATGCTCAAATTAATGTCTGATATTTAATATGTATTTGTGTGTCTTCTTCTGTGTCTTAGATATGCTATTAAATTCTTCTTTTTAAACAATATTAGTTAACTGAAAATATACCTTCCTTTTTTTTTAACAGGACACATAAGGCTGAATATGCATTGAGTTGCATGTGGTTGCATGTCCTGTCCTCGAAGAGGATCAAAGACTTGGCCAGGGTTGTAAATTAACCCAAAATATGACCATCACTTTAGTTAAATATGTAAGATTTGTCATTAGAAGTTAATTTTGCATATATTCAGCTTAACACTTTGACTCTCTTCTTTGATACCCTGAGCTTTTCAGAATTTGGTGAATTTTAAATTCTGTAAGACATACAGTTTGTAGGACAAGGGTTGGGTTTTGGAAACATATTTGGAAAAATGTAGCTTTACATCACTTTTGATTGTATTTATGATTGTGATGTTTTTATTAGCTGTTAGTTTAAACTCTCGTTCTGATGGCACCCATTTACTGCAGATGGGGGGGGGGGGAATATTTTCAGCACATTTTCATGTTTGGCCAAGCTAAAAATAAACTTTTTTTTTTTTTTTTTGCATTTATGGAGATCCTTTAACATCCATGGAACTTCTCCGTTGCCTTAAAGGTTCTTTACAGTGGAAAAAGCTTCTACAGATTATTAAATTGCTCTTTACTAAGAAAAAATTGGTACTTTTAAGAGTTTCTATGGCATCACTGCGAAAACCTTTTAGAATCTTTATTTTAAAGAGTGTATAATGCACGTTGAGACACCTTTAGATAGGCTGAGTTGTTCCTGCATTACTGCATCACATGGAGTGGTACCGATTTTATTGTTTTACTGGAATAACAGCTTCACTCACACACATACACACTAACCCACATCCTGCTTTCCCCTTCGCAACTCATCCGGCATTCTCTCAGATTCTTCAGCATGCCATTTACAGCTCCTATATTGTCCTCAAAACATCTGAACCATAGTCGTGCAATCGTGCAAAGAAAACATATTTGCTGGAGTTTTATTGTTAAAGACCTATTTATATCCGTCACACATTTCACTTCAGTTATTTTTTCTCAAAGTAGGTTTCTCTTTGAAAGTCAATTTCAAGTCTTGGCTACAAAAAAAAAGCTATTTAACATTTCCACCTGTATTTCCCAGAAAAAAATGTCAGTTTATTGAACATGTTGAGATAAGCTGTCACAACAGAACCTGTTATTATAGGTTTTTTGGCAAATGTAAAATTATAAAACAAAACATAGAAACAATAGAACAATATTTTTTAAACATCATATAAAACCACGTTAATGTTTGTGCAACTGCACTTAAAACCTTACAGTTACAGAGATATAGACAGTGTGACAACTAACCCCGGTTACTTATGTACATTCATTTCATAGAATGCCATCTTCTTGCACTGATGCTATTTTTGCCAGATTCCTGTATAGCTAGCTCCCTTTAGTTGCGACACAGGTTTCATTGTGCCAGCATGATACAGCGTTTGCATCCGGATGAGCTGGCAAGCTATCTCCCAGATAGTCTGTGTGTTCATACGACATCTCCTTTCTCGTAGATCAGACGACATGGACAGCCATTTCATAATGATGGAGAGCTTGTACTTTACTGTCTCACACGAGCAAATTGCTTTCTGATAAGAATGGAGAAGTCGTTTACTCACAGTAGAGTGGGGGCTTCACCATTCACATACTCGAAATGAGAAATGATTGTGTGTGGAGGAGAATGCAAAATCCCTCCATAGACCGTGATGGAAGAAACTGACAAGATGATACCATCCACTAAATGGTATTGATTATGTGTGATCATGTGGGTAGGTGCGTACTGTCCTCCACAGCCATTATTGTATCATTTCTCCATTGCCGTTTTCATTTCAGTCAAAACTAAATCAATATGGGTGGCGCTTTACAAGATACCTTGAATTCAGTGTACTTAAAAGAAGTCCAAAATTCCCATCCTGAGCCTAAGAGCTGTCGAAAGCTGCAAAGAGTTCCAAGCTCCTTTTATGGCTCAAAACACTTTTAAGGGAAATTCAAAAGATGCTTTAATAGAGACATTTTGCCCCATGTTCTAATCAAATGCAATTGAACCAAATTGAAATTCTGTCACGATGTAATTCTATAATGATTGAGTGAACTTTTGCCGGCTAGATACTCTTATCTAGAAAAGAAACAAAACACATGGGAATTGTGTTAATTTAGAGGCAATACAATATTCTGAGAAAGCCAACACTAATTCATAACTGCAATAGCAGAATCCTCAGGGTAAAACCGAAGGTATTTTTGGTCTTTGCTTTTGAAAAAAAAAAAAAATTCAAGAGATCCTGTGGAATATTTAGAATTCTGAAAGATGTTGGAATGTCTGTCTCAGAATGAAAATTCAAAGAGAATACACCAATCTCCTTCCATTTTCTCCAGACTGCCATTTTTACTCTCTCAGAGAGTATGACTGAAGCATTAGAACATATAGTTTTCTTGCCGAGGTGAAATATTGAAATTTCTGGGACATGCATAATGGCCTGAAATGAAACATTTGTCAAAATAATGTATGTAAAGCATAAAAAAAAAGAGACTGAACCGTGACTTTCACATCCTGGAAAAGCAGAAGCGGGCTAAGCTACAACAGTCTCTTTCAAATTACGGATAGAACTGTGTTGAAACATTGCAGGCTTCTCAGTGGACACTGTTTGCTGTTAGACACTCCAAAAGTGTTTTCACTCAGTCTCCACTGTTACTTATGAGCACATTATTTCTCCCTCAGCGGGATATAATGTGGAATGATATGTTGTCCCTGTCGTCTCTCATTTGATAAATGCTCCATCCTCGGCTAATGGAAGATTTCTCAGAGCTTCAATACACCATAAAACTTCTCAGAAGCTCTTACAACTGTATAACCTTGAGTGGGATTAAAACATCCAGACATTCACCCTTCAGTATTATATATGCAATGATGGATCAGCTTCACTTCAGCTAATTGCTAGCACAATTGCTTCTAATTATATTAATGCCTCATCAGTTTGACTGGTAAAACCTGATGGAAAGCCTTTAAAATTAATTTTCATATCGTAAATTCTTAAACATCTAAATTGGATAATGAAGTGTGCTAAAAAGTCCAATCACGATTGTTTCATCAGCAATTATGAAACTATAAAAACTGAATATGATAATCCTGTTTATAAGGATGTGAACCCATGACCTTCTGAGCGTGCTTATGGTAAACATTTACCCACTTTGTCATGTATATATTTGTCTTTCACAGAACTAATACATGTGTGAAATCACAATGTCTGACAATGTGGTGAAAAGCTTTATTTATTAAACAATCCTTTAAAAAGTATTTTGAGGCCATATGTATAATACATAGATTTATAAATACTAATGCAGAATATCACATCATATGTAGTACTTGTAAAGTAAAAATATCTGGCACATCTACTTTGGGGAGAAAATAAGAATATATATATACATATTTTTTATTTATACATAGTTTGTGAATTGCATGAAGAGGTAAAACTCATTTGAGTGTATTGATTTTTTTTTTTATACTCAAGTGTGAATAGATTGCCACCTAGTGGAGGTGTTTGGATGTTATGGATGGAAAAGAACACTTTTGACTAGTCTTTTTAATTTCATTAATTTATTGGAAAATATATTTACAAAGAGACCATGAGTGAATATACCATTTTAACTATATAGCACTTTATAAAGAGTTAAGCAAATTTTGATGGCATGAAATATCATTGGCACAATGTATTAAAGGTATTTCCATTTTCGATCTTCAGTGGAATGCTGCTCTATGTTAAAAAGACACCTGTGTGCAAGGCATGATAATCTGTTTCCAACTGTAGTCAAATATAAACATGAGTTAAACAATGAAGTTTATCAATAAAAACCACAAGAACAAGTGGTTTGGTCCTTTGAATTGCAATGAAGCACATGGATTCTGTTGTTTGTTTGGACGTGGAGTTTTTGAGTCAGATTGAGGACTGTAGGACTGGGGCCTTTGGGTGCATCCAAAATCACTAACTGCTTGAGTCGAGGCAGATGCTGAAGTTGAAGAAACTCTGATTCTGGAACATTATGGTGTCTGAAAGAGAGAAGCTGATTAGAATGAAAGTAACTGAGGTCAGACACACATACAAAGCAGTGTGTTTACTCATTCTGACATAATATATTTAGAATTCATGACAAATAACTCTCACCTCACTTTCAGGATTTGCAGCTTTGGGAAAATCTGGGGCATTTCTGTGATTACATCACAGATGTTATGACAACGCAAGTCCAAGTGGAGGTGAAGGAGATCCGGCACCTGCTCTCCCATGATCCTGACAGACTCCAACTCAGCCTTCACTCCCATGAGAGACAACCGCTGCACAGTCCTGGGAATTGATTCAGCGTAGGCTCCGAGAGAGAATCCTACTAGAAAATACAACAAAATGAGGGATTCATTGCCTAAAAATCGGTTCTGAATTGAAGAGTCTTCGGCTGATGATACACAGGGCAACTTTTTTTTTCCTAATAAAGCAATATTTATGCTTGGGCACTTTCCCATTGAGAATGGATAACTAATGTCTATCTGGATATTTTAGATCGATCATGGGCCCTGTGTCTCACCTGGTTGCCCATTGAAGGCAACATTTCCCAAAGTTGCACAGTGTATCATCAGCCTTATCTTCCTTAAGATGCTTGTCTTAATCATCCAAACGTTCTGAAACAGAAACTAGGGATGTCAAAAGAATAAAACCAATGGTAACACTTAACAATATTGTTAAGTGTGTTTGTTAACATTTGTTAGTTAACGACATAAGCTAACATGAAATAACAGTAAAAAAATACTCTGAAAGCATTTTGTTAATCTTATTAGTTCATTTTAACATTTACTAATGTATTATTAAAATCAAAAGTTGCATCCGTTAATGTTATAAACACTGAAAATAATAAATACTGTAATTTATTGCTCGTTGTTAGTTAATATTAATGCATTAATTAGCATGAACTAAAGACCTTATTGTAAAGTGCTACTCAAACAATGAAATAACAACAAAATTATTTAATGCAATAATAAATATTATTATTAATAATATGATCAAATTTCATATGACTGCTATTTTTTAATAATAATTATTATTCTGTGGGTCTCAAGTATGGAATACGTTTTGTTGGTATTTTAATCATTACATTAATTTATCTTACGGCATATTTACTGATGTTCCCCTGTTGAAGACCCCTTTTTAAACTTTTCCAAGGCTACAATGAAGCATTACAAGTGTTGCGCATTTTTTTCATACTTACAAGAAATGTTAAGCTCTGAGAGTACATTGAGCCCTTGCAGCCATTTTGTGAGGCAGCAGAAGTTTGTATTTTCATGCCATTGTTTGTAATGCACTGTCAGTTTGGTCAGGGAGGACAGACCATTGAAGGCAACAGAGGAGAGGCAGGGGTCTTCATAGTTCAGCAGCTCCAGGCTGCTCAGGCCAAACTCTGCATCCGGAGTCACTCCTGTGTGAAAGACAAGATGGGATGATGGGTGATGACTCTAAAAAAGTGAAAATCCTTTCTTCATTTCTTCCCCTTATTTTTCTTTCCTCAAAGCATACATACCTGGATGTCCATATGCTTTAGTTGGACAAAAATAATCACCAGGCAGAATCCCATACTTTGGCCCCAATCTCAAGGAAAGGTGTTTTAAGTTGGGCAGACGCCCCAACATGCCATGAAGGGCAGTTTTATGGATAGGATTTTTATCGTCATGGTACTTCAGTGTGGTAAGATTGACAAGTTGCGAAATTGCAGCACTTATCTCCGATATCGAGGCTCTCCTGACCTCACACAAGCAGAGATGAGTCAGTTGTCTCAAAGATAAAAGTGAGCTGGTCAGACTCCGACAGCAACACTGACGGATGACAAGCCTCTGGAGGGGTTTTAAAGCCCCCAGTGTCATCAGAGCTGTGCCATCAGCGCACTGAACCAGAGTAACTGAACATGACAAGCCTCTGGAGGTGTTTTAAAGCCCCCAGTGTCACCAGAGCTGTGCCATCACTGCACTGAACCAGAGTCACTGAACCGATCCACGGCAGCCAAGCCACAGTTTGTTGCAAGACTTTTGCCGTTGCCTTTTGAACAACAATAGACTTGATTTTCCTTTGACAAAGAGTTTTCCAGAAATGTGAGTCGTAGAGCTTTTGGAGGACGATAATGCTGTCTTTCCATAAGGACCAGTGGTCGATCAGTCTCTTAAAGTACGTGCAGCTTAAACGAACATTTAATTTGTCGCGATCCGAGAGAAATCCAAACACATGGATCCAAATTTCATCCGGTAACGTTAGTTGAATCTTGGACATCGTCTCCTTTGACAAACGACGAAATGTTAACTGCATACGTATTTCCTAACATTTTAACTTCATTCTTATACACAACTCATTTGGTATTCTCTCCAAGTTCATATTTTCGACACACGTGCGAATTGCGAAATACGAAGCGTGCGCGAGTCGTTCATTTGAGTCGGATCTTTTAAATGAATCAATTGAACCGGTTCACAATACCGTTCTGAAAGATTCATTCGCATTGAAAAGCTTGAATGTCGAAAGAAAAATTGTTACTACTGTAGAAGTAGACATGTTCATATCCGAAATAGAATTAAAGAGGTGTCTTTTAACTTCTCCAGCTTGTGCATATTTACAGAATTGTAAATTCAAACGGATAAATTCAAACTGATACCTTGAAACTTTATGCCATTGCACTAACTCTGTTACATTTTGTCAGTTTTTGTTACTTTATTGCTATGTGACAGTAGCCATCATTTTTTAAATTTAGAACTTTTTTTTTTTTTTAAATTAGAGCTGCATTTAACAAATAACATTGATTAAAACAAGCAAATATTTTGGGCAAGAGTTGTGCAGTAATTTTAATATTGTTCTAAATGACTTTGTGTCATGGCTGGGACTTAACTGGGTAGCATGGGATTACAATAAACGACACATTTAATAAATCATAATCGGTATAATAAACAGTAGTATGTTACGCGATGCCTTTTTTGAGGTCAAAATAATCACAGAACTGTTTTTAAACCAATTCTTTGAAACGAACTGTCCGAAAGAACCGAGTCACTGAAATGAACCACTCACTTCCTAGTAGCGTTATTGACGGAAGTGACGCAGTCCTTACGTGACACGAGACGTTAGCCGCGCTTTATCCGGGAAAATTCAAACGAGTTTACATGGTAAGCGAGTCGTTTTTAGTAATTATAGGCCCTAAAGTCACTTAACCAACTATATATTATGTGAACTTTGTTTCACTTACTGATATGTAATCGATCATTTTACACGGGGTTTGTCGACGGTTAAGTGTGCACGGGGTTGTTTTCGTTTTTTTAACGTTAGTAGTTTACAGCCAGACTAACGTTAATTTTGAATTTAGACAAGTGTTTATGGTTTAAATCGATTAAGATATTTATTTTATTACTGATGTTGCGTGTCAGCGAAATCATTATATATATATATATATATATATATATATAAAGCGTCTCATTTTATAGACTAAAGACAATATTTATAGACGAATCAATCTCCACTTTTTAGCTTCTTTCGTTAATTAGATTTTTCCCCTTTGCATATTATAGGATTTTGATGAGAACATGGACCACTGTGGGGCTGTAAACATTTAGTCTGTCTTTCCTCTAATACAATAATGTATAATCCACTACAAGACTATTTCATTGCTCCTGAAGCCCCTGGGCTTGGTGACATGATCACACCAGTCAAAATCATACCTAAAGTAGCTCACAATTGGACAACTGGGTCAGGCAGAAAGATTTCAAACCGAGATGTGTTGGTGATGAACTCCACTGCACAGAATGCTGAAGAAAATAGCCCAAATATCCCCTGTGAGATCAGCAGCATCAATGCCACGGTGGAGGTCGCCCCTCAAGACAAAGCTGACGTGATGCTGAAGAGATGCACTGAGACGCCGGCAAAGATTTTTGCAAGAATGAAGGCAAAAGTTCAGAGACAAAACTCTGCAGGGCGTGGGGCAGCCTCTGATCATGTTGGAAACCAAGAGATTTGTGGCAGTATCCCCTCGAACCCTGTAACGCAGTACTCACAAAAGAATAACGCAAGCCAGGAGACCTATGTGTTAGCCCTCTCTCCTCCACAGTCACCGGGAGGAGATGCACAGCCTGGAGAAATAGATTTACCACAAGATAGTAATTCCATCAATCTTCATAAAGTGCCTGGAAGACAACATGAAACCTTTAATATGGAGTCAGAGGCATTTATTGGTGAGTTCTCCTTATTTTTTCCCCCCAGATGTCATACATAATGATGACTTCTAGAAATGAATTCTACTAATTTCACTTTTCTTTTTCTAGAGCCATATGTTTTACTTGAGAACATACCTGAGGAGATGTTATCGGAGATGAAAGCAAGGCAAAAGCAAATGCCGGAGGATCTTTCTAAAAGGAACAGACGTATGATTTAATGGTTTATTTTAGTAATTGCTGTTGTTTGGCATTTTAGGACAGTTGTATTCAGTATGACCTGATTAATTTATAAAAATCTTGTGTAACCAAAGAGCCTCCTGTGCTGTTGGACAAGGTGGTTCCTGATGAGACATTAGCCCAGCTTCCACGGAAACCAATCACTTATGTCAGCAGTTCAAAGGACAGAAATAGAGGTATGATGTTTAATTTTACCGTGTTACTCACAAAATTAGAATTCTTCTTCTGTCACCAAGACAAATTCTTTGTGTGGGAAAAGATATTTGGCAATAAGTATAATTCAGATTTTTACCAAAAATTGGGTTACACATTTACTGTGATCTAAATAATAAAGCAAAGAACAATAGGACACGGATCATAACACATTAGCGCTGTGTAATTTGATTGCAGGTGGTGTTTTTGGTGAGAGGAGCATTTCCGTAGAAAAGGAAAATGAAGGAAACCTCCAAATAGACACGTCCAGTAGACCTGAGTCTGATCCGTTTGGCCAGTCGGAGTGCTCAGAAGTGGTCCCTGGACTCCCTCATAATCTACTGGAGGATCCTCTACTGCAGCTCTCTCCTCGGTTGTTGATCCCACGAAAGAAAGTGTCTGTGTTTCAGTCAAAACAGCAAGCTAGACAAGCAGACGTAGCTCTCTATGAGGAAACAAATGTAAGTTTAAAAAACAACAGCATTTGTTTCTTAATGATTTTTAAAATCCTTGACAAAATGTCAAAACGGATGCAAAAACATGATTTGGTGATTTTATATTTTGTAATTATGATCTGTATTTCAGCATTTGTAGTTAGTACATTGTTTTGTCTTGTAGGTGAGAGGGATTCATTTAAGAGACTGGGTTTTGAAACTGTTCAACAAAGACCTTGTGGTTGATGGTATTCGTGTGTAAGATATTTGCTTCCTACCCCTTTTTTCTTGTATATCTTAAAGACTTGTCATAGTGTATTACAGCATTATGCTTTTTCATTAATCTTCTGTGAAGCTGTTTTATGTAGCTCTAAAATGGTTTTGCTTGATACATACAGAGATACTATGATACCTTGGCACAGCAGTTTTATCTCTGAAAGAATCTCAAGTAATGTTCTCAAGACGTCATCTGGCAGAACCTACGTCCTCATTGGGAAAATGGCCAAACATCCCAATTCATGTAAGATAATGCTTTTTAAATCAGGTTGCATTACTTGGATTGTGTTTATTTCATTTTTACAGTTTTGTTTCGACCCTTACAGCATTTCCATCATGGTTTTTGAAGAAATTTCTCTTTGGGTTTCCAAAAATGTGGAAGGAGTACCTGGATCAGTTTTTGAGTTGTCATATGGGGTAAGTTGCCTCAACTCTGTTATTATGTTATTTATCAAATTATGAAAAGAAATTCTACATTTCATTAAATTGTTTCGCCTCCTCTTGTTTTAGACCACCAAAAAATCAGGATGACAGTGTGAAACCTTCCAAAATTAAAAATCAACAGGCCTCTAAAAACTCAACATCCAAACATTCCAAGATTCAGAGCGTTGTAACCTGTGAGTATAACATTTTAGCATTAACTGACGTTTCAATCATTTAGACAAATCACAAATCTGTCTGAATGTTTTAAGGAATCAGTCATAATTATTTGTTTCATTTATTGTCTAGTTGGTTATATGTTATTAGTGTCTGTATCAAGAATGTTTGGAATCCCAGTTCAAATATTTTTTATAAAACAGATAGTTCCGGTCCTTGATTCTGATTGGTTGAGTCAAGTTCGAAGCTGTTGTAAATTACTCTACAAACATACACCTTTGTTAACATTTGTGTGTTGCTCGGCAACCACTTTGTTTGAACCACAACCGTTTCTGAGGAACTACATTGTTAGGCGGAAGAATATTTTATAAAACAGATAGTTCCGGTCCTTGATTCTGATTGGTTGAGTCAAGTTCGAAGCTGTTGTAAATTACTCTACAAACATACACCTTTGTTAACATTTGTGTGTTGCTCGGCAACCACTTTGTTTGAACCACAACCGTTTCTGAGGAACTACATTGTTTAGCGGAAGAATAATGTTTTTATTAACATCATTACACTTTATTTGCTCTGTTTTATTTTGTGAAACCTTACTACGTATATGGAATAACCGTTTTATAAAAGCAATAAGCCCCGTGAAGTCGTGGTTTACAATGAATTTATAACAGCTAAGGGGGTTTCGTGTTGTGCCTAATAACGCCCCTTAGCTGTTATAAATTCACTGTAAACCACGGCTTCTTGGGGCTTATTGCTTTCGTTTAAACTCTGTACATCCCCATAGGTTTAAAACTGTCACACTAATATATTGAATTTTTTTGTGTTACAGCTCCCATCACTCCCACTGACAGCGTTCAGCAGGGCAGTGCAAAAGTTTCCCGCAGTGGCCGACTCATCAAAGCTCCACTGGAATACTGGAAAGGAGGGAGGATTGTTATGGACTCTGACATGAATGTCACTGTCCATGAGGACTACTCTACCTCAATGCTGTTCACGGTACTTTTCTCATTTCATTCAGCACTGCAAACAATGTCTTTGATCTCTAGTGGCATTTATGGGGACTTTTTATATTGTTATGGAGCAGGTGGGCCATTTCTTAAATTTGATGTTCTTTTTCTTTCCAGCCAAAGAAGCCAGTAACTATGGCAACATCACAAATCACAGAGGAACAATCATCCAGGCCTGAAACTCTGGGAAGAGGTGTGCATTGATAACAAACATTTGTTTTAAAGTGTGTTTGTTTTTCATTGCAAATTTTCATATTTACTTGTTTTACAAAAGGGAGGCGTAACGCATCTAGCAGTGAAGATGAATTGTCAGTGCCAATGAGGAGGATCAAACAGCGTTCCAAACCCCAAAGAAAGGTCCAGAGCAATCCACCTCTAATTGAGAGCACAACACTGAATAAACCTCCAGGAGCTCAGAAAGGACCCCTGGTTATGGCCCTCAGCTCTAACTTGAGTCATGGCGTGAAACAAAAAGCTAGTCGACCTCAAAGAGCCTCTCTGAGAAAGCAACAGTCAAGAGGAGAGGAAAACGCAATGGGTTCAGAGTCAGAAATGATGGAGAACACAAAGGTTGATTCAGTGAATGGTCATTTCTCACCTAGGGATGGATCAATGTCATATGATGAGCAGGAAACAGGCTCTGAGAATGATCTGAAAACAAAGCACAATAACAAGTCTCCCCAAAAGCAAATTCAGGATGAACCACAATCCATGCCACACGACAGCAGGTCCTTACGCCGAAGCACTCTGATATACTCCAAAGCCCAGTGCTCTACTGACTCAAACAGCTCATTTGCATCTCCAGACCCTCCAAAAAGGCAAAGAGGAAAAGGGTCCACAGACCATAAATGGCTAACAAAACCTCATAAGACTGAGGCCTCTGTGGCGAAAAACTCTATTAGTCATAAGGAACAAAATGAACAGGACTCAGTGAGAGTTTTACGTAGATCTAAAAAGACCTCTCAGAGAAATTCAGATGTTTTGGTAGGAGATTCTATTGATTTTCCCACTGATGATGATGATGAAGAGAGAAGGCGACACGACAAGAAGCCTGCAGGCCGCAATCAGCGAACAAAACCTCATAAGACTGAGACCTCTGTGGTGCAAGACTCTACCAGTCATAAGGAACAAAATGAACAGGACTCAGTGAGACGTTCACGTAGACCAAAAAAGATATCGCAGAGAAACTCGGATGATGTTTTGGTCGGAGATTCTATAGATTTTCCCACAGATGATGACGACGAAGAGAGAAGGCGACACGACAAGAAGCCTGCACGTACATTATTGTTGAAGACAAGACCGAGGAAAGCTAAATCTGAACTTAAAACAAATGGACACCTTGCGTCCTCAGAGGACATGCATTCTGAGCACTCAGAGGGTGAGGAAAGTGTTCAACATGCTGTTTCAAATAACAGAAGATCAAAGAAATCTGAAACAGGAAAAGCAAACACTAGGAGCAAAAAGCCACACACAGAAAACAGCAATATGAATGAACAAGATGAGCTATTGGATGGAAAATGGACTGAAGAAGAGCTACAAAAACTACACGAGTAAGCTTTAATCTTGAATGCCATTTTATTTTATATATATATATATATATATATATATATATATATATATCATTTTTGTTTTAGATTTAAGTTGTTGTTTTTTTACAGTTGAAAGAAATTCTGGTCATTATTTTACAAATTCACATCATTCCTTTGGATGCATGAAATGTAGATGGATCATGATAGTACTGTGTATCTCTTTGGATAGGGCTGTCAACTCATTGCCCAAGCACAAGAGTGGTTACTGGGCAAAAGTTGCGTATATTGTCGGCACTCGTTCGGCTGAAGAGTGTCAGGAACAGTATAATTCCAATCAGAAGACCAACAAAAGACCCAGAATAAGAGCTCAGAAAGCAGCAGCAACTGAAGAGCCAGGTATAATTTGAAGGGTTATTACAATTTTTACAAATTGTCAAAGTTTTCAAATGCAAATTCATGCATTTGAAAAAAAAAAAAAAACGTCTTTTTTCTCACAGGAAAGGAAATAGTTGAAATAACTGCTAAAGCTGGAACACTTAAAAGGAGACAGCAGATGAGGCATTTCTTGGACCACATGCCCAAAGATAACCATGATGACGTTTTTGCCAACTCGCCAATGCACAATAAACAAATCAAGGTGCTTTGCTTTTGATTGATTTGGACATGCACTGAACTAGATTCTTCATGAACTGCACATGCAGACCCGATGAAGCCCCCTGTCTGAATGATACCATATCCTGTCTATACCCTAAGAAAATCTAACTTGACGTTGTCTTTTGAAGTTGCCTGTACTTGCTGCAAATGGAGATGAAGATTTCAGCCTACTTCAGAACCCTCAGACGCCGAGTTCTAGCACTTCTACTGCTGCTAAAACCCCTCAGTGTCTGCACATCAGCCCAGGAATGCTGGGATCCATCAACAAGTACGCTTTCATCTCGACTGCCAAAGCTATATTTAGTGGGCGGATGCAGAGTGCACTCATCAGGCTTATTGCCTCATTTTAGAAATGTTTCAAAAATGCAGATGTCTAATTTGGATCTTTGTATAAACCATTAATTTTTGTTTATTTTAAGGAATAACATGGACAAGTACATTTACCATCTTCAGAAGAACCAGAAGGGACGGAAACGGGGCAAAAAGGCTGCCCCAATGGTAACAGTCTCAAAATCCTGCTTATCTTTAATCTTGTTGCCATAAGTGATCCAACTTTTATTTTGCTCCCTATTAAAATGATGATGCAGTATTTTTCTTGTGCAGGACAAGCTTATACCAACTCCAGTAGTAAAGAAGATGCTTAAGAGATGTGTTGGTATGCAAATTTTGGTAACTCAAACCTGCTACTGTGCATTGAGTTGAAAAATATGTTGTTTATTAATGTTACTCTTTTTTTTTTTCTTCCATTCATTACCACTGTTTTTAACAGCTGAAGATGAAGACTTTGTGGTGTGGAACATGCTGTCAGATAAAGATATCCCATCCAGAGATGATGACACTGATGAGGAGGACGATTATTTTATGGAGTACTGCTGAGTTTCACTACATTTCAGTGCTGTTAATCACATTATTTTACAATATTTTAGCTTCCACTTTTCCAGTTTTTAAGTGTGTTTTGGTTTGTCAAACACCAGTGCTCATGAAATGTTTGCTAGCTATATCTAACAAAACATCTCAAATGAAGATTTGTAATTTGCTTTGTTTGGCCAGTTCTTCTACAATGCAGTGTTTATCTGTGAGTTGTATATATATATATATTTTTTAATTTGAAGTTCAAAATATGCGGATGTTATACCATAATTCTAATGAAAGAGGATAAACTTAGCTCGGTATAAAGAAATGCAAAAGAAACGAGTTCTAATTAATTCCTCTGGTGTGAAAGCAACAAGTTGAAAATGCCACATTTTAGATTCTTTTATTTGATTATATTGTAAATAAATATATAAGCAAATACAATGTATGAACAAATAAAACGGTTAAAACTTATTTTTGTCCACCAGTTTTACTCAAGTATGCTGTGCTCACAGTAAAGATCTCTTTGTCATGTTCCTTCACGTTCTTTATAAATATGTTTTTGGAAAATGTCTATTGGTCTTTCTGCTGCTTTTGAAATGCTGTGTAAAAGCATATTAACAATTAATGCCTTTGTATTTTGATATTTTATCCCTAAACTACACGTATACTATCAATATAAGTTTTCTGGCACCAAAACCTTTTTCACAATCTTTTTCCACCCTCTTTCTGAACTATAGAATTCATTTATAAAGCTGTTTTTGATACTGTAAATGTAACTTGGAGCAAATAACAGTGCTTATGGTTGTTTTGGAGTACTACACCACAAAAAAACTCAATATAATGACAATAAATGCTGCCAAGGTAGGTGGCTATATACTGGCCAAAAATGCTGTACAGGTAGGCAGCTATTGTACAATGCAGATAAATGCGGTCTCAGCATGTTGCAATAATAGCCAAAAAATGTTGCCTAGGTAGACAGCCATGTAGTTTTTAGACAGAGACCGTTTGAATAGCGTCCCTCTAGCGGTCACTCACGTTCATGTTCCCTTTAACGTGGCTGAGCTTCACAGTTTGACTCGCACTTTCATGCAAGCAGATGTCTGAGGAATTACACACAAACAGTCGCCTTGAATAGGGAAATACCTCTCTCACTGTCGTCCCCCCGACATTACAGTTGATGGATTTAGCAGGTAATACACATTTTCCTCACGATACTTTCAATCTCGCTAGCATGTCAGAGAATTGGTTAGCATTGGATAAAAGCTAGCGTTAGGCTAAAATAACTAACACTTACTAAATCATTGACAACAACATGTCTGTTTTAGTTTGTGACGTATGTTTAGTTAAAAACAAATGTTAGAGGATAACTATCTTTGGGTGAAGTTGGCAGCAAATCGAGTTAGCCAGGAGTCCTGTTCATTTAGCCTGGAGTCATCATCTAATCAAGAAATCAAACACACTATAAAGACTTGTTTAAGGAAATATATGTTTATTTATTTATCCTGTGCTCAAACAGATTTGTTAGATTTTTTTATTTGATTAGAATAACTACAGCTACAGGTAAATACAGTAGCATAAACACTTACGGAATCATTAGCTTTATAATCATATGCAGATTAAATTCACATTGAAACTGAATATAAAAAACCAAATTCACATAAGAAACTTACATGCAGCTTAATAAACCTGTAAGAAAAGTAAGGGGTCTCGTTCCAGACAGCCTGTCTGACTCGCCATGGACCATCCAAGAAACCTAAAATAATTTCACTATCCCATCCTTTTTGTTTCCCTGACAGGCTCTTTGATGTCCAATCTCACCATCCTTAATCTGGTGTAGAAGTTGAGATCCATTTAAGGTAATCTTTTAGTCATTTTAGTTGCTTGATCTGCTGGTTTCTTTCTAGACTGCGCAGACGCAGTGGACATAATGCATAATTCATAGTGGCGACATATAACTTTACAAGGTACTTTTGGAAAAACGGATGTGCTATTTATAATAAAGCCTTTATAAACTGGCACGTTCACACACTTTTGCGCACTCAGATTAAATGTAGAAGTTATGAAACAGGACATGTAGCAAAATCCTTATCATTAAATGCAGATAGTCATATTAATTGCATCAGTTCCTTTATTACATAATCTTTGGTGTATACTTTGTGACTAACTTATGTAAAGCAGGGGTTTTCAATATTTTAGATGGTACGGAGATGGACCCCGAATATGATCATCCGTGTTAAGGGACCCCCATTCCTAAAAATGAAAAGGCAGCTATGTATTTTCATGTATAAAAAAAAACCCTGTCTGTTATGTGGAAAATAAATATTATAATAACAAAATATTATTTGAAAATTATTTAGGATCTTTTTTCTTTTTTCTCTACTTACCGTAGTACTATATAGGGTTGTTATAGTTAACTAAAACATTTAAAAATGATCATTACTTGAAAGGAAATAAACTTAATAAATGAAAACTGAAATAAATTAAATATAGAAAAACCTTAAATGTATTTATTTCAGCTAGTTGCCACAGCAACATTTTTCTTTTTCGTTTAGTTTAGTTTAACTTGATGTACTAAAATAGCGAAAACTATAACTGAAAAAAAAAAATTTAAAAACTATACTAAAACTTAAACTAAAGTGAAAAAGAAAACCGAAAATATTCTTTAATTGTCATATTTTTTCATCTGCTTATTTATGTCTTATTTTCATTATTTTTTTATTTAACACTGTTTTTCTGTAAACTTTTCCACGGACCCCTTGTGAAAACCTCAGTTGAAAACTTGTGGTTTATTTCAGGGAGGATGGAGGTGTCCGGAATTTGAGGGGCGCTGCGGTTAAGGTCTCAGGTGAAAAGCTGGAGAGGGAGAAGAGACGGAAAGATGGAGCAGGCTCATAGTTTACTGCTGAACGAGGAAGCCTGCAGTCAGCTGCGGGAGCACCAGAGAGCCGAGTTTGTCTTTGAGTGGCTGCGTTTCCTCAAGAAACTACTCCCTGCCACAGACCGGGTGAGTTGAGGGCGCTGACAATAAGCTCTCTGTTTGAGAAGAAACGCTTCTGTCTGTCTCTCTCTCTCTCTGAAACACAAACACAAGCAAGCCTCTCTGAACAGACTCCCTGGTTATTTGTCTGCCTTTCCACCGGCTGTCTCTCAGCCAGGAATGGACTAGTGATGTGTCTGTCTGTTTCTTACTGGTGAAGTGCCAAGAAACCGCAATTAAAGAGCGCCGCTCATCTAAACAGTATGTCGGGCATGTGTTTGTGTGACAGGCCGATGTGAAAAAGAACCAGAAGCGCCTGGTGGAGCAGCTCACGACGGTACTGACGGGTTCTCCGGGCCCCCCGACACGACTGCTGCTGGCACAGTGTCTGGCGCTGGTGTACCGAGTGGGCGACTCCCTCACGTCCAGCCTCACTGTGGACCGCTGCAATGACATCATCCGCAGCAAGGACGACTCGCCCAGCTTCCTGCCTACTCGACTGTGAGTGTCATAAATCTGCAGATGGGCTTCAGCTTGATCTTCTGCCAGTGAGTTTACTTATTGCTCCCTACAGGGCAGCTGTGGCCTGTTTGGGTGTGCTGTATGAGCAACTGGGCCGACTACTCATCAACTCGTTTAAAGAGAGCGTGGCAAACCTTCTGAAAGCCACGAAGAGCGCAGAGGTACGTGTGGCTGCACACCAGTATGTGATTCACAGTTCAGCCAAACAAAGAGATGCGACTGTACTTCACTGAAAAATCATGACTTTTTTGACCGATAGTTTGGAGGACAAACAGGTGATTCTGGTGTTTTGAATCATCACATGCAGCATTTTTTTATTTTGACCATCACAAAATGCTTAGGACTTTTCAAGTAGCAGATGAAATTCACTACATTTACACTCGGATATATGTCACAATAGAGAATAAAGAACAATCATGTTTTTGATAGAAGTGTGTTATGCTCACCAAGGCTGTAAAAACATTAATATTGTGAAATATTTTTAAATTTTGAAATGACTGTTTTCTATTTGGATGTATTTGAAAATGTAATTTATTTTAGTTATGCCAACTTTGACTCTGACTTTTTGATCCTTCAGAAGTCATTTTAAAATACTGATTTGAAAATTTTTGGATGTAAAGTCGGCAACACCAAAGCTCCAAAAGTATCAAAAAATTTATTTTTTAAAAAAACTGTCACATAGCATATGTGACTTTTCTAGCATGCAGGCTCTTCATCAGACAAATGAACAACACTGATATCCCAATCTTTATAGGCCTACCTCCAGGTGATCAAAGGTCACATGACCGTACCATATTATCATGATAATAATAATAATACCAAAACAATAACATATCAACCAAGGAGAAAAACATAGAAACCAAAATAAGAAATAAAAATAAATCAAAAACATATAAAGCTATGCAAAATACACGAATATAATTATCAATATATTGTTTAATAACATTAATTGATGCCTGCCTAGGTACATAAATACAAATCAATAACCACCAAGCGTTTATTATATATTTTTTAAAATTCGAGGCACTATTTCATGTAAGATGGCTAATGTCATTTACCTGTTGCGTTGCCCTTGTGGTTTATGTTATATTGGTAAGACTAGCAGACCTCTAAAAACGTAGATTGATAATTATATTCGTGTATTTTGCATAGCTTTATATGTTTTTGATTTATTTTTATTTCTTATTTTGGTTTCTATGTTTTTCTCCTTGGTTGATATGTTATTGTTTTGGTATTATTATTATTATCATGATAATATGGTACGGTCATGTGACCTTTGATCACCTGGAGGTAGGCCTATAAAGATTGGGATATCAGTGTTGTTCATTTGTCTGATGAAGAGCCTGAGTGCTAGAAACGTCACATATGCGACAGTTTTTAAAAAAATAAATTTTTTTGATACTTTTGGAGCTTTGGTGTTGCCGACTTTACATCCAAAAATTTTCCACTTGTTTTTTAGTCGAGCACCCAGTTGAGATTGATGTGCGTGCTTTTGCCTGCTCTTCAAAATACTGATTTGAAGAAACACTTAGTATTATTATGATTATAATCTTACTTTCATTGTTGAAAACAGTTGCATTGCTTAATATTTTAGTGGAAAACACAATACTTTTTCAAGATTCTTTGTTGAAAGAATGGCATTTATTTCAAATAGTTTTTTTGTAACAATGTAAAAGTCTTTACTGTCACTTTAAATTTCTTAAGAAAAAACTAAAACGCACTAACCCCAGTTGTTTAAACAGTAGTGTATGTTTAATAGTGTTTCTAAGGCAATTATTTGTATATCTAGTTTTAAACGTCAATGTGCACTTTTTTTAAATTATAGACATGCTATTACTATACTAAGAAAAATAGACTTACGTTGAAAGAGGGACCCGAGTCATATATGAGAACCAGAATATCACAGAGAACCTGCCTGGGATGGGCACTTTGGAAAAATGGGATAGAGATATTTTTATATTCCAGAAGACAGTAGCTTTTATAAATGTGTATGTGTGTGTGTGTGTGTGTGTGTTAATGTGTCCAGTCTCAGGGCCGCTGTGAGATCATGTTGTGTATTGAGAAGATTCTGAAGGGTTTAGGTGTGAGTGCCATGTCCTGTCACAGAGACATCTATAAAGCTGCTCGCACATGTCTCACCGATCGCTCCATGGCTGTGCGCTGTGCTGCCGCAAAGGTACTGGACACTCAACCCCATGCCTCAGTTACTAATCATATGGAAAAGTTAATAATCATATGTATGTTAGTCAAACATGCATTACTTATGGACAGAAATAGCTTTACATTCACAGCTGACTGAGGGAAAATACACATTTTGTTCTTTATTGTTAACAGATGTTTAAATCAACCACAATTCAGTTTATGATATTCTTATTAACCCCAAATATCTGTAAAATATTTTAAAATATGGATCCTAAGTTATTGTACTATTTCCAGCTAAAGGAGGAAGCAGGGTAAACACTTATTCTTCTTCCATCTAATAAAAAATCTGAAAATATTAATAGAATTTATTATTTTTAAAAAAAAGCTAGTTCGAAAATAATGTTTTGGTTTTATATTTTGTCCTAGTCTGTTCAGAATCACTATCAATGTTTGAAGTAAATTATATATTTATTTAGTTATTTATGTATGTATGTATTTATTTTTTGTATTGTGTTCTGGGTGTGGTGTGTCTTTGTTGTGATGAAAAGAATATTTAAAATATTACTGTATGTTACTAAATATTACTATAATCATTTACTATAATCAATTTTTTTCTCTTTTTATCTTAACCTTTGTTATATTTGATTGTATATTGTATATTCTTTTTTCAATCTGTGGGTAAATATTGCATATAAATGGACAGGATGTTGTGTGCTTTATGGTTAGAGAACAAAAAGCATAATAAAGGTTAATAACAAAACTTGAAATCAATACCAGTAGACTTTATTGCCTATTAATAAAGTTAATTTCTATTATAATGACTAATAGTTAAAATGAAGTTTTTCTTTCAGATTTTGTCCTAGTTTTCCCCAAATTACTATGAAGTGGTGAAATTAACTTTATTTTTTTGATAGTGTCTTCTGGAGCTCCAGAGAGAGGCTGTCTTCCTGTGGTCCACGGAGCTGGAGAACGTGGCCACTCTTTGTTTCCGAGCCTTCGAGGGCTCAAACTATGATGTCCGAGTCGGCATCTCAAAACTGCTTGGCACTTTATTAGCGTCTGCACTGGAGCCCAGACAGGCCATAGGTGGGTGGATTTTATTCAGCAATCTCAGAAACATCTTCAGAGGACACCAAGCAGATCATTTACCCATGGAGATTGTAAAAATCATTCCCTCCTCTCCTTGGTCACCCACATACTGCTTTTCTTTTCCTCAAATGTAATGCTCATCTTTCCCCTCACACACTCTCTCACGCTTCTCTTCTTTTCATTCTTCCTCCCCTGTTCCTGTGGGTTTGCTCTCAGCTCCGAGGCCAGGCTCCAAGCGCAACTCCCTGAAGGAGGTGATGGAGCTGCTGAGTTCTGGTTTCCTGCGGGGTGGAGCTGGCTTCCTGCGGGCCAGTGGAGACATGTTGAAAGGGATCAGCTCAGTCAGCAGAGATGTGCGCGTGGGCATCACACAGGTCGCTCACCCTCCTACAGTACTTCCCTTGTGATCCGAATGTTTGTGTTTTGAGTCACAGCGTGACTGACTTTGTCTAGGTTAAAATAAAAGAATAAATTAAGGTTGTATAACATCGGAAAAAATACATTTTCTCTCTTTATTTATGTGTCTTATTTATCCGTTATGCAGAAAAAAAGTTGTTCTACATAGAAGTTTTAAATAAATGAATTATTTAATTTTATGTACGTTTATTTTAGATTATTTTATCCATTTCAGTTAATTTAACATGAATACCACCTGTTTACTCTCTTGAACAGACATGTGTGGTGTTTGTGTCCATTCTGGGCGGCGCGTGGCTGGAAACGCACTTCTCCTGTCTTCTTTCTCTTCTCATGGAGTGGGTATCTCACGCACGGGCAACGCAATACCCGGCAGATGCCGTCTCTTGCCACTGCTGTGCCTCCTTCATACTGCGGGCCACTCTTGGCACTTTGCTGGGGGAGAAGGCCCAAATCGCAGCTGCCAAGGAGATCTGCCAGTTGATCAGCAAACAGAAGAGGGTTGTGGGTAAGAAACTAGGCCAAGGGCGAATATTTAGGTCTCATTGGGTATTGAGTTGTAATTTCTTAAATGTATGCTGTGTTTCTGTCAGACGCAGCTCTTCATGAGGGGAACATGGAGGCACGTGTGAGGCCTGCGGATGTCGCAGCTAGTCAGCATGTGCTGGTATGTGCTCTTCTGGAGCTGGGCAGTCTGCTACAGGACCTGAGCTCCACTGCCGCCCCACTACTGCTTGACACCAGCATAGGTTTGTCATGCATTATTAACCAACAAACTCTCGGCACCCCATTAAACTTTTTTTAAAGGATTTTTAGATACTCCTCTTTTTACATGCATTAGTGGAGTGTGGTGATGAAAAGTGCCCCAAATATTTAAAATGTGACGACAAAAACACCCCCTCTGAATTCTTTGTGTTTATTTATGTTTATTTTATTTCTTTTTTATTTATTTATTTTTTTACAATTGATGTACACTACTTGTTTCTGTTTATTTTATTTCATTTCTTATTTATTTATTTTTTACAATTGATGTACACTACTGTTAAAAAGTTTTGGGGTAGTAATTTTAAATATTTTTGGAAAGAAAATACTTTTATTCAACAAGGACGCATTAAATTGATCAACAGCGATCGAAAAGAGATTTATAATGTTACAGAATATTTATATTTTTTAAAAAAGCTGTTCTTTGAACTTTGTTCCTCAGAATATAAAATAAATTAATAAATAAAATATTAGGCAGCACAACTGTTTTCAATTTTGATAATAATGAGAAATATTTCTTAAGCAGCAAATCAACATATTATAATGATTTCTGAAGGATCATGTGACACTGAAGACTGGAGTAATGGCTGTTAAAATTTCATCTTTGCCATCACATTAATAAATTACAATATATTAAAATAGAAAAATGTTATTTGAAATTGAAATAATGTCACAATATCACTGTTTTTGCTGTGTTTTTGATTAAATAAATGCAGTCTTGGTGAACATAAGAGACATCTTTCAAAAATGTTTAAGAAAATCGTACTGACTCCAGACTTTTGAACAGTAGTGTATTTTATTATATTGCTATTCTATATTCTGTTCAAGCCAATGAATTTTAAGTACTTAAGGACGGGATGTTGAGTATTAAATGGTTGGGGGGTTTTTTTATTTATTTTTTTTAGACCTTTATGAGGCCATATTCTGCTATATACCCAGTAACAAAGGTACAGTAATTTAAAAAATAGCTATAATATCTTTGTCAATAAAACTGGTGTAGACAACATCCTGCTCCTATCATTGCACATTTGTGATGGTCTTGTACTGGAGTTTGAACCAGGATCAAAGAAAGATGTTTTTCAAGTGTCTATAGCTATTTCTCTGGATTTTGTGTGAGTGTGTCTGCTCTTTAATGGATGTGTCACAATAAGGCCTGGATGAAGGAGTGAGCAGAAAAAGTGCCTACAGCTGCAGATTTAACACATCCATCCTGCAATTTCAGAAAGAGCTCAGATTGTCATCTCTGATGCCTTGAACTTTACTAAAACTGCAAGTTCAATAGTTTCTCTGTTTTGTTTTTCTGACAGGAATGTTGGACACTGTGATCTCTGTTCTTCTTCACCCCAGCGCATCTGCTCGTCTGGCGGCCGCCTGGTGCCTGCGGTGTGTTGCTGTAGGGAATCCTGCTCAGGTGGCAGTGTTGCTAGACCGCTGTGCAGAGAGGCTAAATGCCCTGAAGTCATGCCCAGAGGCTGTGGCAGGGTACAGTGCTGCCATCGCAGCTCTGCTGGGAGCCGTACAGCTCTGTCCGCTAGGAATATCACACTCGAAGGGCAAGGTATGAATGAGATTTGTGTCTATATGTGTCCTATCCTCCTTTTAAAGCACACAGTAAGTTTGTGGTTCTGTTTAAAGAGGTTTGTTCATGCTGGCAGCATTTCAGATCACTCTAGTCAGTGAGTCTCTGCTGTTGCTTGCTAGTAGGTGTTTTTACACAATTGCAGTTTTCAATCAGGCACCAGATCACTGTCTAGACTCCCTTTGGTAGTTTCCACACTGCATCACTGCTCATTTTAATGAAGTTGAGCTCATGAAGTTGGTGACTGAACATTAAGAAATTGAAAATGAATGACTTCATTTCGAAATGGATGACAAATCAGCTGTCATTGTTAATGTACTATGTGGGATTGCATCCCACAAAAAGTTAAACCTTAATGTGATAATTTTCCCAAATTGCCAAAACCTTCTTGCTGCTCCAAACCTGTGTGGCTTACTTTTTTCTGCAGAACATACAAGATATTTTGAAGTAGTTTTGTCATGATGCTGGAATTTGTAACTTTGATACAGACTATATACTATTTTAATTAAAATACACTGTGGTTAGTGTGCAGCGGTGTGTGCACATTTGGTATCAATGGATAGATACTGCAGAAAATGAGTATTAAAACAGTTTCAAATATTTCAGTACTGAAAAAACAATATTTTGACAACACTAGTTTAAAGAATGTTTGTCACTAAGCAGTTTTGGTGACCACTGATAAAAATCAACAAATATAATTTCTTAAAATACTGTATATATATTTCTTTTATTTTCTACAAAAGAAAGAAGTATTTGGTTTTGTGTCACTCATTCCTATGGACGGGTTGCAGGTGGTGATGACCTTGGCAGAAGATCTGCTGCGCTCTGCAGCTCAGAACAGCAGAATCTCCGTCCAGCGCACTCAAGGAGGTTGGCTGCTGCTCAGTGCCCTCTTCACGTTGGGTATGAATCAGTTTACTGGTTTGTGATCTTTAATATGCCCACATAGATGTACACATACAGATACAGACAAGATGTGCCTATATTGTAATAGTCAATGTGCTGGAAGAATTTTTTATCATCCTTTTGGTTTCTTTGGTTCTGGTTATTCAAGGTCCCACTGTAATGGAGCATCACTTGCCTCGATTGCTGTTGCTATGGAAATGCGCCTTCCCACTGTCTGTGAAGGACGTTGAGAATGAGCTGCGGCGTGGAGACTCCTTCACCTGGCAGGTGACCCTGGAGGGGCGAGCAGGAGCATTGTGCGGTGAGGGTCTTTTATGAATCTCATGGGCTTCTCACTTATATCACTAGTCTATCTGACATGATAAACTTTGCTTTAGGTTCTATGCTGTTGACTGCAGATAGGAATAAACAGAATGTTTGGTCCTCATAGCTTGTGTCATATTCCTTACAGCAATGAAGAGTCTGGTGGTGCACTGCAAAGACCTGCTCACCGATGATGTCATCAGTCGTTTGCTTCCTCTCTTGTCCTGTGCAGTGGCCCTGCTCAATCAGTGAGTGGATCTCGATTGCTTAAAATGAAGTTATTTCAAGCATTGCAGAATGCAGATGTAATGTCAACAGGATGTTGATAGGCAAATATTTATCACATTTTGTTGCCCTTCAACTCTTTTTAGGCTGCCCTCTATCATTAAATCCTATGGAAACCAGATCAAAAATGCAGCCACTGTCTTTAGATTGAGAGTGTATGAGATCCTCACAATGCTTGAACCCAAAACATATGAAGGTAAGCAACTTGATTGGACTAGATCATGTGCTAATGATTTATTTGTGTTAATAGAAAGGTTATCATTATCCCTTACTTATTGAGTGGTCATGACCGTGGTATTCAAGTGAAATGTACTAAAAAGAGTACATTTTTATCATGCTTTGAAATTTAAGAGAGCTGTTTAGGATACTTATTTTAATATCCCACAAAAACATATGGAAATAGGAATGTTTGATTGCCCAAATATGTATTTATTTCTTTATTGTGGTTTGGTTGTGTTGGCTCAGAGAGCTTTGGCACAGTGTTGAAGCAGCTGCTGAACGATCTGACCGGGCCAGAAATCACAGCATGTGCTGAGCTGAACCTGCTGCCCTCCCTGTGCTACAGCCAAGACCTGGCACTGCTGGGCCCTGGACTGCAGGATGTGGATCAGCACTACATAGAGGAACAGGTCAGATCACAGTCTAATCATCAAGGAAATAGCCGTGTTAATGTGCAATCAGTGCCACTGATTGATTCCCTAGTTACTGCACATTTCATATTTAACCTCATTGTGTTTTCCGTCTGTTTAAAGCTCCATGGTGGTGGTTCAGGAGGTGGGACGTTAGAATATGACCCGTTTACCATCTTTGAGAAAGCCCAGGAAGTTCCTACCCCCCTCCCTCCAGCCTCTGCTTTAACGGCAGCAGCTGTCCAGCTGTTTGGAGTGATTTTTCCCCACCTGGGCATTCAGCAGAAGTATGTCCATTGTCACCACATAGACTCCCTCCAGAGGGCTGCTTTTGTATACTGTTGCTGTCTGGTTGGAGTACTTTTAGTTCAGTTCATTTAAAAGGACCTCCATGTCGCCAAACACTTCAGGTCATTCAGTTACTTTATATCGGACCTTTATGCAAGCAATACCCTTCATAATGATTCAAATGAATAAATAGCTAATGCTGATGAATAGTTAAACAGAAAATTCTCAGATTTAGTTGGCTATGTTCTAGATTGCTTCCCTCAACTCTGTAGTGCCTTTCATTTTCATAATGACGCATCCCACTTTGTAAATTATTTATATAGTTTGTTTGTTTTATGCTACATTCACTAAAATGTGGATGTACTAATGTTAACCAACATTACCGTTTAAAGTTATTCAGATTGTTAGGAGGAACTGATACTGTTACTGAATGCTTGCGGGAACTGGCCTTAATGAGATCCAGAGGCTTTTTGAAGCACATTCTTATGCAGCATAGCCAAATTTACATCCAGACATCTGCATGCATTTGCATAATTGGGGGCTGTTCTGGCCATGTCCCATGCATTATTAAACATAGCAGTGGAGAGAAAATGATACTGATCATTTGGGGCCATCGATCCTCCTGCAGTGCATCTTTCATCCCGCTAGCAGCTTGTCTAGATTCTTTTTTTTTTATGTTTGTTTGTTTTTTTGGAGTTTTTATTTTATTTTTTATTATTTATTTATCTATTTATTTATTTTTTTTCCAATTTTACATTGTTTTTAAAGAGGATTTTTTTTAGAAAACAACAGCCTTTGTTTACTAACTCTCGGCATTTAGACTGTAAAATCAAAACTCAACTAATAATATTTTGAAATACAATGTATAGATGAATGACTGAAATATTATGTCAATTTATGCCTTTATCATGGGATTTTCAATGGAAATTGTTTTTAATATTTTATAAAAGCTGTGGCAATGCCTTTTTCAGATAATCCAGTGAAATGAATACTTAACAAGACATGCCAAAAAAAAAAAAAAGCATTACGACATGGTTTTAAAATATGAACCAGTTTTTATTTCCACTTGATTATTTTCTTTTAATTTAGGTCTTTGTGGATGATTATGAATAATAATTAATATGCCTCACATCAGTGCAAAACATTTACCATGGAAAGACAAAAATCTGTACATTTAGGCATCAGTACATTATAATGTACAGTATGGATATTTATTTTAAGATTATTTAAGTGTTATTAAATTATTAGTGTTTTTAGAGTTTAATTTGACATTTGGCATCATCTAATGCTTACATAATCTAAATGTAGTAATTGTGCAAATGAGCATTAACAATTCAGTATTCAGTTTGGCCCTTATGTATCCAATTTCAACAGAAAGTTTGTAATATCGGCTAATAATCTGGTTCATACATATAATGCACGCCTAAGGAAAATCAGGTATTACAGTAGCTGAACAGTACATTTGTTGTATTTCCTGTCTCAGGGCTCAGATCTTAGAGCAGTTCTGTGAGTTTGTGCGCCAGCTTAAAGGAGCCCGGCAGCAGACTGTTCAAATCCATGTAGCTGCTGCTTTCTGCTGTACTTTGAAGGTAAGAAACCATTTCAAAAATAACAATTGAAAACCTTTGCATTCAAACCATATAATGTTTCTCTTTTCCCCCTTCTGTCCTGTTTTGCTTTGTAGTGTTTGGCATCAAGTCGGAGGGAATTGGGGTCAGAGGAGGTTCAGATACCCGCACTGTCTCTCCTATTGGGGGCGCTAGAGGGCTCAAACCCTCTCTTGCGCTGCATGGCTGCAGAGGGTTTAGCCAGGCTTGTGCAAGTTCTTAATGACCCCAATTTCACCGTTTCCATCACTCTCATGAGCTTTGACAAGTGAGTGTATGCCAAGTTCAGTGTAAAAATAAGAATGTTTTTGAAATGAAACGATCTTAAATTAATGTAAATGTGTTTCAGACTGAAGACGGCGAGGGATGCCATCACACGCACAGGTCATGCTTTGGCACTCAGCGCTGTCTATCGTTATCTGAGTGGGATTAGCTCCCCTCAGTACCTTAGTGCCTGTGTTGGAGTCCTCTTCACCCTGTCCCAGGACAGCACCTCACATGAAGTACAGGTACACAGACCACATGACTGTTTTAAATAAATCAGGATACCATTTGTGTGCTTTTCTATATAGAGTGTTGTCAGGAAGTTCATGCACTAACTTTTCAGTGAACTATATGCATGTATGCAGATGTGGGCTCTCCACGCTCTGTCCATGGTTGTGGATCTAGCAGGCCCTCTGTATCACAGTCACCTAGAGGCTAGTTTCACTCTGGTACTACGTTTGCTCCTCTCGACGCCACACACACACGTGGAGGTGCAGCAAAGCCTGGGCCGCTGCCTTAACGCCCTTATCACTTCCATGGGGCCGGATCTGCAAGGTGCACACACTTATTTACCCATAAACACATTGTCATCATGCAGGTGAGACCTTTACATACTCTCTTCTCTCTGGTTGTTTAATGTAAACTGTCTCCAGGTGAGGGTGCAGGTGTGTGTGCGGTGAGGACCTCGTGTTTGGTGGGCTGTGCTGTGATGCAGGACATTCAGGACTGTCTGGTCCAGGCCCAGGCGATCTCCTGCCTCCAGCAGCTGCACATGTTTGCTCCACGCTTTGTCAATCTGGCCAGCCTGGTGCCCAGCCTCTGTGTATGTCATCAATGCACTTAACAGTCAAAATCATACTGAACAACATTCCACTGCATTTACAACACATTTAACTGAACCGATTTCTGATAAATTATACACAGTGAACAAAATAATGTTTGATTGACCAGAATTTGATTGAAATGTGAAATTCTAGGCTGTTATATTATTGGTTAATATTATTTTTTTCACCCCCAAGCAGTTTGAGTTGTCAGAAAAAAAGTAAAGTAGGTTCTGAGGTCTGAGGTTAGAAATTTTCATTAAAGGTTATTAGGGCGGTCAAAAAAAAATTCTAATTTCGAATATTCGTCGAATTTAAAATAAAAATCCACATTCAAATGCAAAAACATTGCATTCGAATTTTAGGTGTGCGTTAAGGAGGCAGCCTTATCAGTGGTGCACGAAATGCGATGACGAAGTAAGTGTCATTGAATTTTAATGCTTTTCATAGCTTATCCAGTTGAACCCACTGGATGCGGCGCTGCTACATTGTTCGTTCAAAATATTGCGGAAAAAGAGAACATCAATGCGGAGATGATGTTGTTTA
>NW_015544247.1:1069729-1074312 GCF_001515605.1 Sinocyclocheilus anshuiensis
CTCGTGGGCTAGACTAACAAAACATTAAAATGCAACAACGTCACTTACATCATCACCGCATCTCGCGTGCCACGGATGACACTCCCTGACGCACTCCTAACATTGCAAATGTTTATTTTAAATTCGACTAATATTGATTCTTTATTCACAATCTCCTCATCACAGGCAGGCGCAGCACTCAATTCAGCATGTGTTTGTGTGTGCTGTCTGCATCACTCATAGTACGTGCCTATATCGTGCTCTATATCGAACATTTTTTCTATCGATATTGAAGAAGGTGTACCGTCGATAAATATCGATACCGTTTTATCGCCCAGGCCTAGTTTATATAGAGTTAATGTACAAGGAGAATTTCAGTTTGGTTGAGAAGACATTTTCTATAAAGGAATAGTAGATATTAATATTCTGGCAGATATTTACAAAGTAGTAATTATTTTCATTTTATGGCAGATAACCAATAATGAAATATATATTGTTGAAATTTATAACCAATAATTTAAAAAACTCAAAAAGCCAATGTCAGCCAATAACCGTTGTTTACTGATATCAACCAATATGGATACCGACTGGTGTGTTTGTGTATATATATATATATATATATATATATATATATATATAAAAGAAAAATTAATTGAAAGAGGTGAGTGTTCACGGGCCTGGCTTTGCCCTCATTTGTAGTGACAGTGCTGTTTTCTGCTTTCTCGTACAGGAAATCTTATTGGATTATTCTGTGTTGGTAGGTTTTGTCTGCCTCTCTGCTGTCAGGACACTTTATTCCCTTTCCTTTGTTTGCACTTCATATTCCCTTCTTTTTTTTTCTTGCGTCTCTCTCTATAATTACACTCTGTTGTCCTCCTCTCATTTTTCCCAGTGTGAAACTAACTCAAGAAGGATCTGGTTTTGAGCATGAGCAGACAGTGTCACTGCCTCTAACTGCAGGGTTAATGCGAAGGATTAGGTTTGCTTGGCTTGTTCTTTTCTGTAAAGGCTTCTAACACTGACCACCCACACAGTGCACATGACATTCATATCCACATCTGTGGCCTCATGCCAATTCAAGCTATTAGCTTTATTACTGTGAGAGCTTCAGTCCATTGCTCTCTCTCTCTCTTCCTCATACAGCCACACACACACATTTAGACATTATTAGACAGTAATTGAGAAAACATGCTTTGTTCTACATGCTCTATGTTTTAGATGGTTTGATTTATGGTCCTATTCTTTGCAAACAGCTCACTTGTCACATCATTTAAAGCTCAAAACAAGCCTTGACAGTAGCCCTGCTGCCCCTTTCTCCTCTCCCTCTGTCCTTCTCTACACTGAAAGAGCGTTTGTGTGGGATCATTTTGACATAACAGACTCATTTTTATGTGACCGCAGCTGTCTGCTGAAGTGTTTATTGCACTGTTGTCTGGATTATGTTGTGCAAAATGTGATGACGTAATCATTACATTTGCAGTGTGCCCCTATTTCTGAACTTTACTTGCTCTCAGTCTGAACTAATATGTTTTATATATTATATCAGGGGTGTGCTATATGATCAAATAATTTAAACCATTACAAGGATTATTTTTTTATTTTTTATTTTTTTAATTTATTTTACACCCAGCTCTAATGTCTCAGTTCTATTGTTCTGTTTCACTAGACCTCAGTTGATTCACTACTCATCATTTATTTGACCATACTAAGTTCTAACGTTACATTTAATATCATGTATAACATTTGTGCATGTACAGATAAACCTGTGCAGCTCATACCTGTCTCTGAGGCGTGCAGTTGTGGCCTGCTTGAGACAACTGGCTCAGAGAGAAGCAGTGGAGGTATCGGAGCATGCAGTCGCTTTGGTTAAAGAGCTACCATGCAGAGACAACACACAATTGGGTGAGTCAGCATCGCCCCCACTGCACAACATAGTATCATCTCAGCACGTCTCTGCTGTACTCTGAATTTTGAGCTGGGTTTGACTGCAGTGAGCCATAGATTAGTTTGGGGCCTGGAATTTTGTCTTGAACCAAATCAGCATAAGAGAATGATTTCTGACAGATCATGTGACACTAAAGACTGGATTAATGGCTGCTGAAAAGTTTTTTTCACAGGATAACATTGAATTTTTTTAATCTATTCAAATAGAGAACAGTTATTTAAAATTATAGTAATATTTCACAGTATAATTAGTTTTACTTTTTGATCAAATAAATGCAGCTTTGGTGAGACTTCTTTCAAAAATTGTAAAAAAAAATCTTGTCAAACTATATACACATATAATATCTGTGTAAGTGACATTTGTTTTAAAGACAGCACAAGCACACTTCTCAAGCAAAACATCATTTGTTATAATATATATCACATTATGGGCTGTATGTTAAATGGTTATTGTCTATCCTGCAGATGTCACTATTAAGGAGGTGGGATTGGAGGGAGCTTTGTTCAGTCTGTTGGACAGGGAGTCTGACCCACGCCTGTGCCGAGACATTCAGGAGACGCTTGTCCACATGATGAGCTTGGCGGCTGAGAGTAGCCTGGCCCACTGGCTCAAACTCTGCAAAGATGTGCTCTCTGCCTCTGCAGGTGGGCTTCAGTCTCAGCTCCTTGAGCAGAATATGATGAGAATAAAATAATCTTAATTTTTCATCTCCAGCAAAATGTGCTCTCCTTTTTACAATTTTTTTTTTTTTTTTGTAAGATACAACCCACCTGACCAGTGTAAAGGCCTTAAGATTGGCTTAAAATGTTGTGATCTGTGTTTACAATTTCATGACAAATTCTTTGTTTTTAATCAGTGTTTTTGTTAGTTTGACTTGTAAATAGTTGCGTTAGTTTTTTATGTTCTTATTGTTTAAACTCAGCTGCAGCTGCTGCTGTAGAAACGCAGCAGGAGGAGGATGGAGACCGATATGATGACTCCTCTGCATTCCACGCAAAGTCTGAATCCAGCGGCCCCTTCAATAACCTGCGCTGGTCCACTCGTGTGTTTTCCATGGAGTGTGTGTGTCGCATAATAGCACAGTGTGAGAACAGAGACCTGGCTCACTTCAACATGGCACTCGCTCAAGAACAACGTTTACATGAATCTGCAGGTTAGACACATCACTTCTGTTGTGTTAGAATTTTTATTTCCTTTTATTATCATTCTTCTCCAAATTGCTTTAGTGTATTTTCTGTAACTCTGAATACTGTGATGTCTTTCTTGATGTGTTCAGTAAAGCACTGGATCTTAGCGCCACCTTCTGGGGTGATTTTATATATATTTGTTAACACTGTTAATAAAGGCACCCCTTCTGTCTCTCAGATTACGTGGTTCTCCACTTGGCGGACCTCATCCGCATGGCTTTCATGGCAGCCACAGACCACAGCGATCAGCTCCGACTGGCTGGTTTACAAACACTGCTGGTCATTATCCGGAAATTCTCCAATGTGCCAGAGCCTGAGTTCCCTGGACATGTCATTCTGGAACAGTATCAAGCCAATGTGAGCACTAACTTAGTACTTTTCAGCCTCAGTCTTAAAATCAACATTGCACACTTTCATATGCCCAGAAAAGTGCTGAAAGAAAGAAATTGCTCATCTAGAACAAACATGAACATTGATTGGCAGCTTAATTAAATAGGATATTTCCTAAATGCCTTTGAGTGAATGACCTTTATCGCAAATGTAATAAGTGTGGAAGTATGGATCCCTTTTAAATTATTTTTTTATTTACTTTTTGTGCTGAAATTTCCATAAAATACCACTTCTGGTTTTCAAATAGAGGAGAAAATTTATGAAAAATATAAAATAACAGAAACCCCAAATGCAACACATCTTATAACAGAAAATTTGACATAGAGAAAAGCATTGTGCTGGTCTATGTATCTGTCATTTTATTCAAATTATTTAAAAAAGTAAAAAATTATTTAAAACATTTTTTTAATTATTTTAAACCACATGCTATTTTAAAATTATATGCAACATCAGTTATGGAGGTTAATTTAATTGTAGAATTTTTCTCAATTTAAATGTAATTTAAAGGCACAATATGTAATTTTCGCCGCTAGAGGGCGCGTATTCAAAATAAACAAAGAAACAAAGGCTTAGTTTGATGATGCAGTGACTGAGTGTGGAATCATGGGAGTTGTGGTCTTCATCCCCACAGCCGATGCAATCCGACGGGACTCGGGCAGAAATCATGTTCATGGATGAGCCAATGATTTGTTAACGTAGTAGAATGAAGCAGGGTGAGGCTGAAAGCTGTCGAAGCGAAACGGGATAATGTAAGTACACAAGTCAGCAAAATATATAACACTGTTCTAGTGGTTTTTGGATATTTTAATAAAAAAATCTTACATATTGTGCCTTTAAGATGAACATTTAATTGAATTATCATTATTATTAAATTAAATTATTAATTATTATAATTATTCATTATAGGCACAAATGTAGGTTATGAGAACCTAACGTTATGAGAAGTTTAGGTTTCTGCCAAAAATGTATTTGGTGGCATCACTTTTGAAGACTGCCTGCTAGACTAGAGGATGCTTGGATATTTGAACTGTATGTTCAGAGCTGTACAGCAAAGCTCTCAGCTCTTATTCTTCGAACCCCCC
>NW_015544247.1:1074490-1090958 GCF_001515605.1 Sinocyclocheilus anshuiensis
AGAACCCCCCCCCCCGAAGTACCTGAGCTTGTTCATCAGTCTCTTGTTACTAAGTGTGTGTGCATGCATGTGAGAACCTGTATCACTTACACTAAATTAGGTTATCTGTGGGCTTAGCGGGAGCCTTCTTTTCAAATAGTGACTTGAAACATCTTCAGTTTCATGTCCTAGAATTTATTACTCTCTTAATTTGCGCTTAATAAACTTACCCAGTTGAGTTTGGTTGTAGGCCATCAATCCTGTATAGTATATAAAAAGACTAGACAGTAAAAAGTACAGTGATGTTTAAATGTTTAGGGTCGGTAAGATGTTTTTGAAAGATCTTTTTTGCTCACCAAGGCTGCATTTATTAGATAAAAAATGCAGTAAAAACAGAAAGAACTGTTTTTTTTTGTTTTGTTTTTTAATGTAATGTATACCTGTGATTGCTAATCTGAATTTTCAGCAGTCATTGCTTCAGTCTTCAGTGTCACATGATCCTTCAGAAATCATTCTAATTTGCTGATTTGGTACTCAAGAAACATTTATTCTTAGTATTGATGTTGATAATGTGATATTCAAAATGACAGGTGCTTTTTGTGGAAACCGTGATTTTAAAAAGAACAGCATATACTTGAAATTGATTTGAAAAGTCTTTACTGTCACTTTTGAAGTAATGTGTCTTTGCTGAATAAAAGTGATAAATTCTTTTTTTTTTTTTTAAATGACCCAAAACCTTTGAATGATAGTGTATGTGCGAACAGAGTGTGAATCATATTTTTTTAAATAAATTTGCCTTGATGTTTCATTTAATGAATGTATACATTTAAGTAAAAGTTCTGAACACTTTATTTTTATTTTCCACAATTCAAATTAATATCAAAACTATGAAACAGCTCACATGAAGGTATGGGAATTATGCAGCATCAAAGCTATATTTTATGTTGGCATTCTCCCAGCCACCATTATGAGATGCATCCTTGGAACAGTATTGAAGGAGATACACTATGGGTGCTGGTTGACTCTTATTCACTCTCTTGTCTAACTATTTGTCTATTTGTCCTTACAACTTATGTAAGGCTATGAGAAACCTCCCAAACTTTTGACTGGGCTGGTTTAAATGAACTAAATGTTGTTTGATGTTGTAGGTTGGAGCTGCGCTCAGACCTGCCTTCCATGTGGACGCCCCTCCGAATGTGACTGCCAAAGCCTGCCAGGTGTGCTGTTTAAAGAACTTAAGCCTCATTATCTATAACGATGCACTTTTTCTGTTCTTTGCGTTTACCAGCAAACACCATGTTATCTAACACGTTGTTTCAAGTCTTAAGTTATGTATTTTGTCACTGTCAGATTGGGCATCCCAAATATGTTCTTTTTGTAGCATTAGTTCTCAAATCAATCCTGTTTTTAACCTCTTGAACTCGCTTCATGCTTGTTTTCAAATACCTCAAGTTCATGTGGGTTCACTTGACCTAGTTTCTTCCCAGAGTCTAGTGGTTCACTTGTACTGCTGAAAGCTGCTCCATTAGTGTCGAGAGACATGAACCTTTGTTTTGGCGTTCAGGTTTGCAGTGCATGGATCGCCAGTGGGGTCATCAGTGACCTGCGTGACCTGAGAAGGGTGCATCAGCTTCTGGCTTCCTCTCTTGCCAAAGTGCAGGTGGGAAGAGACGTCACCAGTCAGCTCTATAATGAAAGCACCTTCACCATGGAGACGCTGGCTGTGCTCAAAGCCTGGGCGGAGGTACCGAACACCATCACACAACTATTAAATCAGCTGTACCTCTACGTCTAGCCGTTATATAACTCTAGGGATGGGCAGTATGACAGTATATAAAGTATGATGGCCACACTTTTTATACTATGGAATATCTGTGGTATATCTTGCAGCAAACTTTGATCTAACATTTGTCTGAGTAAATCTATGCGTCTCTGCAGGTGTATATCACAGCGGTACAAGGCTCCAGGCAGAGGGAGAGTCCAGGCAGCCATCTCCAGCAGCAGAGTGATGAGGCTGGCACTGCAGATCCAGCAGGGGCTGGTTTGCTCAAACTGGTTCAGACTGATCTTGCAACTCTGAGTCGCCTGTGGCTGGCTGCCCTTCAGGACCATGCCCTGCTCACCCTGCCCTCGCAATACTCCAGTCAACTCCCCTCCACAGGTGACTACTTGCGCTCGGTTTCTCAGATTACACACCTAGCTGATGGAAAATAAATAGATATGCTTCTTTACTTCCAGGGTTATGAAAATTAACTGTCTAGTTTATGTGCCTCTAGTGCAACCAAATAAATATATAAAAAAATGACTATTTGCAAACAGTTTTTCCAAACACTCACTCTTTCGGCCATGACTCAGCCAAGCAGATAGTCCTGTCCCAAACTCATACCATTGTTCCTGTGTCAGCCTTAGTGTTCTTATTTGTGAGGAAATCAGTTGCAAGATAGTTTGCTTATAATTGCAGAAGGGGATAGATAAAGGTTTTTTAGCCTTTTTTCTGTCACAATTACTTGTTTGCGCCGTTTTTACAGTACGTACACTACTGTTCAAAAGTCTGGGATTGGTGAGATTTTTAAATGTTTTTCAAAATGGCAGCGGCTATTTGCACTAAGTGTAAATATCGATAGAGGCTATTTACACTAAGTGAAAATAGCATATTTTCTTAGCGATAGAGGCTATTTACACTAAGTGCAAATAGCAATGGATTCTATTTACACTAAGTGAAAATAGCAGTATTTTTAACAATATGCTATTTACACTAAGTGCAGATAGCGATAGATTCTATTTACACTGTTAAAATAATAGGATTTTCTGCTATTTATACTACTTATTGCAAATTGTGGCAATTATCTGCACCTCAGTATTATAGTACATTATAAAACAGTATGCAGTAATAACTTATTGAGTGTAAATTATAATTTTAATTCAAATTATTAAATGGATGCCACCTTATTGGGACAATAAAGCCCTCCCTACACCTACCCTAACCCTACCTGATACTTTATTTTCAACTTTTTGATTATTTCCTTCATTTTTATTGAAAATAAATGCCTTTCCGATATGATATGAGATTTGAAAAGGGAGAAAAAAAAGTTTGGCAAAAGGCAGATTCGAACCCGGGTCGATCGCGTCAAAAAGACTACGATACACGCTTTACCATCTACTCCACTGAAGTTGACGATTGTCTGCCGTTTTTATATTGTTGACCATCCCTATCACACGTTTGTGGGTGGAGCTAGTGTAAATAACCTCTGCCAACAAGGCGGGCTATTTGCACTTAGTGTAAATAGACACTCCGTTTTTTAAATAGTCTCTTATGCTCACCAAGGCTACATTTATTTATCAAAAATAATGTAAAAACTGTAGTATTGTGGAATATTATTCAAATTGTGAAGAACTGTTTTCGGTTTAAAAATTTTTTTTTATATATAATTAAGTCCTGTTATAGCAAAGCTGAAGCAGCCATTACTCCATTCTTCAGTGTGACATGGTCCTTAAAATCATTCTAATATGCTGAGTTTGTGCTCAAGAAACTTTTTTTCTTAATAATAATGTTGAAAATAGTAAATAGAAATAGTGATAGAAAATAGTGATACTTTTTTTAAATTCAGGATTCTTTGATGAATAGAAAGTTCAAATGAACAGCGTTTATATGAAATAGAATTCTTTTGTAATATTACAAATGTCACTTTGGATCAATGGTATGAAATATATATTACTAAGCCCAAACTTTTGAACAGTAGTTACATTTTTCAGTTGATAATTCAGTGTATTCAAAATAATATGCAGATTATTTTACTACCATTTAAACAATAGTAATAGTGGAGTAAGAGCCCAATGTTATGTCTTGTTTAGAGCTTGTTAGTATGTTCTAACATGCACCTTTATTTGTCAGGTGGCTCGTTTTACACTGCAGAGATGGTGGAACAGGCCCGTCCACATTATTACAGTGCCTGGGCTACCATTCTCCACGCTACTGCTCTCTGGCTCAACAGCACCGGATTCATCATGGTGGACGAGGGACCTGCCAACCTCTCCAGACCGGTCACACCCACCTCCATGGGCCAGTCCACCTCACTGAGCAGTGTCAAATCCCCAGAGGACGTCAACACTGACCGCCTCCACCTGATCCTGGGTACAGAGCTCAGTTAATATTTCCTTTTTCAATAAGTGGATGTAGTTCAAGATTTATAGGGTGTCCATTGCTAGATTGAAGTCCTTCAGAGAACTGAATTTTGCTCTAGTCATTTTCCATGGGCTGATTATGAGGATCATACAGTAAATACTTGAGATATCTTAGATTTGAGATTAACATGTATATTTTGAGTCATCTTGTTCAGTTCAGTCAAATTTTCCCTTTAGGAATCAGTGTGGAATTTTTGTGCTCTCCTCACTCTGGAGACCAAATGGAAAACATCAGTTCTTGTCTTCAGGCTCTGCAGGCCTTATTGGAGGTGCCTTGGCCCCGTTCGAAAGTGGGCAATGATCAGGTATTCTACAATTAAAACAGATCAGAAGTGACAGTAAAGACATTTACCAGGTTAAAAAAGCCTTCTATTTCAAATACATGCTGTTCTTTTGAACTTAACCGATTGTTCAGCTGACTAAATGGTTTTTGTTTTTTTCAAAATAAAAAAATCTCAGTAGTTTTGAAAGTTGTGAAAATTATTTTATCTAGGACCGTTATGTGGTGCGTGCCGTTATAGTTTAAGTGTGTTCCTCACAGCCTCGTTTTCATCCTCACTAAATTCAATATGTCATCTAACCTGACTATTATGGTCTATTATGATATTGTAACTTGGTCTATTATGATATTGTGATGCATTGAGATTTGTGGTTTGGTATTTGTCTTTCCATGTAGTTCATGTGTTCTACTATGTATTTGTCTTTCTTGCTAGTCACTCTGTGTTCTTGAAAAGTGTATGGTGTTCTCTCTGTAGGCTTTGAGTGTGGAGCTGCTCAGTGTTCTACACAGGCTCATAGTCACTCGGGAATCTCCCAGTATTCAACTGGCTGTGCTAGAACTGGTGCGGCAGATTGTTTGTGCTGCTCAGGAGCATGTCAACGAGAAACGCCACAGTGCTGAGGGTAAGTCTCAAAAACTCCTTTTGTTTAAATAGTGTGAAGCTTAAATAACCCTCTAAATTCATCTTTCTTTGTTGTATTTGGTCAGTCGATGATGGTGCAGCAGAGAAGGAAACTGTTCCTGAGTTTGGTGAGGGACGGGATACTGGTGGCCTGGTGCCGGGGAAGTCTCTTGTTTTTGGAGCGCTGGAGCTATGTCTCTGCACGCTTGTGAGAAAGCTTCCGCAGCTCAGCCCCAAACTGGCTGGCAGCCCCACGGGGCGGGGAGGACAGACCTGCTTCCTCAGCAACACTGACTGTAGACTCGTCACATCTGCTCTGGCCATCCTCTCAGAACTGCCCTCCATCTGTTCACCAGAGGGTAAGAGATCCAGAGAGTTACTGCGGCAATAAGAGCTTTCAGATTATGAGAAAAACATCCTACTGCCCACTTTATTTTAGTCCACTTTTCATTTTGTTTATTCAGTTTAGGATTTTTTTTTCTTTCTCCATTAAAGGTCACTTAAAATATTGATTTTTTTTTTGCAATCTATCGAACATTTTGTAATACTTTAATATGAAATGTCTCTTTTAAAATTAAATTGAATCCATAAATGATCAGAGATCTGACCGTGTTTTATTCTTCTCTCCACAGGCAGTGTGTCAGTACTGCCCACAGTGCTCTATCTGCTGCTCGGGGTGTTGAGAGAGGCGGTGAAGGGCTCTGTTGGAGCTGAGAGTGGACAGCTGGTACCAGGCATCCTGCAGGCCTTGCGCACTGTTCTCACCTCTCCCATGAGCAGAGCTGAGAAGAGTCGTGGGGCCTGGACTGAACTGCTGAGATGTGCACTGCACACACTCTTGGAGTCTTGGCATTCAGGTAGTTCTCTCTCATTTCAACCACACTCTGTTTGTGTGTTTTTCTGCGTGTTGTAGAAGTCATTTGAGGAACCTTCTCTGGTTTTCATGGATTGTTTTGGACAGATAAAATGGAGCCTGGAGTGGATGAGGTTACCACGTTGACATCCCTCACCATCTTCCTGCTGTACGCCAGTGCTGAGGTGACCACTGTGGAGCCCCTGCAGACACGCTGCATCCAGGCATTCAGAGACAGTCTGGAGTCTAAGGACCCTGTGGTGAGTAGAGAGTCAATTAGAAATTCTTAACAAAATTTCTACAGTACTGTTCAAAAGCTTAGGGTCAGCTTTTGTTTTTCTTTTTTTCTCTTTTTTAAATGAAAGAAATTAATTTTATTCAGCACAGGCACATTAAATTAATCAAAAGTGACTGCTGTGACTTTTACATTGTTACAAAATATTTCAAATAAATGCTGATATTTTGAACTTTCTATTCGTCAAAGAATCCTGGAAAAAAAATATGAAGCAGCACAACTGTTTTCAACATTGATAATGAATGTTTCTTGAGCACCAGAACATCATATTCTAATGATTTTTGAAGGATCATGTGACACTGATGACTGGAGTAATGGCTGCTGAAAACTCAACTTTGCCATCACAGGAATAAATTGATTAAAAAATGATTTAAATTGAAAACAGTTCTTTTAAATTGAAATAATATTTCATAGTATTACTGTTTTACTGTATTTTTGAACAAATAGATGCAGCCTTGGTGAGCAGAAGAGACTTCTTTCAAAAACATTTTAAAAATCCTACCGACCCCAATCTTTGACATCAGGCTGCTTAAATAAGGAGCTTTGCTACAATTTTACATACAATTCCCAAAAAAACTCTATATTTAGTATTCTTCTCTACTATGTCCTAAAATTTCTAATTTAGGTTCTGAGCAGAAGTTATCAGTTGCTAGTATCTTTATTCCAAGGCCCAGCGCTGGTAGCCAGGCCATTTATTCTAGCTCTGGGTGGCCGTCTGGTGTCACAACTGGAGGAAGTGGAAAAGAGTCGTCCTCAAGGCCCAGCAGAGCTACAGGCCGTGCAAGATGCAATCCGAGCCCTGGAAGCACTAGTGTTTGCTGCAGACGAAACTCACCGTAAGTGACTGGAAATGTTTTCAGGTTTTAGTCCCAAACAGTTGTCAGTTATGATATCATTAAAAAAAAACAAGAAGAATTAATTGGATTATAAATGTCTTCTTTATAATTACTGTTAGCAAAATGTTGCATTGTTGTTTAGCACTAAGTATGTGTTTTAACCATGCAGGTCCACAGCTGGTGGCTGTGCTGTTGCCCATCCTCATCTCTCTCCTGCTGGATGAGAATGCTTTGGCATCGGCTCCAGCAGCCTCTCGCTCACTGCACGAGTCCGCCTTAAGAGACCTCATGCGCATTGGCCCCCAGCACTCGGCTGTCTTCAAAGCGCTGATGGCCTCCGCCCCGCACATGAAAGCCAGGCTGGAGGCAGCCGTCAAGGGCAACCAGGAGAGCGTGAACACTAAGGCACAAGCACCTCGAGTCATTAGCAAAAACACTCCCAGCATTCAACTGAAGATCAATTTCCTGTGAATCCTCCTGACTGGATATGATACGAGTATTAGAATTTGAATGACTGAGTGAATGTTGAGGTGTTGTTTTAATCGGTTTTGTTTTTAAAGATAAATCAATTTAAAATTTGTGTCGTTTAAATATTGTAGTCGGTTTTAAAACTGCATTAACCTCTATGAGGAACTTAATACATATTTACTCAGATAGTAAGGGGAAGTGTGTTTCACATGAAGAACAGCTGAACCATGGGAGTGAATTTTATTTGGTTACCATTTATAGAAACTTTTTGTCATAGCATACATTTTTTTGTGAATTTTATTGTGTCTGTACAAAGATTGCAAATCATTAATTTCTCATTGATATGCTGCAGCTCACAACTAAACCTGACCAGCTGCACTGCTGGTAATCAGGTATCTGCTGACTTTACATATACAGTTTTAGTGCATTTTAATATTATAAATTTAAAATGTGTTCAATATTTTAAGTTGCGTAGAGATAGTTGCACGTGTTGTGAATGTGCATTAATGATAAAGTAGATACTTGCATCACATCACTGCACTGATGCTTTGAATACATCTGCAGTATGCATTCATATGGAAGCCCATTCCTGCCATATAAGAATAAAATCTTAGTTTGGTAAATTATAATTAAGACAAGAAGTCAAAATTGTGACATACTAAATTAAAACTGAGATAATAAATAATTGACTTCTCATAATTTTGACTAGCACATAATTGAACGGTTCATGTCAATTTTGACTCATCATAGATACTTGGTATGTCAGTTTTGACTGTCAATATCGATGTAATAGTTTTGACTTTTTATCATAATTATGATTTTATCTCATGATTTTTTTTTCTTATGTGGCAGAAATTGGCTTCCGTATGTTAAAATGGTACTTAACTTTAGTTACAAACATATTTTACACTTTTTAGTTTTTTTCTGTATTCTAATTATGCATGTAAATGTGTTGGTGTCACTTTATTTCAACACATAACTATCTTGCACTTGCACTGACAATATAAGTAATAGATGAATCCTACATGAGCAAAAATATTGAACAAGCAGCAAATTAATATTTACTACTATAAATGCACTACTAACAAGTTTACAATGCAAATGGAAGAGTTTCATTTAATATTGGACCATTGTTTTTCTGCTAGAAGCAGCAATGATTAAGTACAATTATGCATTTATAACCATACCAGTTATTTTGTATGTTGTAAATTGTACAAATTCAATAATAGGGCAAGATTAACATTTATTTTCTGATTCTACTGGAAGAATAAAATCTAGTTTTGCTTCAAGAGTCACATTGGTTTTAATTTACAGTGGAACCTGGAAAGGACATTTGCAGTTTTTTTCCTCACTGTGCATGATATGTCCAAATCCAGTCTACTAGGATCAATAGATAAAATGCATAGTGCATTTCAAAAGTTTCGATATGAACGTTAACCTACTAAAACAGTGCTTGATTTTCCGAGCGCATGTGTCACCGTTCACTTTCCGTGCTATATAGGTGAATGGTTTAATCTTTTTGGCGACCTCGACTCTTGACTGAGATACTATTGCGTTGACTGTAAATGGCGAGGTGTTTTAGCGCCCCCTGTCGCTTAACCGCATCGCTGCGTGTTCCTAAGCGCTGCTGCGGAGCCTCGTGATATGCGGAGCCTCGACTAGTCCTTTCCACGGCTCTCCATTTCACTCGATATTTCACCCGTCGCCTTCCCGTTCACTTTGACCTCTACATTACAACAAGCAGAAGCGGGGAATGAAGCAATATTCACATCTTGCCGTCTGACACAACTTAATCCCGAGACGAATTTTGTCCACCCTGTGTGTTTTTCTCGTCTTCTCGTCGTTCGGCGATAAACGGTGAGTGTTTGTGTGGCTCGGCGGAGGATTTGTTTCTCTGCCCTGACAGACGCGTTCAGGCCTCGGGCTTCCATTCAACTTTAGCTCGCGGATTTACTGGTAAACACAAGGCCGCGTTAGTGTTACTTGGTGTTTTTGTGTTTTTACCTTAAAATTGCTTTCAGACCGGTTATATATATGGATGGAAAATGTATTCATGCCCAATACCAATTAAGTAAATGAAGTTTGGGATGAATTAAGTCTGTCGAAGTGATGCTAACAGGACGCATTTTAGCTAATCCCAGCTAACTGAACCTCGCTTTCACAACATAATTTATGTTTATACTCATTTGCTGCGGAAACATAAGGTCAAATATGACTTTAACGTGAAATTAAACGGTTTTGGACTCGTCATGGCGTGTAAGCTAACAACACAAGCCGTCTGAACTCAAGAAAGATGCCATCAGGACAAGATTGAACGTTGAACGAAGATTGAACTCACGTTAATGTTTTCGCCTAACTTTCCTTCTCTAACGTTTAATCACAGTTATGGAGTTTGATAACGTCATATTGTTCATAGTTATAGATTTTCAGGGTTAATTGGACTGTTTGTTCACCTGCTCGGCTCTCAGTATCATGTTAGATGGCCATACATGAAGTTAAACACACGTCATGATATTATAGATCAAACACACTATGCGTGAATATTATTATTATTATTATACTATTAACGCTCAAAGGTGCCGTCTGTGTTCACTGTGACATCGGTTGCCATCAACTTGTTTTTTGACTCCTTAGTCAGCTGCACTGGCAGAAAGTCAAAGAACATTAGAATCATGTTTGTCCTTCAGATATCACTAATACAATAGCCACGGATAATCTGAATGTCTTGCTTTGTTGGTACTTTGATTATTTGAATTTTTATTTATCGCTATGCTGTAAGAACAACAGCAGACAGAATCTGAAACTTAGTTTAGTATTAGAAATTACCTACATTTCTTCCCTACTCTTATATTCAGTTTAGGTTGGAATGAGTTTATTGCTTTAGTTAACACTGTAAAAAAAAAAAAATATATATATATATATATAATGGTCAGACAAATCTCATTGTTTATGAAATGGGACCCTTTAAGCCTGTAGACAGAATATAAAGGAAAGTTTTGCCTATGTTCTGTTTTCATGTATCATGTTTAATACATCAAGCTTTGGCCCATGTGGTATGCTATAGTGAGAATATAGTGCCTACACTCAAGGAATGGGGAAAAACGTCAATTTTATCCAGAGGCCCAAATATATGCAATTTTGTGCAGTTGATGCTTTTTATATGGCCAAAAGGCAAGATGAAATTCTGAGATTTTTATAACAGTATAATTAAGGACGATTAATGTGTATTAATATTAGTTGTTACTCTGTCTACCGATAATACATTTTAGTATGATAATGTTTAAATGATTAGTTTTATTATTGAAGTTTTGTAGTTTTAACTGTGGGCAGCAAAACTTAAAATGTAATGGAATACAATGATGATTGAGAGATGTACAAATAAAAGTTCCTCAAAAGTTAGATGTATTGTATTTGATACATTTTTAACATGATTTTTTTCTTTAAAATCTGTATGGGTTATCAAGTAAAAGTGAAAGTTGCTCCAGTCCAGTAAATGTTTTTCTTATATATTAATAACAAAAAAAAATACTCATATGTTTGCTTTATAAAAATCATTAAAGATTGCACAGCAAAAAGACCTGTGTACCATGAACTGAAGGTTTTTATTTTTAATTTAAGAATTACACAAAAAGGCTTTGAACTATCAATCAGAGAGCAGAAGGCATGTAGGAGATTGTGTTTTTAAGGAAAGTTTTGATCATGTTGATATTAGAGGCCTTAGCAATTCATGTATCGAATATGATACAGTATGCTTTATAGGGTCAAGTTAATAAACAACATTAAGATCTTAACAATATCAATATGAAGATAAAATTGTCATTACTGGATTGGTGGGCTAATAGACTTGAAATAAACAGGTCCCATTCATTTGAAGGTAGTATAATTATAGTAAACTTTCTGAGTTTTCTTTCCAAGGAGAGTGTAACCCAGGGCTATGGCATCAGAACTTGTTTTCAGAAGTCTAGTATGTTGAATCCATTGTGTGGTTCACAATGATCCAGTGTGACTGTTAAAAACAGGTTACAAAACCAGAAAGAGCAACTTGGGATATGTCAGCTCATGAATTAAAAAGTTATGCTGAATGTGTCTGCTATGGAATATAGTGGTCTAATCTGATTTAGGTCTGATTAATCACAATCAGGTGACATACATATTTAAACTTGTTTTAGAGTAGCGAAGTAACGGTGTTCCTGTGTGTGTAATGTGTTTTTTTTCTCCTCTCCATCCAGTAAATCCAACAGTTGCTTTGAATGTCAAGTTCAACAGGACATTCTTCCTGAATCAAGTTAGTCACTTAATCTGTTGATAAGTGGATCTCTCTGTTAGTCTCTAAGAAGGTGGTGAATCTATCTGAGGCATGCCTGTCTGTAGCCACCCAGGCGGTAATGAAGAACAGACTTTTGCTATTTCACATAAATCTTCCATTCTAATGAATTTATCCTCATGCTTGGCTCAGCTTGTCTGTCTCAGGAAAGTAGTGCTGCTTTTTCTTTAATGGTTTGTTTTTCAGAACAATAAAAGCGTAGTGATTTCTCAGCTTGTATTGCCTACTGTGTGTCTCTGAAAAGCTGGGCTGTTTGGGCCATACAGTGTGATTCATTGATGAACTATTCATCATGCGAACTGGTGTTGGCCAAGCTTACTAATCAGCTAATCATAGCGATTTTCTTTCAGTGCTTTGATTACAGGCGGCAGTTCATCATGTTTATAGTCTGTTTTACTCCTCTATTAGTATACCTTTCAAGTTCATACATTTTCAAGGAGTCATCTGCTCCACCCGTTTCATTATTACCCAAGAGTTTTCATTCTGTTATTTAAAGGTTGTGTTTTCAGATCAGAGCCAAATGATTCACACCAAGCAAATGGGAGAAGTAGGAAGTTAAGGCCCAGGGCAACATTGCAAAGGGTTTTGTGTGGTGTTTCTGTCTCCTGTTGTATCCCAGATATCTTTTCCATGCTTAAATTTCGTTCCTTTTTTCATGAAGGTGAAGACTTGATGAGACAACAAGAGGACCAGTGACTGCCCCTGTTCATTTCTGTCCTGCTGCTGGCGGGGTGACTGGGTGTTGGGTGGATAGGGTAGTGGGTTGTCATGGCGGACGTGGACCCGGACACATTGCTGGAGTGGCTGCAGATGGGACAGGGTGATGAGAGGGATATGCAGCTCATCGCCCTGGAGCAGCTCTGCATGCTGTTGCTCATGTCCGACAACGTTGACCGCTGCTTCGAAACGTAAGTCTGAATACTGATGAGGTGCCAGTTCTGGTGGGCTGAAGGGTTTATTACTTATGATAGCAGCAATAGAGCTATTCATAACTGTTGCATTTAATTTTAATATTATGCAGAATGTAAGTTGTCTTAAATTTTAGAGTGTGGTATATTGTAATGTAGCTTATTAACTTGTAAAGTGTGACAAGGGGCACTTAGAGCTAAAAAAATGCTTAGGGTTAGCAGTATCAGCCTCAGATTTTCTCATCAGTGATCAATTTTAAACTTAATCACTTAGACATCACTTCATATTATTAAATATTATTTTTGAAATCCAATATAGAAGAGTATATAAGTCCTAAACCAGGAGGAGTGTCTGGTGAAACTTTGTTAGATATAATGAGAATTTGTTTATGCTCTTAAATAAAAATAAATTAAATAAGTGTAATTCTATAACAAGGAGTTGTGTAAATGTACACTGTTGGGTAAAAAGTAGGGCTGCACGATAAATCGCATGCGATTATTTAATGCGCATCTTGTCAGAAAGCCGGTTCTGTAATCAGCGGTAAATCTCCATCACCTGCGTGCTTTCACATTGAGCAGCATTAACTACACAGAGCCGTTGTTCACTGACGAGCAGCGCAAAAAATCGCGCGAATATGAACGTGGTTTTGCGCAGCTCGTCAGTGCACAACGGCTCGGTGTAGTTAATGCTGCTAAATGTGAAAGCCCGCAGGTGATGGAGATTTACCGCTGATTACAGAACCGGCTTTACTGATAAGATGCGAGTTAAATATCGCATGCGATTTATCGTGCAGCCCTAGTAAAAAGCATATCCTACAACTATGAACGTGTAACCCTGAGGTTATAAAAAGTACAAAAAAAAAAAAATAAGTGTCTAAACCTGCAGACTAAAATAAATTTATTGCACATTTCAGTGAAGTTATTAATTTTTAATAAATATACAAAAGTAACTCACTCTAACATGTATTATTAAAGGCCGGGACACACCAAGCCGACGGTCGGCCGTTGGCAAACGTCAGGCCGACAGTGAGAGACGGTCAGGCTAGTTTGGTGTGTTCCACTCGTCGGCTCTTGTCGGGCTCACGTCGGCGGCAGTTTGCCAGATTCAACATGTTGAGTCGTCGTCGGCGCGAGTGAGAACTCTGATTGGATGTTCAGTTTAGCGAACGAGTCAGTGCCCGAGAATTAAAGCGAAAATTATGAAAACAAGCATCTAAATGAAGGCGGTACAGACAGAAGGCTGTTTATATGTTACGTGATCTTTCCCAATCATTCTAATGCATAAATGTTTTCATAACAACATGAGCCGCTTAAAATTATTAAAGTTATCAACGTTACTGATATTCAAAATGGTAAGCAAGCGCTGCTTTGTTTATGTTTCGTATATCTTTGTTTCGGTTTCTCATTTTGAATGACGAATATGTACTATTGATAGCTGCTGATATAGACAGTTAATTCCTCTCACGCATGCGCAGAACGCACGTGTTAGTTTGCCGTCAGCTGTAGTCTGTGCGGTGTGTTAGAGCGCAGCTTTTTGGTCCGACACTTCCAACGTGAGGCGACAACACCGTCGGCTTTCGTCGCCACTAGTTCTTTGAAGTCGGCTTGGTGTGTCCCGGCCTTAAGGGGTTAGTACTAGATTGTGACATTTTTTTACTTGTCTTAAATAGTCTAGAATTAAATTTGGTAGTCATTTATTGGATCAGCAGTGTTGTGCTAATTTTTCAAATGGAGTAAGCCATGGCAGGACAGCCGCAATAGCTGCTGAAGATGATAAAGACAAACAAGGAAGCACCGCGGTTGTGTGGGAGTATTTTGGTCTTAAATGTGATGACCCTGCTCAGTCACAAGTGGTTTGTAAAAAGCTGTATCACAGGTAGTGGTTACCCAAAGGGGAAATTCAACAGTCCTCTTAAACCCAAGGACAACAAACTGCATGAGCATTTTTTTGCACATTGCATTGGATTTTATTATTTTCTGGCTTTAACCCCTTAGCGGTCAAAGGTCGGCGACGGCCCCAGATTATTGTTGTTTCACTTTAACAGCACGTTAAACATCACACTCTTACTTGATCTGGACAAACTGTGCATCAGTAGAAAGGTTAAAGACTCTAGCTTTGATATTTGACCAGTTTTGATAAAACATTGTTGCAGTGACATACAGATTTATTATTTTGCACTCCTGACATAAATTACTAAATTACTGTGTCATTTTAAGAATAGAAATTCACCACGCATTCATATTCAGTCACGTCAGCAGCAGTTTATTTGTGTTCACATAGATTCACTGAACAGGGTTAATAAGGGCTTATAGTCCAAAGATGCATATACATAGAGATATATAGATATACATGGGCTGTCTCTGTGTGTTTACTCTTCTGTGCTCGCGCTGTGATTCAAGACAAACTCTGATTCGTCCTTCGCCTTGTTGATCTTATTGCATCTCATAACAAGCCCCGTCTCATCCTGTCACGCGTTTCCTTCACTCTTCCGTGTTGATTTCTGACCACAACAACACCGCGAAACCTCTGTACCCACGAAATATCCAAATAATAAACACACGATTATGATAGTATATGGTTTGTATGTGATTTTCTTGAGATTTGTGGTATTTTCATAACAATAATGAATGTGTACATCTGAAATGCTAATTTGTGCAGCGATATAAATGGCTAAAATAGCATATTTTTACAACAGTAAATGACCAAATTCCACATGAGCTCGCAAAAGGAAGTTATTACAAACACTCAATGGTGGTTTAAAGTGAGTTTTGAGTAAAAGTTTAGTAATAATCTCATAAATTGTCTTATGTAGCTTGATGCTAATGTTAGCTCTAATGCAGCTGCAGAACAGGTGCAGCTCTTCTTCTTGATGTATTTTGTCATAATAATTGACAAAAGGTCATAAGAAAACGTTTTCTTGTATTTTTATAGAAAGACTTGATAATAGGTGGGTAAATGTATACTGGGATTGAAGCGATGTGGCTTCGTAAACCTTGTAATGCCAGAATAAAGGGTACTAATGGCTGAATAAAACAAAAGAATAATGAGGATTATGTGTCATACCTGGCGGAGGTGTGAAAGGTTCGTCGGGTGACAACAATAGAATCTTGAATGGGGCAGTTTGCCGAGACCGCTTACAGGAGAGCTTACCAATCACAAAACAATAACCAATCACGTCAAGGGATCGATTCCTATCACTAGCATGCAAAATATACCAATCAATTTTATTAGCCTTTTATTTAGCCTTCTCTAAAAACACACATGACATGGTCTTAAAAAATGTTTCATAAAATTTTATGTTTCATAAAATTCACAGTTTTAGAGATTATGTTCTGAAATTTCAAATGAAGCATTAGTAGACTTGTGGCTTTAGCTTCATTGTGTTTCTAAAATCATATCCTACAGCAACATTTTTTTATACATTTAAAAAATGTTTTTAATATTTTTATTTTCATGTTTGAGCTTATTTATCTTTTAGAGATGCACCGATCGAGATTGGAATCGGCCGATTTTCCTCATGATCGGCCCGGATCGGTGATCGGCCGGTCAGTCTCGCTTCTTTCTGATTTCGAGCCGATCCGTTTTGTTACCAGCGGCACAGGAATAACATCAGCCGCGCATTCTCGCTCTATTCTCTCCGACGACCCCTTCTCTCTCTCACACACATCTCATTCGCTCCGGTTAAATAGTGCTTGTATTGCGCATTATTTTAGTCATTCC
>NW_015544247.1:1091168-1095003 GCF_001515605.1 Sinocyclocheilus anshuiensis
TCCCCACAGGTTTCGCGCTTATACCAAACGCGCGCGCACCACCACTGATCTATATTAGTGGAGTGCACAAGCCGTGCTCAGTCTCAGACAGCTTGTGAGCCACAAATAACAAAATGAGTGGCTAACTGCGCTAAAACATTCAAATACAAAAAAATTGCAAAAAATTGTCAAAATGCCCATTTTGGCGAGTATCCAGTTAAACGCAGTCAGTTTTGGAACGTTAAAGTCCCCCTGTAGTGAAAATCAAGTTTTTTGTGTTTATTTGTCTATGTGGTGTTTTTAATATGCTTTTAGACAAACCATGTGCCAATCTATTAATCAACACCATTGCTGAGTATTTTCTCCTTAAAACTTTAGTTTCCCAATGGCAGTCCCAGAAATGCAGTTTGAAACAGCCCTCGGTTTGCTACGTCACAATCCAATAACCAATCACGTCAAGGGATCGATTCCTATCACTAGCTTAAAACTGTAGTTTCCCAAAGGCTGACCCAGAAATATGGTTTGAAACAGCCCTTGGTTTGCTACGTCACAAAACAATAACCAATCACGTCAAGGGATCAGTTCCTATCACTAGCATGCAAAATATACCAAAGATAAAGTAGACCAAAATAGACCAAAAATAAATCAGAGCAAAAAACCCATGAAGCTGTGGTTTAATGTGAATTTAGAACCGCTAACTTGCATTATAACCCGTGGCAACAGTGTAAAAGTAGCCCGGAGTCAGACGCTAAGGCATGAGAACATTATTTTCACAAGAAAAAACATTTAAATATGTCATTTTGATGATCAAAGATAAGTTTTAAGGGATAAAATATTTGACTACAGGGGGACTTTAAATAGTTGAGAAAGAGAACGCATGTTGTGTAACAGTTTATTGGGTCCATGGATAAACTTAAAGGGACCGCAGTCTAATATTTATGCTGCTGTCTGTCATGTTAATCAAAGAACAAAAGACAAAGAAAATAATTTTCTTCGGAATCGGCAAAAATCGGTATCGGCAGATCACACTAACAAAAAATCGGAAATCTGAATCGGCCAAGAAAATTGCAATCAGTGCATCTCTAATATCTTTATTATCTTAACAGTCAGAGTAATTCTGATTCCTGAACAAGTAAGAAAAGTAAGAGTCTAGTAAGAAAGACTCATGAGCAGCAACCTTTTTATTTTGGGTATGTCATTTCTGTCTCCATGCTGAAAATGGGGGGTGACAGCTAAGGGGTTAAATAATAATAGAAATTGATTTGACACATTTTTCGGTTTATTGCATCACATATCACTGTTGTATTATTTAACAAGTAAATTTTGTATCAGCATTGTCCCCATGTTGTGCAGACCTAATCACCCTTCATTTCACTCTGACACTGCTGTCTCGCCACCGCAGGTGTCCTCCACGGACATTTCTCCCGGCTCTGTGTAAGATCTTCCTGGATGAGAGCGCACCAGATAATGTGCTGGAAGTGACAGCCAGGGCCATCACCTACTACCTGGACGTGTCCGCTGAATGCACCCGCAGGATTGTGGGAGTAGATGGAGCCATCAAAGCCCTGTGTAACCGGCTGGTGGTGGTGGAGCTCAACAACAGGACCAGCAGAGATCTGGCTGAACAATGTGTAAAGGTAAATATTGCTATATTTACTGCCATGACTTTCAGGCTTGTTTTTAAGTCAGTTTGCTAATAGGAGTTTAAACGGTTGAAAAGATGCCATATGAAGCTGTTTTTGAACAGTTCCACTATGCATGATGGTCATATTATATACTGTCTTGTGTCATCAGGTTCTGGAGCTGATTTGCACACGGGAGTCTGGAGCTGTGTTTGAAGCGGGTGGATTGAACTGTGTGCTGAGCTTCATTAGGGACAGCGGTCATCTTGTGCATAAGGACACATTGCACTCTGCCATGGCAGTAGTTTCTCGCCTCTGTAGCAAGATGGAGCCACAAGACTCTTCCCTAGAGACATGCGTGGAGTCACTCTCTAGTCTGCTGAAACATGAAGACCACCAGGTAGGACATGAGTAACACTTAAAAGGATAGTTCACCTGAAAACTTGTGCTAATTTTTTGCATGCTGTAAGGCTTCTCTGGCTTTTTTGTGAGGAATGGAAACCATTTAAAAGTTTGGGGTCCGTATAATTTTTGTTATTGTTTTAAGTCTCTTATGCTCACCAACAGTATTATTTTTTTTAGTCATTTAAAATAGCTGTTTTCCATTTTTATGTAGTCTAAAATGTTTTTTTCCAGTTATGGCTAAGCTGACTTGTCTCATGATTCTCCACAAGTCATTCTTTAAACAGAAAGCTCAAAAGAATAGCATTTATTTGAAATAGAAATATTTTGTAACATTATAAATGTCACTTTTTTTTTTAAAACGCTCGTCTGCCGCTTTAAATCTCGAGCTTGTTATAGCAGGATGGATTCTGATTGTTTGTATTGTTCGTCAGCTGGAAAAAATAGTTCTGAAAGTGATTCCAACAATATCATTTCTCTTCGCCTACAGCAGTGGTGTGGACTCTGCTATTCTTTAATATTGAGAATGATTTTTAGAATTATATCTTTAGTTATCTTTATAGTTATCGTTCTTGGTGTGAACGGGGCTTAAGCATCTATTGATTAATAGAAATAAAATCAGGCATATACTTTCATGTGTAGATCAGTTTCTTTTCCATAGAAATAAAGGACTGACTTTCTTGGTAAAATTATGCACAGATGTTATGTAAACAACTAAATGGTAATTATTGTCCTGGTGTCATTCACAGGTGTCTGATGGAGCTCTGCGTTGCTTTGCTTCACTGGCGGACCGGTTTACACGGCGTGGAGTTGATCCAGCCCCATTAGCTAAGCATGGACTGACAGAAGAGCTGCTGTCCCGTATGGCTGCAGCAGGAGGGATGGCATCTGGACCCTCCTCCACCTGCAAGCCTGGCAGGACCTCTAGTGGAGCCACTCCATCTGCTGCAGACTCTAAACTGAGCAACCAAGTGTCCACCATTGTCAGCCTTCTGTCCACACTGTGCAGAGGCTCACCATTTGTCACACATGTAAGATGTATATTCACAGAAATATACTTGCCATTTGCTAGATATCACAAGTACTATGTGTTTCCTGTTTTTTTTATGACAGATCACTACAAGAAATCCCAGTTTTCTCTGGTTACATTTTATGAACGTTTGTGTTGCATCTTCCCATTTAGGATCTTCTGCGCTCAGAGCTGCCTGACTCTATGGTGAGTGCTCTGCAGGGGGATGAGCGCTGCGTGCTTGACACCATGCGGCTGGTGGACTTACTGCTGGTGCTGCTCTTTGAGGGACGCAAGGCTTTGCCCAAATCTACAGCTGGTTCTACCGGCCGTATCCCTGGTCTGCGGCGTCTCGACAGCTCTGGGGAACGCTCCCACCGACAGCTTATTGACTGTATACGCAGCAAAGACACCGATGCTCTCATTGATGCCATTGACACCGGTGGTTAGTGTTCAAGTAGTGCATGCAAGATCAATATTTTGGACGTCGGGGGATTTTGAGGGCTGTTGTTGCTTTGAGGTCACATCCTGAATAACTTGTGCTGTTACTTTTTATTTCCTTCCAAGCATTTGAAGTGAATTTCATGGATGATGTAGGACAGACTCTCTTGAACTGGGCATCTGCATTTGGAACACAAGAGATGGTAAGATTTATTTTATTATATATATATGGAATTTTGAAGCTGTTTTTCAGTGCACATGTTGCAAGAAATTGTCTTCAGACACCGTGCACAACCCTCTACGGACCCCTTGGCAATTGAATCGCCATTGGCTAGTAAATTTTTTTGTTTACACTCGCCAGACTGATAAATATATATATATA
>NW_015544247.1:1095089-1110915 GCF_001515605.1 Sinocyclocheilus anshuiensis
TATAATGCTAATTATTGATATTTAATGATAGAACTTTAATAATTAGAATTGAAACTTGGTAACCATGTATGAATGCGTAGTCATTTTAACTGAATTTAGGACTGGTGGTGCTTTTTTGGTCATTCAGTGTTTCTGTAAAAAAAAAAAAATAATAATACGAATTCTACTAAGAACAATGTAAAACGCACTATGAATTAATGAGCTGTTGGATTCATGAATATTAATCAGGTTGTGTGCGTTCACTTGAACTGATTTGCTGAAATCAAAACGGGGATGATAATAGGTGAGCGCCAGCCAATGAGATTGTCGTTTGCACATTAGTTCCGCCTACTACCGGAGAACCCAGCAGTTCTTAAAAGCTGAAGAATTCCAAAGGAACTCCATTATTTTGACAGGAAAATAAAAAAAGAAAGAAAATTGTTTACATGTAGCACATCAGTTCTGCATGGAATGTAAGACTCTCTCGCTCTCTCTTTGTGCGTGAGAAAAAGGCAAAGTGATGGCGAGTCGTGCGCCTTCACACTAGAGTTTACGGTACGTCAAATCCAGGTATGCTGCGAATTCATTGAGATTAATTGAAAAAAAGCACAGATCGCTTGACAGAGAGTGAAACTCTGAAGTGCTCAATGTGTTTGGCGAGTGGAAATGTATCTGTGCTAAACTTATACTTAGCCTCCAACTCTCACACTGGCGAGTAAAATCTAAGAATTTGTTAGCCAGTGGCTAATATTAGACATCATTTATTTGCCCAGAGTGAAGATTTAGTCGCATATGCGAGTGATTTATGCAGTGTAGGGGGTTGGTGCAACAGCATGAGCAAACAAACAGCAGACTTATGAATAAAGGTTACACACTGAATTTAGGACCGCATTATTCTTACATTGTGCAATATGGTTATGTGGGGGAAACTAAATAGGCAAGACACTAATTCTGGCTGACGTGCCACCAGCAGTGTTACAAATGCCATGCATAATGAAAACTAATACAATCTGATTTCTTGACCCCCTTTGTCTGGTGATGGCTTGTGTAAGTTAGAAGAATGGGGTCAGTGCAACAGATGAACATTGTTTTCTAAGGATTGCAAGCTCTCACTGTTTTCTGGCCTGCTTAAGGTGGAGTTCCTCTGTGAGAGAGGTGCTGATGTCAATAGAGGCCAGAGGTCATCCTCGCTGCACTATGCTGCCTGTTTTGGCAGGCCACAAGTAGCCAAGGTAAAGTGTTTGACTCTTTTTGTAGTTATTATACATTGTTTTTAATGTATTGTATTTATTTTATGGCAAATGTTTCCCAATAGACTTTACTGCGCCATGGGGCCAACCCTGACCTGAGAGATGAAGATGGGAAAACTCCGTTAGACAAAGCTAGAGAGAGAGGACACAGCGAGGTTGTAGCAATTCTCCAGTCTCCTGGTGAGTCCATCAGCTTTCTTCTCTACTTCATGACAATATTGTTTCCCTTTTTATTTTTGAAAGTAAAAGTTTCAGAAGATTGAAGCTAAAATGTGTTTTGGGGGATTTAAAAATACTTTTTATGCTAATTTTTCATAAAATGTCAACAACGAGGCTGTATGGTGCTATCAGAACATCGCACTTGTTGTTTGAGCTCCTCAAACCAGCCAGACACAGCAGCATTGGCTCAACCAATAGTGTGAATTTCAGGCAGATTAGTTGTTCGGACATCCAATGGAAGATTAAAAAAATATATATTATTTTTGCTACTACTTTGTTTTGAGACTGGTGGCATATAAATTACAATATTATGCTTGAATGCAATCACTCATTAATTTTGTAATGGTGAATTCAATGGGATTTGTTAGATTTTCAAAATAAAGTGTTTCTTGTGGTGTTTGATATAGGAGACTGGATGTGTCCTGTTAACAAGGGTGATGACAAGAAAAAGAAGGATGTTAATAAAGAAGAGGAAGAGGGCAGTGAGCCGAAAGGTGACCCTGAGATGGCGCCTACCTACCTGAAAAGGCTGCTCCCAGTATTTGCACAGACCTTTCAGCAAACCATGCTGCCTTCAATAAGGTGAGGGGCTCTAGAGGACCATCAGTGCCAAAGTACAATTTCTAAAAGAAAACCAGTGTAGTAACTTTTTTGTATTTTGTTGCCAACTGTCAGTAGGACATCAGTGCTTTCCTTTCAATGATGGTTTGTTTGTTTGTATAATCTCTTTCACAGGAAAGCTAGTTTAGCTCTGATCAGAAAGATGGTGCACTACAGTTCTGAAGTTCTTCTTAAGGAAGTGTGTGACTCAGATGCTGGACACAACTTGCCCACTGTACTTGTGGAAATCACTGCGACTGTGTTGGATCAGGAGGTTGGATATTTTAGTCTTTCCCTCCTGGTGATCTTTTCTGAAATTTAATAGGGTTGAAGTTAAGTCTTACTGACCTTTCTACTTGTTTTTCACAGGATGATGATGATGGTCACCTGCTGGCACTGCAGATCATTAGGGATCTAGTGGATAAAGGAGGTGATGTGTTCTTAGATCAGCTTGCCAGGCTGGGTGTCATTAATAAGGTGTCCACTCTGGCAGGACCCACATCAGATGATGAAAATGAGGAAGAGGCCAAACCTGAGAAGGTCAGACTCAACTCATTCCACATTTTCTTCTTTATTGTTGTTTTTGTGTATCTAAAATGTCTGTGTTGATGACAACATTTTCTTGTCACTGTTCAGAATTTGCTTTAAAATAAATCAGTCCGTCTTATTTTCCAGGATGATGAACCACAAGAGGATGCCAAAGAGGTCCAGCAGGGGAAGCCTTACCACTGGAGAGACTGGTCCATCATCAGAGGCAGGGACTGCCTTTATATCTGGAGTGATGCAGCTGCTTTGGAGCTTTCCAATGGCAGCAATGGTTGGTTCCGCTTCATCCTGGATGGTAAACTGGCCACCATGTACTCCAGTGGAAGCCCAGAGGGTGGCTCCGACAGCTCAGGTAGGTCTCCTGCAAACAAACCGATCGATCAATAAAAGAACAGACCTATCTTGGCAACAAATAAATGAAACGGGATTGCTTATTGTTAAATTATGATTGGCTCCTGTGAGTTATAGAAGCTGATATTTTCTTTCCCTCCTTCCTATAGAGAGCAGAAGTGAATTTTTGGAGAAGCTGCAGCGTGCCAGAAGTCAGGTCAAACCGGTGACAGCCAGTCAGCCCATCCTCTCCACACAGGGTCCCACCAAACTCACTGTGGGGAACTGGTCTCTAACTTGTCTGAAAGAGGGTGAGATTGCCATCCATAACTCAGATGGCCAGCAGGCCACCATCCTCAAAGAGGACCTACCAGGCTTTGTGTTCGAGTCAAACCGAGGCACTAAGCACTCTTTCACTGCAGAAACCTCTCTAGGTAAGTTTGGGAAAAATAGTTTAAAAGCATCGCTTTTGCCAGTATCTTTCCTCAGTCACTCAATTATTGGGTCCTTTGTTGTCACAGGGTCTGAGTTTGTTACTGGCTGGACTGGTAAGCGAGGAAGAAAGCTCAAATCCAAATTGGAAAAAACTAAACAAAAGGTATGATTACTTGTGTATTCCTTTTATCCTCTAGCATTCTTATCAATGTTGATGATAAATTTGTTGTCCCCCCCTCCCCACAATATTTGTGGAAACCATAATACTTCAGGATCCCCTTTGAATAGGAAGTTCCAAAAAAAATTTTGATTTAGAAATATTTTAAATGGCTTTATAAATGTCTTTACTGTGACTTCTGATCAATTCGATATGTCCTTACTGAATAAAAGTATTCATTTGTTTTAAAAAACAATCTTACTGACCCCACAATGACATTACCCAACTTTCTCTTTCCACCTCTGTGTCTGTAGGTAAAAACCATGGCCAGAGATCTGTATGACGATCACTTCAAGGCTGTGGAGAGTATGCCGAGAGGTGTAGTGGTCACTCTAAGAAACATCGCCACACAGCTAGAGTCTGCTTGGGAGCTACATACTAACAGACAGGTAGAATTAAGCTAAAAACTTTATCTGCTCATAGAATATACTTTTGTCACAATTTATATTAGTTCCCATTTAATTGGGGTCAAAAAGACAATAACAGTGAGTAAGAGTTTGCTTCTTGTTTCTTCAGTGCATTGAAGGTGAAAACACATGGCGAGACCTCATGAAAACAGCTCTGGAGAATTTAATAGTCGTTCTCAAAGATGAGAACACCATTTCTCCATATGAAATGTGCAGCAGTGGCCTCGTGCAAGCACTTTTTACTGTCCTCAGCAATGTGAGTCATGCACAATTTAACGTTCAGTTGTAAACATTAGGGCTGGGTAAAAAAAATATTGATATCTCTATGATCGATTCTCATTTTTACGAAACGATATCGATTCTTAATCCCGATAATCGATTAGTCTAACCTGTTTTCAGTTAATGGACGGAACGTTGAAGGGCACTTCCCATCCTTTATATCGCAATAAGCATTGTGCTTTGGTACTTTTAATATGAAACAAAGTCTCAGATTTCAAATTATGTTCATTGAATTGAAGTATTCAAACAATAAATGCTGTTTTGGCGCTGTTTAATGTGTAGTGACAGATCGCTGTAGTGCCTCAGTTCAATAAAAGTGGCAGTGCGAGGCGCACGTGAACTGATCATCTCCTCCACATTAATAATACCAGCTTCTGCACAAAATAAACATGACTAAACATCCTAAGGTAAGTTAAAAGAAAGAGTACAACTTTACAATCCATATCTTGTCTCATGTAATCGCTCAATCAGTGTTTCAGCCACGCAAAGACGTCAATATAACAGCGTGACCATAAACTCATTAGTCAGCTAGAAAAATAAACTGTAGAGAGGTGTATTTTGCTAAATATATGCACCATATAATATATTAATTATAACTTTTACTGTTCTTCAGTTTAATTTATATTTTTTATGATAGCCACCATTTAAATGTTTATATTTAAAAAAAAAACTAATTGAAGTAGTAATTGTAACTTTTATTATAAAAACGTCATTAAGTGTAATTTAAGCAGTTGTATAGCCTAAAAAATCAGTCCGTTTTAACCTTCAATATTATAGTAATGTAGTAGCCTACCAACTGACTCATGTATATTTTACAGCATTAGTTAAGAGATTTTTGTTTTCTTGAGAAAATTTTGCATGTGTACCAGATATATATCCAAAATAATCGATATTGAATCAAATCGAATTGGGAATCTAATCTAATTGCAAGCTTGTGAATGAGAATTGAATCGAATCGTGAAATTTGTGTCAAAACCCAGCCCTAGTAAACATGTCTACTTATATTCCAAATACTCATTACCCTTTTACTTACTACGTTTTCCTCACAGAGTGTGGAGCTAGACACGAAACATGATTGTAAGCCTCTGATGGAAAGAATAAATGTGTTCAAGACTGCATTTACTGAAAATGAAGATGACGAAAGGTAAACTATCTTGTTACTCATAACGGTAATTGATCCAGGCACAGCATGCAAAAGTAATCTCTTCCCTGTATATCTGAGTCTCAACCAGCAGCTTACTTGTCTGATTTGAACACAATGAGAGAATTTGTTTTCCTGTAATCTGTTTGTCTAACATTTAATTTGTTTTTGTCCTCTAGCCGACCAGCAGTTGCCTTAATCCGCAAACTGATAGCAGTGTTGGAGTCAATAGAGCGGCTACCTCTCCACTTATATGATACACCAGGCTCAACGTATAATTTACAGGTCAGTCTCCATGTTTGTGTATATTTTTAGTTTGGTGCACATGAAACCGTGACATCTTTCATTATGAATGGTAATATATCATTAAAATCTTTTTCTGTTGTGTTAGATACTGACAAGGAGGTTACGCTTCCGCTTGGAGCGTGCTCCAGGTGAAACGGCCCTGATTGACCGAACTGGTAGAATGCTAAAGATGGAGCCGCTGGCCACTGTTGAGTCACTGGAGCAGTATCTGCTCAAGATGGTAGGAAAGCTTTTTTGTGTTTATTTCTTCTATTATTCTATATTTACTCAGCTGTATCCCCACAGGCATCTGAGAAAAGGTCATAAATTTGTCTAATCCCTTTCCCCAGGTGGCCAAGCAGTGGTATGACTTTGACAGGTCCTCATTCATCTTTGTTAGGAAGCTCAGAGAGGGTCAGAGCTTCACCTTCAGGCACCAGCATGACTTTGACGAGAATGGAATTGTGTACTGGATTGGCACCAATGCGAAGTGAGCTTCTTTGTCCTTTTTTGCACCATCATTTAAATAGATTTAATTATAATTGTTCATTCTTACATTATGATATCCGACATGACCCATTTAAACAAAATGTTATGCATAAAGATGGCTCTTCTGTTTGGCCACAGGACCGCATATGAATGGGTGAACCCCGCTGCTTACGGATTAGTGGTTGTGACTTCCTCCGAGGGCAGAAACTTGCCTTACGGCCGACTTGAAGACATCCTGAGCAGAGACAGCTCCGCCCTCAATTGTCACACCAACGATGACAAAAACGCTTGGTTTGCCATCGATCTTGGTTTATGGGTCATCCCCTCTGCATACACACTTCGCCACGCTCGTGGATACGGTCGATCCGCCCTCCGGAATTGGGTATTTCAAGTGTCCAAAGATGGTCAGAACTGGATGACACTCTACACCCATGTGGATGACAGCTCTCTCAATGAACCGGGGTATGTGTGTTATAACACTATTTTAGAGTATGCTGTTATTGTGCTCTGCCTACCTTGACTTGATCATATGTCTTTTTTGTGCACCTACTAATATGTCTTATTACTGCCTTAGGTCAACAGCCACATGGCCTCTGGATCCATCCAAAGATGAGAAGCAGGGCTGGAGACACATTCGTATTAAACAGATGGGGAAGAATGCCAGCGGACAAACACACTACCTTTCCCTGTCTGGTCTAGAGATCTATGGCACTGTTAATGGTGTCTGTGAGGACCAGCTGGGTAAGTGCCAATAGTTTCTAACACTACACTGACTCATTGTAATCCAATTATAATATTTATACTTCAAAGAGATGTTTGTTGTAAGCATATGAGTATATGCCATGTAACCGATCTAATTGCAGTAACCTAATGTCATTGATTTTTCTTTTGGAATCTGGCTCCCAAAGCACCACATGGCAACACTGAAGACTTAGTAATGTGCTACTCTATTTCGGCATACACTAGATTTGGCTTTAAAGTTATGATGTAGCAAAAGATATTTTCTTCCATATTGTGGCGAACAGCCAATGTAAATGTATTAAAAATGTAGGGCAGGGACTTATCTTATCCATTTGTTTTTTAATTGTATGAAGATCTGAATGTGCGTTTGTCTTCTTTAAGAGGCAGGGTTTAAGTGGGCTAAATTATTAGAGACGTCCAATCGCCAGAGAGAAAATCTAATTATGACATTTTGATTAAAAATAACATGGTTAAAAAAACGAAACGTATGCATGGTTGAATTGTTCACAGTAAGACAATAAAAATCTCCATTTTATGCTGAGTCATCTCATCACGATAGCATTGGATTATGTAAATTAAATGATTAACACATGAACTGGGAACGGAGTCATTAAAAGGGGCTATTTAGCAAGCATGTTATTTTAATTTGTCTACACTATCACAAAAGAAAAAATTACCATCATTAATTGCACTCGGTTTTAATTAGAGACTGCTTTGTCTCTGCTCATGTTTCCAATCAGTCAAGATTTGTTCTGCATTGTCAGGTAAAGCAGTGAAGGAGGCAGAGGCCAACCTGAGAAGGCAGCGCCGGCTCTTTCGCTCGCAGGTGATGAAGTACATTGTACCAGGGGCACGGGTGGTGCGCGGTATAGACTGGAAGTGGAGGGACCAGGATGGCAATCCTGCTGGAGAGGGCACTGTGACAGGAGAGGCTCATAATGGTGAGGACCGGTGTCACTTTTGTGGCTCTTAGTGTGTATCCAACCGTTGATAGCTTGTATAGGACAGCACAATGTGTAATGCTTATGCCATAGCAGATTTCTGTACAACAGTGTTCAAGGCATCTCTGCATCGGACCACTACATGAAAAGTTCTTTGCTGGCCAATCGACAATGGAGTTCAGTGGTACTTCAATGTTTAAGGGAAACAAATTGTGAACATCAAGTGCATTTGCATGTTTTGAGAAGCTTTCTGCAGCAAATCCATCACACGTGAGGGTGGGGAGATGGAGTTACCCATTACTAATGTTCACACAGTAAAACAGAACAAAAGTTAAATCACATTGGACTTGTTTTCCCAGCATGCCTCAGAGGGACTGCTTTCAGATCAGCCCTTCTTATTTTCAAGTATCTTACAAATACTTTTAGTTAAAGGTAAGGTTAGGTATGACTGGACTGATCTGAAACCAGTCTTTCTTCCTGTGTTTACTTCTAGATGTGGTGCTTTCCTCTTGCTTCTATTCTGCATGAATAAATAATAAAAAAATCTGTTTCACACTCTGAAGTTCAGTGATAAGTGTTAGATTACTGCTTTTTGCTCCCTGCTTCTGTCATTCCATACTTTTTTGTTTTTATTAGTTTACTATTTTGAAGTGCAACCTTTATCCCTCCCCCCCAACTTAACAGGTAACATTTTTGATGTCCTACTCGTATTATCTTAAGCATCCACTCTGTTGCTATTGATTCTTTGGGCAGCCATGTTTCAGTGTGTAAAACAGCCTTTTTAACCTGTCTCCATCAGTCAAGCCAAGTGCATGTTGATGTCACAATTTGCAAGCTCCGAATGAACTCCATTGCACAAGTGTATTTGACACTGACCAAAATGATTCTTCTTTTCTTTTTCTTAAGTGGCTTCGTAGCTTGGCATTTGCAAAATTCTACTGCTTTTTTTTTTATTTGTCATTTTCTGTGCTTCATGTTTCTACCTCACTGCTTCACCTGGACCAGAGTGATTTGGGTTTCTTCATGATGATTGTCAGTGTTTTGAATATGAACTGGAGAGGTTTTGCAGAGATCTAAAAATCAATTTGACCCCATCCAATGATTTTGGTTTATTCTGTTATTTCTGGTCCAGTGTCGAGCAAAAGCTGTTTGTCTTTGACTTGCTGCGGTCTTTCTCTGCTCTCTTGCTGGGTCTCACCCGTTCATATCCCCCCCCTCCCTCCCCCACTTTCCAGGCTGGATTGATGTCACCTGGGATGCCGGTGGCTCAAACTCGTATCGTATGGGTGCGGAAGGGAAGTTTGACCTCAAGCTTGCGCCAGGGTACGACCCTGAGTCAGCGCCATCACCCAAACCTGTCTCATCCACTGTTGCAGGAACGCCGCAGTCCTGGAGCAGCCTGGTGAAAAATAACTGTCCAGACAAGGGTGGCTCATCCTCCACAGCGGGGGCCAGTTCCTCTAGCCGCAAGGGTAGTAGCAGTTCGGTGTGTAGCGTGGCCAGCAGCAGCGATATAAGCCTCAGCTCCACCCGAGTGGAGCGCAGAGTCGAGAGCCTGTTGGAGCAGGGAATAGGCATCGTCGGAGGACCCCCGGGGGCGGAGGGACAGGAACCGATAGTTGTGCTTTCCACAGCTGAAGCAGGCTCTGCCTCCAGCACCAGCACGCTAACTGCAGACACAGGAAGCGAAAGTGGCGACCGTAAAACACCAGCACCCGATGGCACTTCAAGACAGTCGGCCGAGTCAACGGCCATCTCTATGGGAATCGTGAGTGTGAGCTCGCCGGACGTCAGCTCTGTTTCTGAGTCATCTAGCAAGGACGCTGCATCCCAGAGGCCCTTGTGCTCCGCCACCAGTGCGCGGCTCTCCGTTAGTTCACTTTTGGCAGCTGGAGCGCCTATGAGCTCCAGTGCCAGCGTCCCCAACTTGTCCTCTCGAGAGGCCAGCCTGATGGAGTCATTTGTTCGCAGAGCACCCAACATGTCTCGCACCAATGCCACCAACAACATGAACCTGAGCCGAAGCAGCAGCGACAACAACACTAACACGCTGGGACGCAATGTAATGAGCACTGCCAGTGAGTACCTTTTGGCTGCCCATTTTTCTAACAGCCAATACCAGGTTTAGGTCAGTGGCTCTCAACCTTTTTGATTCCATAGATCTTTATTGTCCACAACAATATTCGAAGGCCCCTAGCCCGAGTTTTGTTTTTCAGAATTGTTTTAATCTATGGGCACTCCTAGTTAATGCAAATTTAAAATTACAGTACAATACAGTAGTCAAAATTAAAATAATTAAGTTTCAGGATTTCGTACGTTTTAGAGGCTGAGACTAAATTTGTCATTTACTGAAAAGGGATTTTTTTTTTAAACATATTTGTGACTCAATTTCAGCAAATATAAATATAGTTATAAGATTTTATTAATTTACAAATCACACTTTTAAAATTATGCTACATTATATATTAATGGTTTTTTTCTAGATAGTGGGAACCCTGACTCTTCTTCAAAGAAAACAAACAGTTGACGAGGGGGGTATTTAAAAAAAAAAAAAAAGAAAAAAAGTCTTAAGCTTATTTTAATGCTTGTTTTGTCTTAATTTAAATTATTTAAAGTACCCCTAGTGGTCCCCAGCTCCCTTGTTGAGGACCACTGGTTTAGATATCTTAACCTTTTGTTTTGGATCAGTGACTTAAGTGGAGGATTATTATATTTGATAATCATGCGGGAGATGTTCTCAGAAAAATTTGAGTTAGGTAAGAATTGCACTCTGAAACATGTAAGTATAGAAGAGAAATAGTAGTATTGCCTGTCAGTTGCAACCATTTCTTTGCTGTGCATTAGACTGGATTTGCATTAAAATATAATAACATTTCATTTACAAGCTTGTCTGACCTTTTCAGGATATTTTCTCATGATTATGTAACAGCAATCATTTTGTTATAGGAGTATTGAGTTACATCCTGCTCTGGATTATTTAACTGTTTTGTGAATATTAACATGACTAAATTCTTTTTGCATTGATTTACATATTGCAGCCATTTGAAGCATGATTAGTTTGCAGAGCAAGCTTTCAGTTTTCAGTTACCTGCTTATTTTGTTCTTTTTGGAGACTAATCACAGTTTTTGGGTTTTGTTTGCAGCTTCTCCTCTTATGGGTGCGCAGAGCTTTCCTAACCTTACAACCACTGGTACCACCTCAACTGTTACAATGTCCACCTCCATAGTAACCAGCAGCAATAATGTAGCCACGGCAACTACAGGTTTGTCCGTCGGCCAGTTGCTCAGTAACACGCTGACGACCAGCCTGACCTCTACATCTAGTGAAAGTGACGCAGGTCAGGAGGCTGAGTTTTCCCTCTATGGTAGGCCATGTTACATTTATTATTCACTCTCCTTTTCCTCATCCTCTGTTGTTCTATTATATGCCCTGTTTCAGCTGACTTTTTTTTTTTGGCAGATTAATCTCTAATTTGATGTTTTCGCTTATTACTAAACTAATTTGCAGTCTTGTTCTCTGAATTCATCTCCTTGATTTATGTTTTGCAGTATGAAAGCTGACTATTTTCATTGATTTTCTGTCACTCAGACTTCTTGGACAGCTGTCGGGCCAATACATTGCTTGCCGAGTTAGATGACGAGGAGGACTTGCCAGAGCCAGATGACGATGATGATGAGAATGAGGATGACAATCAGGAGGAACAGGAGTATGAGGAAGTTCTGGTACGGTCCAGGGTCAACCTTGGTTACCACGTTCATATTCATAGGGTAAAACCTGTTGTAGTTTCAATAATAGTACAGTGGAAATCCTTTATTTTTGGTTTTCTTCGTGTCCTCCTTTCTGGGTTACCTGAAAATTTGTTTTTTTTTGTTTGTTTGTTTTTTATTTGGTGAATAGTGGTGAATTTATTGGTTAGGAATGTATTTGGTGTTTCTGTTTTTTTTTTTTTTGCTCGTTTACCAGCATGGTTCCTCTGTGTAGCATGTCTTTGGTTAGGTGAAATATGTGTTTCACATTTACAAGCAGTTGAGCATTATGTGTAAGAGAGCTTTACTTTGCTTTTTCAATGGTGGCCTGAAAGGAGGAAGAGGAGTATGAAACCAAAGGGGGTCGGCGCAGGACGTGGGATGACGACTTTGTGCTGAAAAGGCAGTTTTCTGCTTTAGTACCTGCATTTGATCCTAGACCAGGCCGGACTAACGTCCAGCAAACTACTGACCTGGAAATCCCTCCACCAGGTACTGTTGATGCTGTAGAAAGGGGATACATTTTTATCACTCTGTTGGCTGCAGTGTTATTGCAGTATTATTTTCAAAGTATTATTGTATACATTACATTTTATATATATATATATATATATATATATATATATATACTGTATATATAAATTCAATTTAGTAATTTTTTTAACTTAAATTTTTTAACTTAATTTTAAGTAATTTTATTTCAGCTTTAAATTATTATTGCTGTTTAAATTAGTCAAAACTATTTTTAATAACAGTAAATAATAAGACTGGTTGGCTGCTGAGTCAGACACAGCAATCCATTGTGATTCATGTTTAATGTGCTTACAGGTACACCTCGCTCAGAGGTGCAGGAGGAGGTGGAGTGCACGCCTTCACCCCGTCTGGCTCTCATCCTGAAAGTAGCAGGTCTAGGGACAACACGAGAAGTAGAACTACCTCTCAACAACTACAAGTCCACCATTTTCTATTATGTCCAAAAGCTTCTCCAGCTCTCATGCAATGGTGCTATTAAACCCGACAAGCTTAGACGCATCTGGGAACCTACGTATACGTGAGTCTATCATTTCATAGTTGTTTTTTGTATCAAAATAATTCCCCTTTTGTCATGTTTTCTACTAGACATCTGTTAATAAACATTTTTGTGTTTGTAGGATAATGTACAGGGAGTTGAAGGACTCTGACAAAGAAAGAGAGAGTGGAAAGATGGTAATGACACGTTTTTAACGTCTCCGCTCCACACTATCTCTCTACCTATCTTCCTTTCATTCGCTCTCTTCAGCTCATTAAAATCTTGGCTGTGATTTTTCTGTGGCTGTCCCCAATGTGTAAATGCTCCTTCTCAGTAAACTGTCTGTCAGCCGTCACTAACCTTAATGCCAGGAGACTGTTAAATGACTCCCAGTGGTATCTATTGTTAAATGCACGGGCCTTTCTAGTGGTTAAACCTACTGTAATGCATGTGTATTGCGTGAGACTTTACAATCAGGAAAGACCAACATTTGGTTCTTCCTGTTGTAGGGTTGCTGGTCTGTAGAGCATGTGGAACAGTACCTTGGCACAGATGAATTACCAAAGAATGACTTGATAACCTACATGCAGAAGAATGCAGACTCAACTTTCCTGCGCCACTGGAAATTAACCGGCTCTAATAAAAGTATTAGGAAAAACAGAAATTGTTCGCAGCTCATAGCTGCATACAAGGTATAGAATGCCATCGGATGTGTATATGTATCTATACATACCATCTTTATTTTCCCTTCTCTGTTTTTCAAGTATTTTTCTATTTCTTGCTTGACTGTCACTTGTGAAGCCACCTGTTAGACAGTTGTTGCTGTCCTTATGTACATTTTAATGCCTACATGGGTGTAAATGTTGTACCATGAAAGTTTTTGGGTGTCATTGTGGACTTTGTTCTCTATTTGGTTTGATTTTTAAGTTTTTGTTGTTGTCTTTGGCCATAAACTATATAATTTTGTAAGAATGCAGTAATTGCATTGTTATAGGTCTGTTGTGACTGTTATAAAAGGGTTGGGAGGAGTAGTTTGTGTTAATAGTATGTATATGGTTTTGCAGGACTTTTGTGAGCGTGGCTGCAGATCTTCAGGCCTGAGTTCAGGGACGTTGTCTGCCACGCAGAGCTGTGACATCCTGAGTGCTGCACGCGAGCAGGCTCAGGCCAAGGCGGGCTCAGGACAGAGTGCCTGCAGCGTAGAGGACGTAGTGCAGCTCTTGCGCATCCTCTTTACCATCGGAGGAGAACCCTCATCCGGCCGCACACTACAGGAAGGTAAGGAGATAAGTTCATCCACACAGCATTGTCTTTGTTTTTTTCATTAGTATGCATTTAAAAGTCCAATTTCTTTTAGATGTGGAAGAGCTGCAGTTCAATGCATCACCTGAGGAATTCACCAGCAAAAAAATTACAACCAAAATCCTGCAGCAGATCGAGGTAATTTGATGTGTTAATTATGCATGTTATATACATTGTAGAGTCAGGGATATTTTTTGTTGTTTGTTTGAAAGAAATTAATACTTTTATTCAGCAAGAATTCTTTAAATTGATCAAAAGTGACCGTAAAGATTTCTGTGTTTTTGTTTTGACTTGTAGGAGCCACTGGCCCTGGCTAGCGGGGCTCTCCCAGACTGGTGTGAACAGTTAACCAGCAAGTGTCCTTTCCTCATACCATTTGAAACCCGGCAGCTTTATTTTACCTGCACTGCATTTGGAGCCTCCAGGTCTGTGATTACTGTATTGAAAGAAATTTTTACTTCATACAATATTCTACAATAATAAATCTGTGAAACAGTAGTTTGAGAAATTGCATCTCTGTCTAGGGCTATTGTCTGGCTCCAAAACCGAAGAGAAGCCACTGTGGAACGTTCCCGGCCATCCACAACGGTTCGCCGTGATGATCCTGGCGAGTTCCGTGTAGGTCGGCTCAAGCACGAGCGTGTCAAGGTCCCTCGCGGAGAGAGTATGATGGAGTGGGCTGAGAGTGTGATGCAGATACATGCTGACAGAAAGTCTGTACTGGAGGTAAACGCCACAACATAATGTTTGCAAAAAATAGTGGGGTCTAAAAGTCCGAGACCGCTAGTGAAAATTTAATTCCACTACAAATTGTTGTCAGTATAACATTTTGAAAAAGTTGAATTGATACACATTGTATTAAGATGTATTTTCAACTATAAGTTGTCAGCAAATTCTTTAAATTTAGATAAAAATCAGGAATAAGTAGCTATAGTACAAAATTATATGTACAATTATAAAATAAAACACTAATTATGATGCCGTTCGTTATAAACAACATAGGCCTAAAACATTTAGCAATGCTATAAATTATATGTTGTGTGCATGCGAGAGGCTTCGGCACAATCACAGATATAGTCCTTACCACAGTGGAAAAAAACTCAAATAAATTGTGAAACTGTAAAGGATTTACTTTTATGTATACTCACAATCAGGGCTCTGAACTGGTTCAAGGAACGAAAACTGGAAACGAACGAAATTTTGACAGAAACAGAAATGAAATCAAATGTAATATTTCCGAACAGAAGCGAAAATTTTAAATGGCCATTAACTGGTTAATAACGTTATTTTATCGTTCCATTTAATATTTGAAATTTGCTGTCAACCAATCACGGAATTCCAGTAGTACGGCCTATGCAAATGTGACGCTGATGCCAACGAGTGAAATGCCCACTCAGCTGTGAACTCATCATAGGTAAGTCACAATGGCAATGCACCGGCGTTAGAGTTTATCCAAGGATAGTGTAAGAAGGATTCAACAGATCACATGCACCTGCAGTGCTTCTGTGAACGGAGAAAACAGAAAAACTAGGCTTACATAAAAAGGAATATAGGTATATACACTAAATATATTTCACTTAAATCATTGACAGATTAACAAAACACACAACATATTTTTGCGACATTGCAGCCTGCTCATTTTCAAAATAAAATACACATAAAGAAACAAATAAAAGGTTACACTGCTCAGTTGTACAAAATTTGTTGCGTTCAGTGTGACCAGCACCTCACTGTGCTGATATAGCCGATGTAGAGGATGATGTTTTACGTTGATGGAAGTTCAAAGCCTAGCCTATAATAAATAATATTTTAGCATCCAGATTAGTGGTCGACCGATATATCGGCCGATATTTGGCATTTTTTAAATATCGGCATCGGCCGATAAGTTTTCCTGTTTGGCCGATGCGTT
>NW_015544247.1:1112469-1113014 GCF_001515605.1 Sinocyclocheilus anshuiensis
CCGATAAGTTTTCCTGTTTGGCCGATGCGTTTGAGGCGGGACTTTTATTTTGACGGCGCTGACAGCGGCAGTGCTCACATTCTCCCTCTTGTTCGCCGTCGTCGTTAACAGTTCTGTCTAATACGGATAAAAGTCTGTCTAATAATCAAAACGGTTAAAGGAATTAAATGTATACAAAAAGTATTATAACGATTGCTTTTATATTATTAGTAATAGAAAGGCAAACATTATAATACTTTCTCGTGTGTTCTCTGCGTGACAGTCGGTCCGTGCGAATGGAAAGTTCGGTGGAGAGTTCAGCTTCACTGGAGATGCACGATCGACAAACTTTAAACTCGTGATTTCAAATTATGTTGCGCTTTATGCATTTGCCCACTGCCACATTCATGTCATTTCCACTGTGTGCTGTATAGACTTGTGCCGGTATTCGGTCATTTTAATAGTTCTTTTGCACTTTAATCTGTGTAAAACTTTTAACTATATAAATTTTTCTGTATTGCTTTATTGCATTTAAATGTTCAGTTATTTTTGTTATAAGAAAAAAG
>NW_015544247.1:1114177-1119681 GCF_001515605.1 Sinocyclocheilus anshuiensis
GAGTCACGCGCCGAATGAATTCCCGCATCTCGCCAGAAGATGGCGCCCGCAGCTGAATAATCAATCCGTTCATTTTTACAAAGCGCTCATCCATGGCGTACAGCATAATGTACAACACGGGTATAAATTCATTGTAAATTGATTATTAAATTGTTTGATTAGGGTTTATACATAATTTCCGTGACAGAGTTCAAGATAAATCCTTTAATCTTACTACTGGAGCTGCTAGTTTGCTAGTTTCAAATGATTAATAAACAGCAAGCACAAACTATGCAAAAGCAGCATTCCTTCCGGTGCACTCAGTGTCCGAATTCACTACTTGTTTTCATTCACTCCTTCTAGTGAACTGAATTAGTGACCTAATGTAGGGAATAGTGAATGAGGGTATAGGGAGCGATTTCGGACACAGCCCAGGGCTCTAAACCGCAGCTTGTTGCATTTAAGCAGCAAAAATACACAAAATGACACCAAAATGGCCATCCTGGCCACACAGTTAAATAAATGATAATATTCAGTGATGTGATATGTGAAATGTGGAGTAACGTCTGGCGCAGTTGCAGCTTGTACTTATTACTAAAACAAGAAAGCAAACGAGTAGCATTAATAGTCATTCATTTTAGTTAACATATACTATGATAATTTGAACAGATTTTTATTCTTATTGTAAAATAATGGAACATTTAGGTCATATTAGGAATATTGTCTCAAAAGTCATGGAAAAGTCATGGAACTTTATTGGTAAAAATATGTACGAACCCTGTGTATTGGCTGTGACTAAAGGGTTCACACGTTATAGGCTAACGTTACCAGATCTCTTCCTGTTGTTTTTTCTTTTTCTTTTTGAGTAAAGAAAACGCTGTTTATTATTATTATTATTATTATTATAGGCAAATCATTTTTTTTTTAAATAATGTTATTAACCGGTATTTCTTCTACCCGAACCGGTATCAGAACGGTAATAATACAGAGGAACGCAGGAACAGAAACGTTAAAATATAGATTCTGCTCCGAGTGAACCGATTGAATTTTGTTTTCGTTTTCAAGCCCTGCTCACAATTAGGGCTGCCCCCTAATAGTCGACTAACCATTAGTCAACCAGAAGAGAATTAGTTGATCTATAATAGTTGAGATTTCATTAGTCGCTTAATCGTAGAAAAAAAATCCATGTCCGTGATGGACAGATCATTACCAGCTGGTCTATGTGGTAATTATAGTACATCAGTCAGGACATGCAAATGTTCATTTGGATCATTGACCTCAAATGTGACTTACGATGTGACATGTAAGTTGCAGCAATATTACATGGCCACTCGCCATGTGCGCTATTGAAGTGTTTGTACAGAGTGTGGAAGCTGAACAGTAGTGCGCTCAGCACATAAGTCAACTTGGAGGCACCGGTGCGATTATTTGCATTTAACTTAAAATACTCCATCATTTTTGCTCATACAAGATAAGAGTAATAAATCTTTCGAATTTTTGAAAGGTCTGCTTTTATTCTAGGGGTGCAACCGTTCTCGGTAAAAATCGAACCGTACCGTTCTCCACACACGGTTCGGCATACACTAGGACCGCGGTTCAACTTAAATCTGACAATGCATCTGTAATATGGTTTGTTAGAGTTCGGCTAATGCACGTTTCTGTTGATGGATACAAATTCTGGCTTCCCAATACATTACAACAAGAGTGATGAGAGAGACAAAAAAAACAATACGTGCTTGCCAGTTTAAATATTAAAGATCCAGAAGACGTGAACTCATGCGCGCAGTGAGAAGATCTGTGTAGTCGCTCATCCGAAGCGCATGAACCCGCGTCTCAGAACGCGCGCAAATATTAAGCTCTCTGTGAAGTATTGTGTTTGAATGGACATATTCACACAAAAATTGTCAAAATGCCCATCTTGATGAGTATCCTAGCAGTCATAGTCGGCTGAACGTACAGTATCAGTGCACTGGATCAGTGCGTTCTCTTAAAGTGACAGCACTTTCTTAATGTTAATCAAACAGCAACAACACGGAAATCTCTCACTGCTCTTGATTGAATAACTTTTGTAACTTTAATAAGGATTAATCTTTAATTTATACAGTCAAATATGCAATGTTATTTTACATTTGATTTATTCAATTTCTGTACCTAAAAACTGTTAGACCTACCTAAAAAAACTGAAAAGCACTGTTTATTTTATTTGTATCTTTTTTCACTGTTTATTTATTTGTGCTGTTACTTATAGTTAGATTATTTGTTCTTATTTTCTTTATTTTTATTTGACAATATAGTTTTGTCCCTAAACATAGCACATACCGAACCGTACCGAAACCGTGACTCTAAAACCGCGATACAACCGAACTGTGAGTACGTTGAACCATTGCACCCCTATTTTATACGTATGCACTCATAATAACAACAAAACCTTGTGCTTTGTAAAATAAAGTGAAGAGGGTGTGCTTTCTGCCGTCTAGGTCTGAACTAAAAAAAAACTGAACTGTCAGAAAAAGAAGAGAGAAAAAATTTAACCAGAACTCTGTTTGCGCTTGACACACATGAAAAATATATCTATAGAAAATGTCTACTTTTAAATGAACCAATTCAAATGGAAAATATCGTACAGTATCGTCGACTTCATCACTGCTGCCGCAAATACAGAAAACACATCAATTAATTATTATAATGTTAAGGCAGTCTTCTTGCTGTTCTTTTTTTTTCCCTAAAGCATTCATAATGATTACTTCGGCTGTGCGCTGTGGCAAGCTTTATATGTGCGCTTGAGCACTGATAGGCTATAGGCAAATAAAGGCTCATTATTTTGAATTACATGGTTTATTAATATAAACATGCGATTAGTTGACTGATCTCTTCAAATGAATGTCTACTAATCGACCACAAAAAATCTTTAGTCGAGGGCAGCCCTACTCGCAATAAGAACAAAACAATGCCTTTGTAAAATAAAGAAAACAAACAGGATGCGCTTTCAGCCGTCTGTTTCCTTTAATTTGTGGTGCAGCTGTAAAAAAAGAAACAAAACCAGTGTTTTTCAGATTTTTTTTTTTTTTCAATAATTATATTTATTGAAATTATTTTATGTAAGCTTGCTGGGTCTTGGTTCCCAGGTTGAGAACCACTGCTCTACAGCAACTATTTCAAACTATTTGATGAAGACTGATAATGATCATTGTTTTGCACAGGTGGAGTTCCAGGGGGAGGAGGGCACTGGTCTTGGACCCACCCTGGAGTTCTATGCTCTTGTGGCTGCAGAGTTCCAGAGGACTTCCCTTGGTATCTGGCTTTGTGACGATGACTTCCCAGATGATGAGTCGCGTCAAGTGAGTTATTTGTCTGTTTTACCTTAAGGCACTAGCCCAGATATGACAGATTGTTTTTAATTTGGCTGATTAATGAACATATTCGTTGTTTATCAGGTGGATCTGGGCGGTGGCTTGAAACCACCAGGCTATTATGTGCAACGTTCCTGCGGCCTTTTCCCTGCTCCCTTCCCTCAGGACAGTGATGAACTGGAGCGTATCACCAAGCTTTTCCTGTTTCTTGGCATCTTTCTGGCCAAATGCATCCAGGACAACCGGCTCGTGGATCTGCCCATATCCCAGCCTTTCTTCAAACTGCTATGTATGGGCGACATCAAAAGCAACATGAGTAAGCTACTTTATCAAACTCGTGTCGAGTCGGACTGCCACTTCTCTGAAATCCAGTCCGAAGCCTCCACCGAGGAGGGTCAAGACACTTACTCAGTGGGTAGCTTTGATGAAGACTCAAAGTCTGAGTTCATCCTTGACCCACCAAAGCCCAAGCCACCAGCTTGGTATCACGGCATCTTGACCTGGGAGGACTTTGAGCTGGTGAATCCTCACAGAGCACAGTTCCTGAAAGAGCTGAAGGCACTGTCTGTGAAGCGCAGACAGATCCTGGGCAATAAGAGTCTGTCAGAGGATGAGAAGAACACGCGGCTACAGGATCTCATGCTGAAGAACCCTATGGGCTCTGGCCCACCACTTAGTGTAGAAGATTTAGGGTGAGAGATATTACTTTGTATATTAATCAATAAAAAGTAGGCAACACTTTTTTTTTTTTTTTTTTACAGTCTTCTTGTTATAGATGTCATATCCACCTTATTTTTCAATGTGGAAGTAAGCCATTTTTTGTAAATGTGCGAGACTTCTGGTTCATTAGCCGCTGTAAGGAAATAGCGAGAAAAATAAAGTGCAGTGAATGGTAAAACTGCACTACAAACCACTGTGTTCATCATTAAGATAATACATTAAAATAATATGGTAAGACACACCAGATTGCAATATCAAGCAGCAAAACAAGCTGTTTTGTGCAGCTAAAAATAGCTGGAAGCGGATGAAACCGGTAGCCTCGCACATAAAATTTACAAATGGCCACGCCTGCTCTTATGGGAAAAATCAGGTGGATATACTTACTAGATTAATAACGGGTAATTATCCATAATTACAAGCAACTAATCATCTAATGTTTTATTTTTTATTAGATTAAATTTCCAGTTCTGTCCATCATCCAAAGTACATGGTTTTTCATCAGTAGACTTGAAGCCCAATGGAGAGGATGAGGTAGGTCACATGTTGTCCAGACACACAATCTAGTATGGTGTATTTATTGTTATGCTAATGGCTTGTTTGTACCTATATTTGTATAGCAGTGCTTATCACCCTAAGTAGCACTACTTCCTGATAAAATTAAAACCTGATAAAAATCATCTTGATAAAATTATACTACCATCCAAAAGTTTTGGGTCAGTAAGATTTTTTGTTGTTGTTTTGGTTCGAATAAATAAATAAATATTTTCAACATTGACTGTTTTATTGAGGACCAAATCGGCAATAAGAATGATTTCTGAAGGATCATGTGACACTAAAGACGAGTAATGGCTGCTGAAAATTCAGCTTTACCAACACAGGATTAAATTGCGTTTTAAAATGTATTAAAATAAAAAGTTATTTTAAATTGTAATATTTCACAATATTACTGTTTTTAGTGTATTTTTGTTCAAATAAATGCAGGTGTAATTTTAAACTCACTGCTTGCTTAGTACCTGTAATTATGTAACGCACTGTCTTTGGTGTCATCCTGTATGGAAAAAAGACATGAATGCTAATAATTCTGCTGTCCTCTCATCAGATGGTCACCATGGAAAACGCAGAGGAGTACGTAGAGCTCATGTTTGACTTCTGCATGCACACAGGAATCCAGAAGCAAATGGAAGCCTTTAGAGGTATGACAGGATTGGCAGGCCTCAAATACTCTCATGCCTTGTACTTTCAGTATGCTCGGACTACACATGTAACTTGGCTGTTCAAGAGATATATTGTAGGGATGTAACGATTCACTCAACTCATGATTCAATTCGATTCACGATTTTGATTTCACGATTCGATTCACTTTTTTTTTCTTTTTTTTTTTAACAATATGAGATTTAAGACAAATTATAAATAAATGTGTCCTTTTATTATTGCTTGGACAAAATGCTGCATGTT
>NW_015544247.1:1119914-1130419 GCF_001515605.1 Sinocyclocheilus anshuiensis
ATTAAATGTGTCCTTTTATTATTGCTTGAACAAAATGCTGCACGTTTCTTTGTGAAATTGAAATATTACACTATAATAATAATAATATAGCACTTGCATATTATTATTGCTCTTTTGTTGGTTTTGATTGCTTCAATTGTCCTGATTTGTAAGTCGCTTTGGATAAAAGCGTCTGCTAAATAACAAAATGTAAATATAATGTAAATGTAAATAACAACTAAATTAACATTTTAAAACAAGCCCCAAATAAAATAACACAAATAAAAGAAATCTCTTCATATAAACAAACTAAGGCTTTGTCTGTGCTCTTTCCATTTAACTAATTGAATCGCGATTTGTTTAGCATCTCAACCGATTTGAATTGTCACATATTTGAATCGATTTTCAACCGGCTCGCGGTTAATCGTTACATCCCTAATCAGTTGAATATATTGAATATCAGTTGATTTATAAATAACATTTGTTACAACATTCTTATTAGTTACAAATATGTTGCTAAATGTGAAATGTAAAACTAAAATAAATATACATAACTAAATATATTAGATTTTTTTGTTCTAATGGCAGTCTGTATGTGTTTTGCTAAAGAGGGCTTTAACAGGGTGTTTCCTATGGAGAAGCTCAGCTCATTTAGTCATAAAGAGGTGCAGATGATCTTGTGTGGCAACCAGTCTCCATCCTGGACCGCTGAAGACATTGTTAACTACACAGAACCTAAACTTGGCTACACACGGGACAGGTAGAAACTACAGTTATTTCTTGATTTGTGACCCTGGACCACAAAACCAGTCATAAGGGTCCATTTTTTTAAATTAAGATGTATACATCACATGAAAGCTGAATAAATAAGCTTTCCATTGATGTATGGTTTGGGACAGTATGGGACAATATTTGGCCGAGATACAACTATTTTAATATCTGGAATCTGAGGGTGCAAAAAAATCAAAATACTGAGAAAATCGCCTTTATAACTGTCCAAATGAAGTCCATAGCAATACATATTACTAATCAAAAATTAAGTTGTAATATATTTACGGTAGGAAATTTACAGAATATCTTCATGGAACATGATCTTTACTTAAAGGGATAGTTCACCTAAAAATGAAAATTTGATGTTTTTCTGCTTACCCCCAGGGCATCCAAGATGTAGGTGACTTTGTTTCTTCAGTAGAACACAAACGAAGATTTTTAACTCAAACCGTTGCAGTCTGTCAGTCATATAATGTAAGTAATGGAATCACGGCTTTGAGAGTCAAAAAAACATACACAAACAAAACCAAATTAAACCCTGCGGCTTGTGACGATTCATTGATGTGTAAAGACACGAAACGATCGGTCTGTGCAAGAAACTGAACAGTATTTATATCGTTTTTTATCTCTGATGCACCGCAATGTCTGAACTGTCCTGAGTGCGTTCATGTCTTCTTCTTCAGCTGGCGCGTGACTCGTCGTCGTCTTCTTGCTTTACGGCAGATCGCAGACTTCTAAGTGCATTACTGTCACCTATCTCTCAAATGGACCATTGACACTCTATCTAGCCATGATTCACTTACATTATATGACTGACAGACTGCAACGTTTGAGTTAAAAATCTTCGTTTGTGTTCTACTGAAGAAACAAAGTCACCTACATCTTGGATGCCCTGGGGGTAAGCAGATAAACATCAAATTGTCATTTTTGGGTGAACAATCCCTTTAATATTCTAATGATTTTTGGCATAAAAGAAAAATCGGTAATTTTGACCCATACAATCAATTTTTGGCTATTGCTACAAATATACCCGTGTGACTTATGACTGGTTTTGTGGTCCAGGGTCACATTTTATGATGGCATACTCGAGGGTAGGTCTGTGATTATTTCTTGTGTTTGTGTTTTTTTTTTAAATATGCCATATTGTTTAGCTATTGCAATGTTGTTGTGGTAGTAGTAGTAGTAGTAGTAGTAGTAGTAGTAGTAGTAGTAGTAGTGTATGAATGCATATACATCATATACATGTAGTAGTAGTAGTAGTAGTAGTAGTAGTAGTAGTAGTAGTAGTAGTAGTAGTAGTAGTAGTAGTAGTAGTAGTAGTAGTAGTAGTAGTAGTAGTAGTAGTAGTAGTAGTAGTAGTAGTAGTAGTAGTAGTAGTAGTAGTAGTAGTAGTAGTAGTAGTAGTAGTAGTAGTGTATGAATGCATATACATAATAATAGCTGAATATTATGGTACGTACATGTGAACCTCTTTGAAATAAAAGGTTTCATGTTCCGCTTTCTAAATAATGTAAAATATATTCAATAACTTACTTGGTGACTTTTCAGAAGGTGTATTTCTTGCTGATGATTTAATTGTATTGCAGTCCTGGTTTCTTGCGCTTTGTGCGAGTGCTGTGTGGAATGTCATCAGATGAGAGGAAAGCCTTCCTCCAATTCACCACAGGCTGCTCGACCCTGCCCCCTGGTGGACTGGCCAACCTCCATCCCCGTCTCACAGTAGTCCGGAAGGTATGAAAGCATACTAAAATCCGTAACGCTAAAACCCAGCCATTAAGAAGAGTTAACACTGTCTCTATACATACCCGCTGTGGTCTTTTCCTCCTCTAGGTTGATGCAACAGATGCCAGCTACCCTTCAGTTAACACGTGTGTGCACTACTTGAAGTTGCCGGAATATTCCTCCGAACAGATCATGAGAGAGCGCCTCCTCGCTGCCACTATGGAGAAGGGCTTCCACCTCAACTGAGCATGCTCTCCCTACATCATTGACCAACTCCCGTACTGGTGAAGCCTGTTGTGTTTTGTTGCAGAAAATAAAGCTGTGCTCTGATGAACTCCTTTCTCCCCAAGCACCTCACATGTACCCAGATAAACAGGAAAAACAGTCCCGTCGCAGCTCCACTAGCTCCTGAATCCGATTAGGATCTCCTCCTCCACTGACTGCTTCACAAGGCCTTCCCAGGTCACTCTACCGCTTTAAGGGCTTGAGCCACTGGCAGCCAGGGTAGTCTCTCCTCACCTACTGAGTTTACGGTCATTACTCCAGGTTCAGTGTAAATTTTGGCATAGATCATCTTTTTCAGACCCAGATACCACCATCTGCAGCGTCAGACGCTGGACACAAGCACGCCTGCTTCTGTAGAGCTAACTATAGAGTGTTTGGGCATTTCCTTAACATGTTTTAAGTTTTACTAGTGCCTGCATTCTTGAAATATTAGGATTTTTTTTTCTTTCATTTGTTTTACTTAATCTGTCTGCATACAATCATGCACATGCTTTTCTTTTTTGCTTCCGTTACTGTGTGTGTATGTTTTCAACTGTTCATCGCCCTGCTAAAGGATCAAAGTCCCTGAGTGCATTTGTGTAATTTTACAAAAAAGCTATAGATACAGAAACACTGGTTCTGTGTGCAAGGCACATTTAAAAAAGAAAAAAAGAAAAAGCAAAAAGCAAGCTGTGCTTTCCCTTGTATTTTCTTTGTATATTATAAACATTATTTAACTCAAGTTGCAGTTTGAAGTAAACAAATATTTTCAAATGTGTATGCTCCAAAAAAATAATCATTAAAATGTTTGCAAAGTATCAACGCTGTCTTGTTTGCTTTTTCCTGCTGATGATGAACTGACAAACACATTTCTGTTCCTGAATGTGATTCACATTTTGTTGCATTTCGTTCTGGGGATTTTCTAGTAGTTCCGTATTTAGGAGGAACTTTGACATCTTTGACAATGCATTGGGATTATTACAGCCAGGTCACATCAAAATTATGTTAAACAATTTTGTAGAAGAATGGAAGATGAACCCTAAGTTTATACTACTGAAAAGCATTTATTTATCATTTGGAACAGAACATTAATGAGATCTCATTTGCATCGGATCAGCTTTCAGCCATCTTGTCCAGGGCCAGTAGAGGTGCCAGTATCCGGTTCTTATTTGTCTCCACAATGTGTCCATTCAGGATCATTTCATCAAGTATAATGTGTACTTTATCTAAATTGAACATGATCTGATTGTGAATTAAGGAATGAGGCCCTCATATAAATACACATGTATCACTGAAGACACCATCATGGTCATTTGGTCAATAATACTTCGTGTAATTACACTTATAAAGGATACATCTAGCTCACTCTGTCAAGAAAGGAAAACACATTATTTAATCATAAATTAACAGAACATTTATATATTTTCTCAGAAAGTTGCAATAATATTTTATCAAAATGTCAGTACTCACCACACGACTGAAATACTTGTCTAACACCTCTACAAAGTTGTGCACAAGCTCATAGATTGAGAGTTCATTCTGTGTGAAAGACAGCAGCCAGAGACCATAAATCAGACTTTAAAAACTACTGGAAAAAATACTGATTCCCAATGATTATGTCAGTAATTTTTCATTTTACCAATAATATAGCTAACCTCATTTTCAGTGATGCCAACAACTATGAATAGTGCTGCGTACTGTCGATAGACCAGTTTGTAGTCCTTATACTCTACAAATGAGCACTGAGGAAGAAGAAATACAAAGACTACGACATCTTGAGTTCAACAGCAGATTTTAATCTTGAAGCTTCGAGTTTGAAGATTTTAAAAAATAAAATAGTAAAATAAAACTCAAACAGACTGAAAGTCTACAATGTTACTTGTATGTGTAAATTATATGTGTAGATGCACAGATATGTTTCATATAGTAATGTTTTGCAGAACATGCACGCTATGTTTCTGTTGTTAATCACTATATCTGCCCGAGAGATCAGTTATATTTGTATGTCTGTTTAGTTATCTATATTCATAATATTTTGCACTGCAAACAATGGCCAGTGATACACGCAGTGTGGTTAACCATTAATTTGGGAAACGTGACTGACCTCTTCCTTCCTCCGCGCGAGGCATCCCCTGACCACATCAGCTTCCAGAGCTGCTCTCTTCCCAAGCTCCACTTGTTCATAATACTTGGATAGGCGAGTCTGCCCCTGTTTGTTGACCATAAGTAGGAACTTGATCATAGTAATTCAGAAGAGTGGCCACCGCTAGAAAGGAGGAGAAATTACGTCATTACGTCAGCAAATATCTGGAAGGGTAAAAAAAAATGGTATATATAAAATATCTTATAAAAAAAATAGTTATTTGTAAACTGATAATTAAAATTATTTTTGGTAACCATAATTTTCACCAAAATACCACAGTTACCACAATTATTGTTACTACTGTAAAATTATTACTGCTAAGTGGATTGTTTGACAGAGCTGGTCATGTGACGTCAACATGGCAGCGTCCATGAGGGGGCGACCTGCTCCATGTAGAAAAATAATGTTAGTTTACACCATTTGAATATTTCTCAGTGGCTGTTATTTATTTTTATTATTTTTATTTTTAAGAGTGTGAAATATTTGAAATTCTGAAAAGGGAAAAAGGTCTGATATTTTTCACTCTGCCTGCCCTACTGTATATATTGCTATTTTTCTGCTATGCCACATTTTTATGTGGAAAAAAATAGAAATTATGTCAATAGTAAATAAAATGATCCCAGTTGTTATTTGTAAACTGATAAATTATATATATTTTTTACGCTAGTGTACATCATCGGAAATCATAGGAAAAATATTTGAAATTAGCAATATAGAGAGCATCTTTAAATTATGAAAAGAAAAAAAAATACCAGTTGAATCTATTTTATATTTTACTTACGTCCGCCCTACTTTATATATGTATACAGTATATCTATTGTTCAAGGCCACATTTTTATATCGTCAGGTACAGAGCCTGTCATTGATCTGGTCGCTGCATAGCGCATGCGCAGTGTCCGTCCGTCAGTTTGTATTCGGATGACTCGAGACAGCGCAGGGTTGGGTGAACGCGTCCCATCATGCAGCGCGCCACAGTCCTACCTCGCTCACCCCCGCAGTAGGAGACTCACATCCAGGGATCGGACTAATGGCGGCCGGCAAATCTGTGCGCTGACACGAAATCCACAACAGCCGCTCAGGTGCCAGCCGATTTCGTGGGGGGCAGGGCGACGTCGCATCTCTGCACGAACGGTGAAGTAGGGAGGGCTGAGGGGAAACAATCGGCGACTTCTAGCAGGACTTTCCTATTTTAAAACATGGATGAACAGCCCGGCGGAGGAGGAGGAGGAGGAGGAGGAATGGCCGCCCAGAGACAGCAGCAGCAGCAGGGCAACAGCAGCATTAATCCCCAGATCGCCAGCGCTGGAGGAGCGCATATGGTTCAGCAACAGCAAGACGAGATGCCCAGGCCCCAGCAGTACACTATCCCGGGGATTTTACACTACATCCAGCACGAATGGGCCCGTTTCGAGATGGAAAGGGCGCATTGGGAAGTGGAGAGGGCCGAACTCCAGGTACAGACCCGTGGGTTTGCTGACACACTAGTTAGAAACCCCAAATCGAGACATTGATCGCCATCAGATCGGTTGCTTTCATTGAAGACATTACGTTGATTTACTAAGCAATTTACTACAGATCTCGTTAGCTTCCTGTCCGCCCCATTTATGCTAAACTTAAACCCTTTCATTATAATAAACGAATCTGTCTGCACTCCAAGTATGCGTGACATGACATTTAGTATGCTTATATTTGAATACAGCGATCTAGTGCGTCGCGTCGCTCCCTCGCTCGTAGTGTGGATGGGCTGAGCTAAGCTAAGATAACATGACATCGCTGTATTAGCGATATTACGACACACTCGGTACGATCGAGTCAGATTATCTTACCCGCGAGCACCGGAGCAGATCTAGTCGTTGTTGCGGATTTATCGTGTCACGAGAAGACATCTGTCAACGAAAGCCTGCAGACTTTGTCAACTATTCTCTTGTTCTGCCATTTTGTTTGGTCAATATGGCGTCCGTATGGGTCGCTTCTTTTATTGATCCATCCTACTAGCGCTCACTTTCACACCCTGCTGTAATGTACAGTATTTTTTATGACACACTATATCCGTTGTTTTAAAACAATAAAAAGTAAATGAAGCCGTGCGTTCACTGAATAGTCCTCACAAAAAGGAGATGCTAGGAAGAATGACAGCGACAGTTACCATTCACGTTCATTGTAAGGAAAAAGGTGCAATGAAAGTGAATGGAGACCGAGACTGCGAGTTGTTAACATTCTGACTAACATCATTTATTTTTAATGTAATAATGTAATACGGTTTGGAATAGTATGAGGGTGAGCAAATGATGACATAATGTTCCATTTTGGACGAACTATCTCTTTAAGAGTGCTGTGAGGAGATAGTCTTTCTAGTTTCGCTCCTCATTTGATTAGCATATTTTTGATTAATCATTCATGTTACTTAGCTGAATGTATTAGCAAATATATCTCAACATCATATTTATTTACTCACCCTGATGTTTTTTCCAAACATGAGTATCTTTATGTGCAACACAAAAACAGAAACGCACAAATACCATTTGACCAGTTTTGTGTATGCAAGTTGTTTTGACAGCCATACCTTTACCAGCTGCAATAACTTAAAGGTCTTAAAGGAATAGTTTACACAAAAATGAAAATTGTCACCCTCATGTCTTTCCAAACCTATATGAATGATGTACTCTCTTCTGTGAGACATAGACATTACAAACAGAAAGCTGCTTAGTTTAAAATGTAATTTCGCGTGAGTTGTTTTATACATCGCAACACTACTGACAATAGACAGCAGAGGTTTTGCCTGCAAAATTTGCTGAAATTTAACTAATTTGATCACACCTTAAGTCATACAGGTTGGGAACGATGTGAGGGTCAGTAAATGATGACAGAAATGTCATTTTTGGGTGAACCATTTTATGTGTTATTTTTGGCTGAACTGTTACCTTAAGTGTGTTATGACAGCTGAATCTCCCTGCCACCCGTATTAATGGGTGTAGCTGTCATATTTGAAAGTCTGCTAGAGCTGAGAGTGGCAGTTTAGCTTTTGTGAATGAGGAAAAGAGCTGGAAGGCCTGGGGCAGCACGTTAAACACAGTCAGTCTTCCCTTAGGAGGCCGAGAAGTTTTCACCACCCCAGCACAGACTTGTTCAGTGACATACTTTCAGGATGACTCCCAGCTCAAACTTAATGGGCACTTTTCATTATTCAGAGGAAGTCAGCTTGTACTCTCCCACACTCATACTAATCCAGGTTTTCTTAGAATAAGGGTTGGTCTTGTTTATCTGCTCCACATTCCATGTTTCAGATTTTCACTTGCCACCTAATCATGAGACGCACACTGAACAACATACCACAAACAAATGAACTCAAAGTGAAACCGTATCAAATCATGTTATTACATGTGAACGTTTTGATTCTCCAGCCTTGTGTGCAGATGTTTGAGTCCATTATCAGGTGCTCTTCCATGCATTTGGCATCTTGTGTATTTGGAGGAGATGTAGCCAATGTTATTGTAATGGATAGTTGTTCAGTTCCGCTTTAACGATGTCTGGCTCTAATTGATGTGAAACTCTTCCTGTCAGTTTGCTGGGCCTCGTAGGCATAGCTGCTAGCAGAGATTTCCTGAGCAGCCACATCAGGAATGGGCCTGATTAGCCTTATCTGGGTTAGCTCAGGGTTTGTAGGTCATGGTAGCACCATCTTCAGAGTCATGGCTCTGCAAACCATTAGAGATTGTCAAGTGCAGGTTTAAAGGAGTCATATGATGCGATTTCAAGTTTTCCTTTCTCTTTGGAGTGTCACCAACATATTACACCAAATACACAAAATAATGATCTTTAAAAAAGCATCATATGACCCCTTTAATATTTGTCACATGTCTATAAATCCATCATCTCCTTCATGTTAACATCTGACAAGTTTTAACTGAAATCAACATGATTGCTAAACAAATCATAGTCAGTCACACTTATTCAGTCACAGGTATTTGATAGCATTTTAGCTTCTATTCAGCAGTTTAATAAAGCAGTGCTATTTTAGTAACATTTATATGCCATTATTATATATTAATATTTTGAATTGCCTTTATATAATTTTTAGCTTTAGTGGTTTTGTTAGCCTACATGTTTTAGTTTATATTATTTTTTTGTTTTTCTATTTATCCTTATTTTTCTTCAGTTTTCGTTGTAGTAAATTTAGTACTTCAGTTTAAACATTTTATTTCCATTAGTTGGCATAATTTCTAACATTTAAGTGTTTAAAATTTTTTTGAATCTAATATATACATTTTATTTAAATTTTATTAGAATGAACAAAAAAGATTTTGGTTACACTTTATTTTAAGGTGTCCTTGTTACAGTGTAATTATACATTTAAGTACTGAGAAATATGAATTAACTGCATGTACTTTTGGTTAGGGTTAGGATTAGGGTTGGGTTTAGGGTTACTTGCATGTAATTTTGCATAATTTATTGTTATTATAATAGTACGTACATGTAACATGTAACAAGATCACCTTAAAATAAAGTGTTACCAAGATTTTTAATAGTTGTACTTTCAATTTTAGTTTGCAATAACAACACTGGAATAAGCAGATAATTAATATCAAATGTCTTCCATTTAGAACAAAAAGTCAATTAGTCTGTATATTTCTTCTAACAAATATTGTCAAATATAGTCACTTTGCTATATAGTGACTATATATATACACTACCATATAGTGCTATATATATACTATATCACTTTGTACTTTGGTCTGAAATTTTGTGAATACAGACAAACAACATAATACAGGCAGTCAAACGTCACATAGCTTAACTCTAACCAGTCAGATGTGATGACCATGAACTCTTGTATAATGGTAAATGTTTTAATCTTTTGCAATTGGCATATTATATTAGTGGCATCCAGTTATAATAAAGGCATTTTCTAACAATATTACGCTTTCTTAAATAGCCTTTCATGCTCTTTACTTATAACTGAAATATGAAGTTCTGTTTTAAATGTGCTATTCGTTTTGTTTTATATGCACATTTTACTTATATAAACATTGTACTATTACATTTCCAGTATATTTCCATTGTGCTATTATTAAACCCAGAGGGTCCCCTCATTCAGCTGTTTTTCTCCCACAGCAGAACAGAGTATTTTTAGTGTCTGTGTTCAGTTCGCACAGCTGAAATGTTGTTCTGCCGATCTTTAAATCTGGTAGGTGACAGAGATTTCCAGCAAGCATCAGAGAGTTGCTTGGGACTGTGAGCAGCCAGCTGTTCCTGACCATATGTGTACTAGCCATCCTCACACTCTGCTGACACTAGCAATGCTGTTTTAATTAGGGATGCACCAATACCACTTTTTCCAGTACTCGCCCGATACCGATACTTTTATTTTTGGTACTTGCCGATACCGATATTTTTATTGCATTTGTATATTTTTTAAATATTGGGTACAGAAACCAAAAGAGTATGTATAATGTTAGTTGGTTAACTTAATTTATCAAATAATCGTAAAAATAAGACCATTTATAGGGGGAGAGAGAGAGCGCGCGCAATTCTGTTGTGTGGTCTTTGATGTTCAATTTGTTGTGTGATCTTTGATGCACTCTCTCTCTCTCCCCCTCTCTCTCCCTCACTCTCTCTCTCTCTCTCT
>NW_015544247.1:1130511-1138001 GCF_001515605.1 Sinocyclocheilus anshuiensis
GCGCGCTCTCTCTCTCTGTCTCTCTCTCTCTCTCTCTCTCTCTCTCTCTCTCTCTCTCTCTCTCCCTACCATTAAGTAACTTGTGCATTGTTTTACTTACTTGTTTTTGACATATCTGACCGAACTACAAACTTTCCAGTGCTGTCTGTGAGAAAGATATATTCACTCGACAAGCTCACGCATCTGCGCCGCCGTGCGCTCAATCCACTCAGCCTGCTTTGTTTATCAGCTGGCGCACACCAGCTATACAGGCGTTAATACTGAATGTTTAACATTATATTCATTGCATACATATACTTCGTAGTAGACATCCTTAACTCCTTTCTGCTGTCTGTTGTTCTGTTGTCGGTGTTTCTTTGTTTGAATATGGTGCTTATCACATGCTGTGTGGTATCGGTGTTTGGTATCGGGGCATTTTAACGAGTACAGGAGACCGGTATCGGTGCATCCCTAGTTTTAATACAACAGTGTTCCATAATATTACCTGCCAGTGTAATGAAACTGAATTACCAAAAAATGTAGGTCTAGTCAAGTTACTCCTGATGTGATACATTTCGTTCATGCTATTGATGTATGCTTGAAACTACCTGGTAAGGTGAATTTCTAATGGCCTAATGCTCTTATGCAGACTCCGCTCATTAATATTCAAATCTTAATGCACGTATCCCATTACATACAGAGGTGAACCAAGTAGTAATCTGATCGCATCAAGCTACATGTTTATTTGTTGGAGAACTCTTGGGTGGTGAACTTAAACTTTAACAGCAGACTATGACAACTAGACATAATGGAGATGTTTTAAGATCTATTGTCTTTCAGAGACGGAAGTTTTGAGGAAGCGCTCCACGTATGTACCAGCCAGGCCTGCTAAAGGAAATGACATTTAAAGGCGAAAATGTCCATTTTTTTAAATGAGTGCATCATCATAAGTATTTTGTGATTATTTGTTTTGTGGTTTATCAGGTTTCTCGACTGCAGTGTCAGCATCAACTCCCCTGGCTAGCTCTGTTGGTCTGCCGAGAAATGCTATGACCATTTGCAACTTAGGAAAATATGAGTCCTTGATTAACAAAAAGAGGAAGCTAAACCAAAGAGAGTGAAAACGGTGACCATTCAGTCAGTCCCTGATAATCAACCAGTATGACTAATGCTGCAGATGTCTTTGCTGTCACTTAGTAGTTTGAACAGTAGTTTGAACTGACTTGCTTACTCACTGAATAGTTGAACATGCTTTGTCAGAGGATTTTGAATTAGCCTGTGAATAATAGCAGTGGGAGCAAAGACTTCATTTTTTATTTGTTGTGCCAGTGTTTGTATATTCCAGCTGCTTTCTTGAGATTTTTGTAAAGATGATTACAGTTTTTCAGCACAATTACAGGCCTGAGAGAATGTCTAATCAGTTTATAAATTAAAGTACATTTTCTTGACAGGTTAACTACAGTACAGTTCAAAGGTTTGGGGTTAGTAAGTGTTTTTTTTTTTTAAAGAAATATTCAGTAAGGACACATTAAAATGATCAAAAGTGACAGAGAACACATTTATAATGTTGTGAAAGATTTCTGTAGATTCTGTTCTTTTTGACTTTCCACAAAAAAAATATTGAGCAGCACAACCAACTACAAATAGTTTTTATAATAATCAATGTTTCTTAAGCACCAAATAAGCATATTCTGAAGGATCATATGACATTAAAAACTAGTTATGAAGATTCAGCTTCACAAGAATGAATTACATTTTAAAACATATTAAAATTGAGAACAGTTGTTTTAAATGGTAGTAGTTTCAAAATATTGTTGTTACTGTATGCTTAAATAAATGCAGCCTTGGCGTGAATAAGAGACTTTTTTGAAAAACATCTTACAAACCCCATACTTTTGAACTGAACAGTAGTGTATAGACAATGGTTTTATATAATGCATAGAATGAAAGATGTTAAAAAAAGATATTTTCATGATATATAGTAGGGCTGAATGATTAATTGCATTTGCGATAATATCGTGATATGAAAAAACACGATTTTTCAACCGCAGAGGCTGTGATTACACTCGGTTATGTGACACACGAGAGTAAAGAAGTGTGTTCGACTTGAAGATTGATCGGTGTATGACATCAAAGTACGGCGAGAGAAAGCATAAGGAGACGTCCGCTCTCTTATAGCTCTTGCAGTACTTTGATTACACACACCGATCGGTCTAAGCAGCGCTGCTTCAAGTCGAACACATCTAAGCAGTCTTCAGAGGAAGCGTCAAGTTGGCACGCTACAGTGTTGCCAAGTCTGCGATTTGGGGAACCCCTCCAAAAAACTAGTATTTTACCCCCTGGAGCGCGATTTTTACCAGTGGACCCCCCTCGAAACGTGATTGGGCTAGTTTTGAGTAGCAATTGGGCAGGTTTTGATGTGAAAACCTGGCAACCCTGGCACGCTACACGCGGAAATGTTTGAAAGCGTATATATGAACGTACTTCAAAACGCCACATGGAAATTACTTAAGCAGTAACAGTGTTACGGTGCATTTCATTACTGAAGACTCCGACCTTAAAATAATATATATATAATAAGGTAATATATATATATATATATATACATATGACCCCTTTAATGTTTAGACCAGGCTTAATTTGTCAGTGCTTTATGTTGTCATAATTATTTCATGCTTACAAGGTTGGAAGTTCAACAAATCAGTCAGTATACTATTGGGATTGTAGTTGTTAAATAAAAATGTCATTCATATCCGATTCATGCATCATCTAATTTCATTGTAACATATAGGCCTGGCCTACAGAAAAGAACATTTATCTTTAATCGATCTAATATTGTGTTGGTAATATTATACAATGATTTATAGCTTGTCTTTGTTGAATAATACAGAACATAAAGAGCTTTAAAAAATAATTGCATATTAAATCGCAATCACAATATTGGTAAAAAAAAATAAAAATAAATTCACAATTAGATTATGTTCCAAAATCGTTCAGCCCTAATATATAGGTTGTTTAGGTCAGGATTCTGAAGTGTGTTAGCTTGAAATAATGGAATTGCACAAATTTGAAAATTTTCAGGTAGGTTTCCTAACTGTTCCCATGTCTGCCGTTGGTTGGACATACCAAGCGATGCTCAAGCAGAGCCATTTTTCATAGTGCAACAGAGTTTGTGCTTTTTGGGTAAATCAACCGGCACTTTTGACAGTCAACTTACTATTTAGTGGCCTTTAAAAGATCTCTGTGCCCAATACAGTTTATTCAAGTCCAACAGCTTTTGTTTGATTGTCTGTCTTAAACATCCTTCTCCATTAAAGATGACAGGTTAGTCGACAGTTAGTAGAATTGTCATTAGCTTGTAATTTTCTCTGCTGTTAACTCTTTAATCTGACAACTGTACGGTGGAATGTGTTATGCATCGTTGAGGGCTATTCGTGCCCCATGTGCTGCAGCTTGCTCCTTTGGAAGGCTCTAGTTTTGGCCAGTGATCTCACTATGTTTCCCTCGGTCTGCCTCTGAGGCGTCTCAATGGAGTGACCTCACACATTGATTCCAGCATCGTGAACGTGGGGGTGGATTGTGAAAGCACGCTCCTGCCAGATGCTTGGACAGCTCTTCTCAAGAAATGTATCACCTCATACTCTTTGTGGGGACAATCAGTAATGCCATAGTTACTGATTTATTTACAGATGTATTTTGGTCTGTGTACGAGTCTAGTGTACTAGTGTAGTTCAGAGTAGGGATGTAACGATTACCGGTTTGACGATAAATCATGATAAAATTCCCCATGGTTAGTATTACCGTTTCATCTTTTAATTATCATTAAAACCGTATTAGATTACCGCAATTTGAACAACTCGCGATAAATAAATACTGTCCAGCATAAAGCACAGTTTTAAGTAACAGTCTCACGTGCGCACAGCACGCAGAGTAGTTTAGTTTTGAGTGAAAACGGCGGAAAAGCTGGGAGGTTTTAAAAAAGTGCTAAGGGAATTTTACAAATGAATATATGAATGAATGAATTATATGAATGTACCTCTGAAGGTTCTAACTGTCTTCAGAAACGATTCGATGGCATTTTGTTTTCATCTTCGCTCCATGTAATACCTAAAGGAAGTGTTCTTAATCGCAATACTGCTTTGTCCTCGGAGGTTACAGGAACCAGCTCTAATTCAGCTTTTCCATAAGCGCCACCTGCTGTCAGAGAGTGGATTTACAGAGACTTATATTTACATTCAGTCTGTGTGCAGTTTCTGTCTGACCAAAAATGGACCGAATTTGCATGCCCTGCTGTTTTGACTGGTTGATGGAAAAACAAGCTTATATGGATTCTACACATTTAAACAATTAAGATAAGTTATCTAGAATTATTTATGGAGCAGATAAAATACATATAATCATTTATTAATTAATTATCATTTTGACTTGTATCATTTCTTTATTTAAATGTGAGGTTTACCTTTTTATTACATTTTTTCAAAGCTTTATTTGAACATTTACATTAGATATTTCAACATGCTATTAAACTGTTGTCAGTCAAGTTGTCATTTAAAATCCGAACATCATTGATAATGTTATTGTTTTAGTGATTATGCAAACAAAAAGTTCATTTTGTTTGTTGTTTGTTGATTTTTAAATATAAAACTTGGTGAAGTGATTTATGTGTTGGTACTTTTTTAACATCTCCAGCACATGTTAACAATACCGTGATAATAACGATAACCGTGATAATGTTGGTCACTATAACCGTGATAAGAAATTTTCATACCGTTACATCCCTATTTATTTGTTGTTTGTTGATTTTTAAATATAAAACTTGAAGTGATTTATGTGTCATTACTTTTTAACATCTCCAGCACATTTTAACAATATCGTGATAATACTGATAACCGTGATAATTTTGGTCACTATAATCGTGATAAGAAATTTTCATACTGTTACAATCCCTAGTTCAGAGATGCATTTTTCTGTAATCAGATCACGAGTGCTGTTACGGGGTCGTACACATGGTGTGCTTTTGAGTAGTGCAGGGCAGGCCTCGGTGTGTCAGTCTCGTTCCAAAATGTCTGTAGTCTGAAGACAAGTACAGACAGCTGTCTCGTGTGAAAGCTCTGTCCAAGAGCGTAATGGCTTTCAGCACCCGGCCCAGCCTGTGTTCTCTAACTGGCCTTTTCGCTCTTGATCTAAAATTTTCTTAGGATAGTTTCATTGAATGTCTTTATAAGTTAATAATTTTCACAAAAAAATTATTTGTGAAAATTAACATTGAATTATGCTCCTAACCTCTATGTGAAGTCCATAACGAGAAATGCTTATGCCATTGGAGCAGTTCAAGTTATTTTCATGTTATGGCCTATAGCTGATAAATGTCTCATATTAAAATTCTATACTAATACTATACTAAAATCAATTACTTTAAACACTACACTTGATTTTAGTGTAATTCGGTGTCATCAAAATGTACAGTGTAAAGATTACATTTAACAGTATTATAAAATTATTAGTGTTTTTAAATTATTATTCAATTATATCAGTTATTAGTGTTTTTAAAGATCAGTTTGAAGTTATGATGGTACACGTAATCCAAATAGAGTATGCACAATTAAAGTCACCATAAGAACTATATGGTCTTTGTATTATTATTATTATTATTATTTGTTTACTTATTTTATTTATTTATTTATTTTTGCAATATTGTAGAGTTTGTTATAACTTATTTATCCATCATTATTTAAAAAAAAAAGTTCCATCATAATCTTTAATTAAATATATTAATACATTTTCTTGTTTGAGAAGCCGTTTCACCCGTATATACTTCATAATGGGGAAAATATGATCGCAGTTTCCGTTTCATGCCGACTACATTTTTATTTTCGACCAATGCCGGGAAATTACCTCTAACATCACCCAATATGGAACGATATATCGTTCAGTCAGCGCTTTAAATATACATTGAAATATTAGTAAGCAGTTGTGATTTAATCTGCCTTTTTCATTTAATTCAATTACATTTTAAATGACTTGTCAGCCCTAGTTGTTACATATGTTACTATATTTGTTGTTGTCACTTCACCGGGGGACCTTTTTCTGTTTACATAGTATTACGCAATGCTCCTCAGCTATACTGCTTGGCAGATATTTGAGTTTGACAGTTAAATATTTTAGTACATGAGGTGAAGGTAGTGTTGACTCGATCAGTGGACTGGCATCTCACTGTCCTGCTTGCTGTGCTATGTTTTAGAATGAAATGCCCCTAAAACTTGTCTTTTTTGAGGTGAAATTTGGAACTTCACTTTCATTGAAGTTTTTTAAACACTACATTTCTCTCTGTCATCATGCGGTTTAGGAAAATATTGTATCATCGACAAACCCACCTCACCTTCCCTGTTTCTATGAAAACCGCACAGGATGTCCTCTTCTAGTTTACCTGCCAAACAAGCAAGGTTGTCATGAGAGCCTACAAGAGCTCTTTTTCTCCAGGAAGGTTGAGGGTTGTTTGTCTATAAATACCCCCTCCCCTTGCCTCCTCTCATTCACTTCCTGGCCTTTAAGAGGGGTCAAGTTGCACAGCTGCTCTCATTTGCTAATGTTAACCTGCTCTGTAGGGCTCTGTTCCTCTGGGCCATCGCCTGCCAGTGGCCTTGTGTTTGTTCCTCTTTAGAAATTTGTTCCTCTTTTTTTTTTTTTTTTTTGGTCCAGAGATTTTCCAGGGCATCTTATAACCAATTAAAATTGGGTTCCGGCTTTCATTCAGACTGATTCGACAGTCGAATTGACTGATTCATTAAAAAGAACTGCACCAATGAAGCGATTCGTTCACAAATGCTTATTGCGCTAAATGTTCCTTTTTGTGGTGTCAGCAAGTGCATTGTTATTTATTGTCAATATATTATTTTGGTGCCAAGTCTTTCTCATAACATGCAATTCACAAGTTGACAACTCAGCTAAAATATATAAACACTAGTTTTACCTTTGTGTCACCTTTCCTCATGACCTCCTATTTTGTTTTGCAGGCCCGAATAGCGTTCCTCCAAGGAGAAAGGAAGGGTCAAGAAAATTTAAAGAATGATCTTGTTAGAAGAATAAAAATGTTAGAATATGCATTAAAACAAGAAAGGTTTGTAGTGTTTTTTTTTCTCAAACATTGCGTGTTTTGTATATGTGTGTGTGTACATATTATGTACTTATGTACAACGATTCTCTTTTCTATTACCAGAGCAAAATACCATAAATTAAAATATGGGACAGAACTAAATCAAGGTGAAGTGAAAATGCCTAGCTTTGAATTGGGTAAGTGGACACAACTTCCTTTTGAAAATCTGTATATACACTTGTAGCATATTTCATGTGATGAACTCTGCTAATAAAAGAGGTCTTCCCCTTTAAATATTCCTTTTCCGATGTGATGTCATTGTTAGAGTGGAAAGAAAAATGTCCAGTGTAATGAGGACACAGTAGCGTTTCACATGGCAGTTCGATGTCCTCTAAGTCCTGATCTGTTCTCCTGCTGA
>NW_015544247.1:1138011-1141230 GCF_001515605.1 Sinocyclocheilus anshuiensis
ACTATGAGTGTTTGAATCTCCTGCTGAATCTACTGTTGAAGTTTTTCAGAGTGCTTGGTTCTCCCGCTGATGCTGTGTTTGGAGTGATTGAGTCTGCCGCTGAAGTCGTGTTGGGAGTGTTTGATTCTCCCGCTGATGATGTGTTTGGAGAGAAATTATGCCGTTAACATGATTTAGGAAATCCCTTAAATGGACAAAGGCATCACTATTATAGCTGTAAGTTAACTGAGTAAACAGAACATATAAACGTTTTGAATGATAAAACAAAGACAATAAACACTCGACTGCGACAATATAGTTTATCTGTGTGTTGTGGAGTGAAAAGGTTATAATGTTCTCTTTTGTTGGACAACAGGTTTAGAAATAATTTAAGCATGTTTAGCTTAGTTAACGGAAGGTTACCTGCTGCCGTCAGAGCAAGTGTAATTACTGCATTCACGCGCTCCTCGGATGCTCTCATTTCCCGAGTTGTGCTTAAGTCAGAATGTGAAAACAACATGGACACTCTCGTTACTAAGATTTGTTGGATTTGTATTATTAGAGATTTCCGACTTGAGTTCACGTGCATTTTCTCAGTCGGGAAATTATTTTTCACGTGCGGTGCCGGTGATGATGCTTCTTACATCCGTTTCGGAGAACCAGAGGACAAATATTTCAATCGATAGCTCAGGCATGGCACCGAAATCTGCATTCTGATTCAGTTCTAGTACATACCGGTTACATAGGTGCAAATCAAATTGCTAAATACATTTTGAATGGACTGGGAGTTATGAATTTGCATATGAATCGCATTTCAGTGGAGTTGTATTTTTGTGTCTGTGTTTTTTGATATGTTTGGAATGTTGTACTTATGATATGTTTGGATTTATTGTACTTTTGAACTCAGAGAAGATGATATTTCATGAAATTGTATATATGAATATATGTTGTTTCACCTACTTGGTTGGTTGATGAAGGGTCATTTGAATTGATAACATAACACAGCAAAATAAACAGGATATGATAAGGATCCTATAAATGGATACAAAATTTATTAGATTCCTTTGAGACGGTTTGCTTTAAATTACAAAAAAATTGTCTGGATTAGCTACCAGGCTGGCACCTCGCATGAAAATCGTCACACACTGCCATTCAAAAGTTTGAGGTTGGCAAAAATTTAGGTTTTAAGGTTAGAAGTCTCTTAAGGCTGTATTTATTTGATCAGAAATACAGTAAAACCAGTAATATTGTGAAATATAATTACAATTTAAAGCAACTGTTTTCTATTTTAAAGGGGTCATATGATGCGATTTAAATTTTTCCTTACTCTTTGGAGTGTTACAAGTAGGCATGGGCTGATTACCGGTTTCACGGTATACCGCGATTTGAAAATTTCACGGTTTCAAAACCGCTAATATTTTCCGTTATACCGTTCCTGTGGTATGCGCTGTTTTTCATGTCTCCTCAAAGACTGAAAGTGTAGGAATCCCTCAGGTTGAGTGCAGTGTAGAGAGTAACACGACCCTCCTCCTGTTGGAGCGAGCTGTCAGTCACGTGTGTGTAGGATGGATGAACTTAAGGAGCTGCCCCTGGAACTTACACAATCGGCAACCGGACGGTTTTTGTCTCTGTTCTGGACTTGCACAAACTGCGTTGCAATGCAATCGTTTTCCAAAATGTAATTTATGTGAAAATATGAAGTCTGTAAATGCCCGTTAACACAGGCCAGAGACGCTGAAGACGGACGCACAGAGAAAAATACTGTAGCAGGCAGATCACTGTACTGTAGCAGATCATGATGCACGAACTATTGGAAGAAAATCCTCAGTACTGATTTATATGAATGTGTTTCTGAGGGGAACTGACTGCCTTCAGAAAAGTTTAGATGGTATTGTCTTTTCATCTCGTCTATGTATAGTTCAAATTAAAGCAGTGTTTCAGCCATAGACTGTGGTAACCAAGGAAACGCAGTATGTGGTGTTCCAGAAGCGCCTCCTGCTGTCAGAGAGTGAATATGCGTCTCATTCAGAGCTTCTGCTGTTTGTTTGGTTCAGGCATGTAGTATAATTTCACAAAGCTAGTCAGAACATTCTGTTTTTGCTTCAAATTGGGTTATTATTAAATCAAATGATGTATATGAAATTATATAACTAAATTATATGAAATGAAACTGCATAAACACATTTCATTACACCAAATACACAAAATAATGTTATTTTTAGCAGCATATGACTCCTTTAATATATTTTAAAATGTCATTTATTCCTATGATGGCAAAGCTGAATATTCAGCAGCCATTACTTCAGTCTTTGGTGTCACATAATCCTTCAGAAATCATTCTGATATGCTGATTTGCTGCTCAAGAAACACTACTAACCCCAAACTTTTGAATGGTATTTAGTTTGTATGTGTATATTCATATGTTTTGTTCTGCTTTTACTAATGTGGTTTTATTGTTTATTTTGTTTCTTAAACAAGATACCAAAGATACAGAGGTCTTGGCTATACCTCAGAACAGCCAGTTAACGTGGAAACAGGGCAGGCAACTCCTCAGACAGTAAGTTAGTCTTGAGTCATTATGCTTTTCTGAATGATACTTTGTCTGTGTGGAAGTTCATGGGCATGTGCATCATCACATTATGGCTATTTATATCACCTGATTGTCTGAGCTCTGTTCTTACTGTCTTTATACATCTCTGTCCTTCAAGATATCTTCAGGAAGTAGGTTATACGGACACAATACTGGATGTCCGGTCGCAGAGAGTGCGGTCGTTACTGGGGCTGTCCAGCTCAGAGCAGAACGGTTCTGTGGAAACCAAGAACCTAGAGCAAATTCTCAATGGAGGAGAATCTCCAGCCAAAAGAAAGGGACAAGACATGAAAAGGTACAGATTTCCTTGGATTGTTTTTAGAGATGCACCGATCGACCGGCCAGGGACCGGAATTAGCCGGTTTTCCGCATGATCGGCCAGGACCGGTGACCGGCCTGTCAGTCTGCCGGTTCCGAGCCGGTCTGTTTTGACGTCACACTTATGGCGATTGATAATGTATTTGTGTTGTACCAGATGAGTAGCAGCCTGAGTGAGTGTGTGTGTGTGAGAGAGAGAGTCGTGCAGAAAACAAAACAGATGAGCGCAACAGCACTCATAGAAACTTATGGCGCTTTTCCACTGCATGGTACGGCTCGGCACAGCACGGCTCAGTTTGCGTTTCCACTGCAGTTTAGTCCCGCTTTAAAGT
>NW_015544247.1:1141240-1170284 GCF_001515605.1 Sinocyclocheilus anshuiensis
TACCGAGCCGAGTCGTACCACGCAGTGGAAAAGCGCCATTAGATACATACTGCGGTAGTAAAAAAATAAATAAAAAATTATATGATTTAGGTACGCAACATTGCACGAACAAAATGTTTCAACACGATTGCAATGTGATTTTATACAATAGTAGTTCAATAAACAAGAAGTTAAAATTAAGTGCCTTACATTTTAGACACAATATTGACTGTTTTTGCTAAATTTTGCGGATGAAAATTGCAATCGGTGCATCTCTAGTTTTGCCCAATGTTTTGTTGTTGCTATTTTTTCTGTCCAGGATGTAAAAATCATACATGTGATCACTTAAAGTAACAGCACACCTCTCTTTAGAAAGACAGCTTTTCAAATAAGAGAGTTTGGCTCTTCTGAGATGACCAGAGATTGCTGTTATCAGTTCGTTTATTTCTCGTGATTGTTGAGCTGATGTACTGTGAATGTCCTCCTATGTTTGCTCCACGTGTCAGTTTTTGAACGAATCAAGTGAGTCAATGATTCAGTAACCTATTCATAAAGACGGTAGTCACTTGCCTCGTTTCTAAATGAATCATCCATTTGAACGAATCTGTTGAATGAAAAACTAAATGACTCACTCATTCAAACGGTCATTTGATGCCACCTACTGGTTTGGGTTCATATTTAAAACTATCATTGCATTTCTCCCAACATTTCTTATTTGTGTTAAAAAAATATTAAAACATTAATCTTATAAAATTCTTTATGCATTTGAAATTTCTTGCAGTGGAAAAATTTGAATGATAACAGCTGACACATTTAATAAGGTTAGTGAAAAATTACAATTTAAGAAACAGTGGGAAATGACATCTGTTTTGTTAAATAGTGCAGCAACTCCTTTTCAGTTAATTGTTATTTCTACCTTTTTTTTCTAGTCACAGAGCACTTTATTTTGAGAGTTGTTTAAGTGAGAGAACAACTGTAACTTTATCCAGATTGGGGGAATTGTAATGTTTAATAATTTTTTTGTAAATATTTTTATTTTTTTTTTGCATTAAAAAGTATAGCTTTTTGTTTGTATATGCTGTCAATTATAGTTTTTAGAAAGAAAATCGGAATCGGCAAAAATCGGTATCGGCAGGTCACACTTACAAAAAAATCGGAATCGGCCAAGAAAATTGCAATCGGTGCATCTCTAGTTTTTTTTGGGGTCGATTCAACTGGTAGATTAATATAAACAGTTAAAAAGATTTCCATGTTAGCTGTTTTGAAACATTGTTTATTATGCCTTTGGTTTAACAGGAATCCAGAGGTTCTGGAGACATTTAATTTTTTAGAAAATGCTGACGATAGTGATGAAGAGGAAGAAGATGAGGGCGACATAATGGAGGACGTGCCTGACAGGAGCGATAAACGTAGAATAAAAAAACATAAAATTAAGGTGTGTAAAAATTTGAGTAATAATTATTTATTGTTCTCGGTATATGATTGTTGATGTAATATAGCCTATAACGATAACTTTTCCAGGTCGGAAATGAAGGTTTGGCTTCAGACTTACCGGATGACCCTGACACAGAGGAGGCACTCAAGGAGTTTGACTTTTTGGTAAACGCGGAGGATGGAGAAGGTGCCGGAGAGGCTCGGAGTTCAGGAGACGGCACAGAGTGGGGTAAAATAGTGCTTGCCAAAATCATAGACAAAATTGATTTTATAATCATTAATCATCGTGGTTTTTATGGCTGCTCGATTCCGTTACAGTTTAAAAAATGTAAATAGATAATTGTGACTTTTGGTCTCACAATTCTGACTTTACTTCTCAGAATTGCCAAAAATGTAAAAAATTTGGGGGGGTTTTTCTAGATTTTTTATTTTTTTGCCTGAATTGTGGAATAAAAAGTTGCAATTACCTTTTTAGTTTTTTATCCTGTGGCGTAAACAAGCTTCTACAGATTATAGATCTATAATGAAGTAGGGCACATCTCAAAGGAGCGTTTGTTTGATGATTGAGCAATGACTGCAGGTCTATTATCATGTAGGGTTAAAATAAGGCCTGCAATTAAAGTACTACTTCACCCAAACTAGAATATTTTGTTTTCATTTACTCGCCCTCATGTTGTTTCAGCTCTGTGTTTTCTTTCTTCCACAAAACACAAAAAGACATTAGGCAGAATGTCTATGCAGATCTTTGCCATAGAGTTAAAATGAATGGAGATTTATACTGAATCCAAAAAGTACATTAAACAGCACCAATAGGACATATAGTGCTGTATTTGTAATAGTCTGTTCTATTACAAGTTAATAGCGTTTTTATTGACTTATAATTTTTCTCTCTGCTGTCACATACACTATGGTTCAGAAGTTGGGGATCTGGAATTTTTTTTATGTTTTTGAAAGAAGTCTCTTATGCTCATTAAGTCTGCATTCATTTGAAGAAAACAGTAAAATGTTATTAATGTGAAATATATTGCTTAATTTAAAAATTACAACTTTCAGCAACCATGACTCCAGTCTTCAGTGTCACATGATCCTTCAGAAATCATTTCTTATTATTATTAATGTTGAAAACAGTTGCTCTCAATATGTTTGTGGAAACAGTAATACGTTTATTTGATAGAAAAGTACATAATAGAAAACTGAATAGAAAGAACAGCATTTATTTAAAATAAAAATTATTTGTAACAAATGTACACTTCAATTTAATGTGTCCTTGCTGAATAAAATCTTACTGACCCCAAACTTTTAAACTGTAGTGTGTCTAGACGTGCATCAACATGTGAATAATGACTTAAGCCAGTTGCTTACACAAAGCTGTCATATACGTCCAGAATACTAGGAATATAAGTGGTACTTCCTTAGTAAAAATCACTACCTACTTTCAGTCTATGAAACGAGCTGCTTGGCCATTCTGCAAGTTTTTATTAGGTTTCACACACACAGCACAAACCTCAAAAAGTATATTTTTGAGTGAACTATTTTCAACGTGTGCCTGCATGTGCATGCGTGTCCTTTGTATGTGCTTTGTGGCACACGCTAGCCCTGCGGTAGAATCTTAATTAGGCTAGTTTCTGCATCAGCATTCCTGCCAGCTTCCAGCACGGGAGATTCTCTTACTGCTCCGACCAGAGCCAGCTGGGTCAAACACATCAGCTCATTACATCCATCACACACCCTCACTTCTGCTTTCTTTATCTCTCACTCTTTTGTCTTACTCTCTTCTGTCTGTTCTGACCCACTTCTAAACTAAGGATTATGTAAATTAGGGCTGGAGATAGAGAAATTGTCACTGATGAAACTTGAAAACAATAAACATACGACTGCACAAAATATATGGCTTATCTGTGTTCAAGCAATCTTGGGTATTTTTATAAGGAATGTATATTTATAATGCAATGCCAATCGACATAGCCTTTATCACTGTATATAATTCTATCATTCTGTAATATGAAACCACGTCTGGTCACAAAACGAAGTTATTTCAACCACTCGACTATGTTATTAAGTTAATTTGGAGAAAAAGCATGTCAATAAATATCTTTGTTGGATAACAGGTTTGTAAACAGGCTCATACACATGCAAAATTGTATCGCACACTTGCTAATGTACAGTAGTACATTTATTTAAGGCTCAGACCGATTTTTTTTTTGTCGCACTGTACAGTAAATCCCTGACCAAACCAGTTCCAGATTGTAAAATAGATCAACTCCTCAATTTCACATCCGCCTCGCTCCGCACTGTCACACACAGAAATATGTCAACAAATAGGCTCGTTATATCGCGGGAAGACTAATTCTTATCGTGGGGAGAATTTTTCCCGGTATATCGCAAACGATAAGATATCGCCCACCACTAATGTAAATGTCACCATAAATATGACATGTATTTTTGGTAAAGAGGCACATATGTGAAGTCCGTGTCACCCTTAAATCAAGACATTTATTACCATAAACGCTCTGTATATTTTCTTATCACTGTATCTATTAGGGTTGCACAGTGTATTTTATATAAAAGATAAAAATATATAATATAAACAATTACTTATTGAAGCACTACAAATTGTATTTAATGAAACATTTATTAAAAAGAATAAATATTTCTAACAAATATACACTGGAAAACAATGGATAATTTTTTTTTTTTATATATATTGCAAAAAAAAATAATAATTGATTATTCTACCTCAGTAATTGAACCAAAATTGAGGTTAATGTTTACTTACTCCATAAACTTACCCGGTTATGCCAAATAACCTGCTTTTTGGGATACCTCATAGAGCAACCAGAGGCTAGTGTGATATTAAAGCCAAAATCTTGCTATTGATCCAACCCATATTATTACTTTAGATGTATGTTCTGTATTACACCCTCACAAAACGGTTCAACTGCTGATGTATGTGTTTGTTAAACAGTCTTTTTCTTAAGCCCTGTTTTTCAATCCTAAGGTGTGGCACCTTGTTTACTGGGCCCTTCTCTTCTCTTTCCTATTCTTAGCTGAGCCTCTGCCATTCACGCCTGGTGGGGGCAAGTCCTTTATCATGGGCTCTGATGACATGTTGGAAAGTGTGCTGGGCCTGGGAGACCTCGCAGATCTGACTGTGTCCAATGACGAGGCTGAATACAGCTATGATGTAAGTACCCCACTGCTCTTCTGCTTTAATAATACTATTCTGGCATTAATAAATAATAGACTCTACTTTTAAAAAAATGGTCTGTTCCATGCTCAATTTTTAAATACAGTCTACATTTTGTTAACCAGTTAACAGTTATAAAAACAGCCGGTACTGTTTACTCAAATGTCATGTACTATATTAGCTTCATTCTGTATAAAGGTTACAGAGGACCGAAGTTGTCCAAGCCGGTGTGGTTTGCTGTGCACTCAAATAGGACAACTATCCTAATGCCTCACAGTCAGTCGACCTGCAATTTCCAGGTTTCATTTCACAGTTGTTAAAATGCCTCTACAACGACCCTTCCCCCCACCCTCTATTTTTAGCTGCCAGCCAATAAGGACGCGTTCAGGAAGACATGGAATCCCAAATATACCCTGCGAAGCCACTTTGATGGAGTGCGGGCCTTGGCCTTCCATCCTGTGGAACCGGTGTTGGTCACCGTCTCAGAAGACCACACCCTCAAACTGTGGAACCTCCAGAAGACAGTTCCTGCCAAAAAGTAAGTGCTTGCTGTGGCTTTCCAAGAATCGCGATGTCTTAGGATTGCTTTTAATCTTTAAAATTATGTCTCAAGAAGCACATTGATTTTATCATGCAACATTATTGTTTCAAACAAACTGCTAAACAAAGTTTCATCTTGCTTTGCAGAAGTGCCTCTTTTGATGTGGAGCCCATATACACGTTTAGAGGGCATATGTAAGTATTGATTTCATGATATTGACTTTTTATACTTTTTTTTTTTTTAAACCTGCCTGTCAAACATTTCAAAAATGTTAGCCTCCAAGATTGACAAATAGCCATTGGTAAGCAGATTTCCTTACGAGAGCAACAAAAATGGATGCCGAGGTTGTTGTTGTCATTCCAGTTTATCCTAAATGTGTTGAGGAGAGTGAAAGTGTTGTGACAGTGTGGACAATACTGTACATGTAAGCATTGCCACAACCTTATGGGTTCAGAAAGGTAGCATTCTCCTGGCCTCTGCTAAGCCCATCCATGATGGTTACATGTGATCCATAACTCCAGAGGATGTTCCCACAACACACCAGCCAAAATGTGCATGGTGATGTTAGATATTTAAAGATGCATTCACTAAGTTTTTTGTTTGCCCTTACTCATGGCTGTGCTCTAATACTCTATACTGACACCTACTGGTCCGGATGCTTTAAGTTTATTCATTTCTGAGATTTCTTGCCAGAGCTGTCATAGCTGTCAGAGCTTTTGCTGTCATACTACAAACATTTGTGTATTCAATCCCAATGGTTATTGATATATTGTTGGTGGAAAGCAGTTTGCTGCTGCATTACACTATAAACAGTCTAGCTGCTTGAAGTCCCAGTATATTTACTCGTTATTATGGTTAGTAATAATGTAGCTGGTCAATTGCATGACACAGAGGATTGTCATGTGATGCCAACCTGATGCAATAGGGTCTGGCTGCAGACATGCACTTGCACTCTCAGACTTGCACTCTCAGACACCTGCACTCCCGCAATTGACATCACTTGCAGTCTTTCTTTGTTTAATTTAATTGATTAGTTATTTTTTTTATTGAATCTCTCAACATTTTACACAAGTAGCCAGGTGGTGAAGACAAGAAAAAAAGAAACTAAATCACGAAGTCACTTGCAATCGCCGCTTGCACTCTACTTGCAATCCACACGAATCGTTCGTGTTGCCAATGGAGACAAGACGCTGTGGTGGTTAAATGATTAAAACTAATTTAGTACTATAACATACAGGGTACTGCACGTCATCTGTAGGAGAAAAACGTAATGCATTAAGTCATATTAAGTGTGTTTTTCAATGGGAGGAAAACGCTTAACGAAAGACTTTGCACATTGCGTTCATATTCTGCGGCCACGGATTTGCTATGCTATTATTATTGCTATGCTTTCTGTTGTTTAATAGTGACACTATCAGGATGACCCTTTTTGTAAAATTCACTGTTTTTTTTTTGTTTTGTTTAAAAGTATGAGGTTGGTAAGATTTATTAGTCTTTTAAAAAGAAGTCTCTTATGTTTACTAAAACGGCATTTATTTAGTCCAAAATACAGTAAAGCCGCTAACATTGTGAAGTGTTACAATTTAAAATGTTGTTTTCTTATTTTATATATTTTAAAATCACACAATCGTTCAGAAAATATTCTAATATGCTGATTAGCAGCTCAAGAAACATTTCTTATTGTTATCAATGTTGAAGTTCACTGCTTCATATTTTTGTGGAATCCATGATACTTTTTTTTTTTTTCAGGATTCTTTGATGAATAAAAGTTCAAAAGAACAGCATTTATTAGAAATGCAAATATTTTGTAAAAATGCAAAAGTCTTTCAGTTTTGATCAATTTAGCGCATCCTTCCTGAACAAAAGTATTCATTTAAAATAAACGCAAAATCTTGCTGACCCTTTTTGACGACTTTTGAAAGGGAGTAAGTTTTTTTTCAATTTAGTAAATTTGCATCTTAATCTTTCCTTTTCTTCTCCAATCAGGGTTCACGGCCATAACAGCAACCAACCCGATTTGGTTGATTAAGACGCGTCTACAGTTGGACGCCAGGTAAAGTGGCAACAGATATGTGACATTATGTACAAGTAGATTGTTTGATTAATATCCTTAGTGACTGATTCCTTAGTTACAGATTATAGTTTTAACATGATCTAATTATTCATGATTCCAGACTAAGTTTTGTATTTGACTCACTTAAGCGTGTTTTGTTCTTCACAGGAAGCGCGGGGAGCGTCGCATGAATGCTTTCGAGTGTGTGCGGCGTGTGTATCAGACGGATGGGCTACGTGGGTTTTACCGCGGCATGTCTGCGTCTTATGCAGGCATCTCAGAGACCGTGATTCACTTTGTGATCTATGAAAGCATAAAACGGCGTCTTTTAGAGGCCAAAGCAGCAACGCACATGGATGGGGCTGAGGACACTGCCAAAGACGCATCGGACTTCATGGGCATGATGCTGGCAGCCGCCACTTCCAAGACCTGCGCCACCTCCATAGCCTATCCACACGGTGAGCATGTGCTTGGGCATTTTCCCATCAGAGCACCATATCATCATAAAATCAGCATGAAACGTCATTCACAACCTATTTTACTTCCATAATGTGACCCCATTCAAAACGTTTGAATGCTTTTATTAAGCTAGGATGCATTAAATTGATCAAAAATGACAGTGCAGACATTTACAGTGTTTCTGAGGGTCTTAAAGTCTTAATTTACCGTATTTAAAGCCTTAAACAGGTTAGAAATCTGAGCAGAAAGTCTTATTTTTTCTTGTCTTCACCACCTGGCTACTTGTGTAACATGTTAAGATATTCAATTTAAAAAATAATTAATAAATTAAATTAAATAAAAAATAAAAAAAGACTGCAGTGACGTCACTCGCGGAAGTGCAGGTGTCTTGAGAGTGCAAGTCTGAAAATGCAAGTGCATGTCTGCAGCCAGACCCTTCTCACCTGATGTGCTGCCCATAAGGGGGCGACCTGCTTATTGTAGAACAGTGGTTCTCAATCATTTTGACTCCACAGTTGTCAATATATAGTCCCATCAGGATAAAAAAATAATAATTTACCTATTTTACCATGTTTTTATTTTTGCAATTTCTACAAAAAAATAATTTTAGAGCTTGGCATAACAAAAAGTATATTTGTTATAAAAAAAATGGCCACTGTTGAAATGAGCATTGTGAGAATCGTGGGTCTTCAAAAGCAAAAAAAATTAATATATATATAGCTGCATGCAGCAATTATGGGGCCAAGCCCATTATGGCCATTTTTGACATATTTGAATCTTAGATTTTATTTGGATACTTTTAAACAATGTATAGTTCCCATTAGGCCTGGGCGATAAATGGAATCGATATTTATCGACGGTACACCTTCTTCGATATCGATAGAAAAAATGTTCGATATAGCGCACAATATAGGCACGTGCTATGAGTGACGCAGACAGCACACACAAACACGAACACATGCTGAAATGAGTGCTGTGCCTGCCTGTGATGAGGAGATTGTGAATAAAGAATGAATATTAGTCGAATTTAAAATAAACATTTGCATTTGAATGTTAGGTGTGCGTCAGGGTGCGTCATCAGTGGCGCGCGAGATGTGGTGATGATGTAAGTGACGTTGTTGCATTTTAATGTTTTGTTAGTCTAGCCCACGAGATGCACCGCTGTGTTATGCATTCAAAATATTAGAGAAATATAGAAGCTCAATGCGGAGAAGATCTTGATTAGGTTAAAACCGAAACCAAGCCATTCACACAGAACGCATATTCAGCGCATTTTTAGACGGACAAATATGACTGCTGCACTCGCGTCTCACAGAAGAGATGTATAGAAATCCATGCAAAGTTAAAACAGTTTAAACTTTTAGAAAACACGTCACGAATTTGTGGAGGGATAATTCCTTTTCACTGCGTATCATATGTTTTTAAATGCAGTCTGTGTGAATGGCGCTTCGGTTCTTTGGATTAAGCAATGCATAAATACATGATGCTGTTTTGTTCATAATTGGTTATGCAATTTACGAAATTATATTTGATTTTTATGAGTTAATTTAGACGTAATGCACGTTTTTATAGAGTTACTTCCTTGCGTTGACAATTTAAATGCGCTGCATTATTTTGCTCATTGCGCCCTCCTGTGGCCTCGGGAGACAATTAGACCTATACAATAAAGACCTATTTAATCTGCATATAAAACATTAGAAATTAGATATTTGTTTAATTTTTATTGTGTTTGATTGTTAAAACAAAAAACATTTGTTGTTTGTCTCAATAAATTGTGTTAATTATAAATACAGTGGTTAAATTAAAAAAAAAAATTCTGTTGCTTTTTGTTTTAAAAAAGGTTATAAAAATGTCAATAATTATCGATACCGAACAATATGAAACATTATATCGTTGATACATTTTTTTAGCTATATCGCCCAGCCCTAGTTCCCATGGTTAAACACTTGCTACACATTGAATTTGTAGAAAATCTTCAAAGCTTTAGCCTTTTGATTTACACAGCATGCCGCTCATGCACTGTAGTTTGTTTAATTTTACAGAGACTTGAGTTGTCAAAGGTAGAACTGCAGCAATTGGCTCCAAGTGACACAACATTACACACAGTTATATAAAGTTGTACTACACGGGATTAGAACCCACAATCTCTGGGTCAGGTGCCTGCAACTCATTTCATCGTGCCACTGAGAATACGTGGGTTTATGCAGAACCTGAAGCTCCGTAATTCAAGTGACAATCAACTCAAAATTAAGATTTTGTATATAAATGCACCAAAGGTAGTATTTATTAAGCTCAGATGAGATAATACTTAGAAAAGCACTACATCTGGAAAATAAGTAACTTCAGCATCATTTCTTGCCACAGTACCTATGATGGTCTGGGAATATGCCACACTGGATTCAAACCCATGGCCTGAAAGGTTCGGGGGCAGGTGGCTTAGCAGAGTGTGCCACTCAGTTGACGCACATTCAACGGGCTGATGAGGAGAGGTTTAGGTGTGAGAATGAGCTCCCAAAAAAAGTTATTTAGCATTTTAACCAGAGTAATATGCAAAGTTAAGTTAATGGTAATGCAGCTTATGATTAACTTGACAGCTAAAGAGTCACATTAAACAGCATAGTAACTTGTTAGCCTGTAACTTATTAGCATATTAAGCTTAATAGCATAAGACAACAAACACAGCACGGTCTACTTTAGAGAGGTATTTCTTGGGAATGGTAGTGAATATCAAAAATATATTCAGTTATTTCTATGTGGCACGGTCCAAAGATCATACGATCAGATTTTGGACAAAATTGGGCAAAATTTGTAGGAGGAGTAGCAAAAAAACTTTTTAATTTACTTCAATATGGCTGGCAAGCACATTCATGGAAAATGACAAATTAGACATCGTCAGAATTGGCATAACCCAGAGAATGAAATTATATTAAAACATCATTTGGATAATAAAAGTTACAAGTGTTTTTGTAAAAAATATTATATCTCTGGAACACTAGGTGGCACTGTATTCAAACGTCTCAGGTACCTCCGGGACAGGCCACTGATGATCCCAAATATATGTCAAATGGTTCAAAAGATATAGCAATTTATGTCAAATTTCAAAATGGCGGACACATGGTTTAGCATGGCAAAATTGATATCCTCAGATTCGGCATGACCCAAGGAATCCATAGTTAGTCAGAAAATCATGATCTTTGTGTCTGTTCAAAAATTATAAGGTGGTGGTGGCGCTATAGAGTTGGTCTTAGAGACCCCAAAGTTGGTCAGATCACTATTCATGGCCATCACTACATTTGTGCCAATTTTCATAATTTTCCTGTTCTGTTCATAGGGCTGCCATAGACTACCATTAAAGAAAAATAATAATAAAGAAAACATTCAGATACAATAGGGACTACAGCCCTTCGGGCTTGGCCCCTAAAAACATTTGCTGAGGAGGTGAATTAAAAAAAAAAAAATATTTAGATTTGTTATTTTAGCTTATTTTAATACTTGTTTTGTCTTATTTTAAAATCATTTCAATAAATAGCTTTTTATAGAAGACTTGGATATCTTTGTCTCATGTGTCAGGATACATTATTTTGTTCAAAAGGGCTTTTTATTTCTTTAGGGTTAATTTTTTTTTTAATTGGCAAAAGTGCACCTTTCTATGTCATAAAGCTCTTGATAAGCTTCTCTTCAGTCATTGCTGTTGTTTGGAACTGGATAGTGAGTGTGTTAAATGAGGGCACATGATATTTACACTCTTAAGATCTCGGTCCTGTCCCGTGAGCATGTGTGGTCTACAGTTTCACTGTTGTTGCTCTAGGATGTTTCCACATCACACATATAGCTGATCAGGGCAAGACTTTAACTAACAAAAACTACTGGCACTGTTTGACTAAAATATTGTATTACTGTTAGGGCTGCACGATATATCGTTTCAGCAGCGATATTGCGATGTACGCATCCGCGATAGTCACATTGCAGGATGTTTGATGTTTAGTATACTGATCGTTATATTTATACTGATCGTTTTCTTTGCTCACACACAGACACTGTCTCTACACCGGATGCGACAGCTGTCGTGTTGTGCCGCCCAGCACCGCAACAGCTATAGTCTACTCTGGACGTGACAATGCGACCTTTGCTAATCATTTGAATTTTGTGCCAGTACACCATAAATAGAACAAGGCATGAGTTTTGTCGCGTCGCACCGCGCCGCTCGCATCCGGTGTAGACACGGTGAGAGCTGCACATGAACACTGAATTCTATTTGTGCCTGAAATAACACATACGCACGAAATTGTCAAAATGCATGTCTCTGCAAGTATCCCTGTAAACACAGTTGCTTATGGTTAACAGATTTTAACACAGATTTATTAGATTTATACAGTGAAGACTATGCAGTGTTATTTTACATTTGATTATTCAATTTCTGTACCCGAATACTGTTAGACTTACCTGAAAAATATAAAGCACCGTTTATTTCATTTGTATCTTTGTTCTATTATATTTATCTATGCTTGTAATTTGTTTATTTTCTATGCTGATTTACTTACCTACAAAATCACCCCAATCATTGATTATTTTTTTCCAAATAGAGCTATTCAATTCATCTGGTGTTTTTTTTTTGTTTTTTTTTTTCATATCGCAATATATATCGCAGAAAAACTAAATATCACAATGTGAGTTTTTTTCCAATATCGTGCAGCCCTAATTACTGTGTATTTCAATTAATGCACCTTCGTGGCCCCCAGAAAGTATTTGGACACACCAGAAACATTTAAGTGTTTGAGTATCATTGCATTAGACACAAAATATTTCTTTTACTGGTTTTTCATAAACTGCCAGAAAAAAATTTTACACTTGATTTGATATTTTCTTTTCAAATGCATTGACATCCATAAAATTTGATGTGTCCCTAAGCACTTTTTTAGGGCCCCTGAATAAACAATAATGTAATCTGCTGAATCCACCAATTCAGTTTTTCAGACAGTAATATTTTGTCTCACAAATCCTCTTAACCTGTATGATTTGTTGCTGCAGTGGGCCTGTGCTCTCATTGACTGTGACCTCGAGCGGCGAGCACTGTTTTAGTGGTGGAATCGATTCAACAATACAGTGGTGGAACATCCCCAGCTCTAACGTAGACCCTTACGACACATATAGTGAGAAGATCAAATCTATGTGGCTATGTCACATCTTATTTTGATTAAACTTAAAAACAAGCAAGAATTTAAAAAGAGGAAACCTGCTCTATGTGTGTCCTCTGTTTCACTCAGACCCCAGCGTGTTGGCTGGTACGTTGTTGGGTCACAGTGACGCAGTGTGGGGATTGGCTTACAGTGGAATCAAAGAGCGACTGCTCTCCTGTTCAGCTGATGGGACGATCAAGCTGTGGAACCCTCAGGGGAAGTCACCATGTCTCAGCACATTTAACTCAGATAGAGGTGAGCATAATGTATCTTGTTTGCACTGTTCTGTAATCAATGAAGTGTTGGCAAACTAATTTCTGCATTTCCTGTCTTTCAGGTCATGGTGTTCCCACATCAATTGATTTCAATGGGTGTGATCCAGCTCATATGGTGGCATCCTACAACACGGGAGATGTTGTCATTTATGATCTTGAGACATCACAGCCTGTCGTGGTATTCTCCGCACAGGGCGAGAGCGGTACGTCCTTCACATTTGTTCTAAAAAAGACAAAGTACACTTGTGGATATGTGATAGTTATATATAGTTCAGTAATTTAATTACAGGAGCGTGAGAATTGGATTTGTCATGTTTACTTTCTTCTGCTTTGTTGCAGCTATTCCTTTTGGGAATCACATTAATAAAGTAGTCAACCACCCCACCCTGCCAATCACAGTCACCGCTCACGAGGATAGACACATCAAATTCTTTGATAATAAATCAGGCGAGTTTTTTTTTTGTGTGTCATTATAAAATATCATTATAAAATATTCATGCACTACTGTTCACTAGTTTGTTGTCAGTACGATTTTTATAATGTTTTAGAACGAAGTCATATGTTCACCAAAGCTGCATTTATTTGATGAAAAATACAGTAAAACAGTAGTATTGTGAAATGTTATTACATTTTCCATTCAAATATTTTTAAACTGTCATTTTTAAAATCTAAAGATACTTTAGTCTTAGTGTCACATAATCTTTAAAAAAATCATTCTAATATGTTGATTTGGTGCTTAAGTAACATTTCTTATTATCACAGCACAAAATCACTGCTTAAAATTTTTGTATAAACCATGATACTTTTTTTTTTCAGAATTCTTTGATGAACAGAATTAATTTGAGAAAGAAATCTTGTGGAATATTATAAATCAATTTAAAATATCCTTGCTGAATGGAAAAAAATTGTATTTCTTACAAAAAAAAAAAAAAAGACTTTTGTATGTCTGAATTTTTTGTTGTTTTTAATATTATTAATTATATTCATAACTTACATAACTATGCTTTTTATACTCCCATTTTGTTTTAGTTGTTTATTTAAAATCTCAGAAAATATTTCAGTGTGTTATTTGTTCATAAAACATTTTTGTTCAGTTATATTTAGCCAGAAGTCACAAATATCCAGAGAAAAGTTAATGATTTGTTGAAGTCATGTTTGGGATTATTAATCACCTTCCATCCATCTCCCTTTGTAGGTAAAGCCATTCATGCAATGGTGGCTCACTTGGATGCTGTTACTAGTCTGGCTATAGATCCAAATGGCATCTACTTGATGTCAGGAAGTAAGTGTTTTTTTTTTTCTTCTTCTTCTTCTGCTACTGTATCAGCGAAAGTCATAGCGATTATAATTTTTTTTTAATTTTCTGCTGAATTGTCCCTTTAAATATAAACTTAATGTCTCTTTTTCGTCTAAAACAGGTCATGATAGTTCCATCCGCTTGTGGAACGTGGACAGCAAGACATGCGTACAAGAGGTTACTGCGCACAGGAAAAAGTCGGACGAGGCCATATACGACGTTGCCTTCCACCCATCTAAGGCATACATAGGAAGTGCTGGAGCCGATGCCCTGGCCAAAGTGTTTGTATAAAAGCACCTCCGAATTAATGCATACGTAAAGACGAGAGAAAGAAAGGACTGCTTCACTGCCTTGTGTAACAAGAGTAGCATTTCTCACACTACATTGAAGTGGCTTCCACCTACGCTGTCAAACTCACACCACACACACACGATACCAGGTGCCAAGAGGGGGACATGCCGTTTTTTTGCGAAGCCAGTGTGGAGTGCTCAATCAGTTTTAATCTTTTTTATGTTTTCTTCAAAAAAAGAAACAAATTAACTGTAATTTACTGTAAGTCAAAGCTGGAGTGAAACCAGTGTTTGTAGCCTTTTGACTGGTTTTCAAAAACTGAGCTGATAATGTGTCCTGTAGGTATGTTTCAGTGACCATGGAGTGGTTATCATGTTCATCCATCAGTAGGTTGTCACCGATCATCATCCGGGCACCAGAGGAACTGAGTCCCGCCCTGCCGAGCCATAAACCAGACCCTAATCTCAGTCACCCTCTTCACCCTAATGTAGCGTGCCAGCGAATACCGTTAAACTCAGTCAACCTTCATACCTTTAGCGTTTAATTTTTTTGTGTAAAAAAGTATAGATTTTATAATCAATTTTATATAAATAAAGACTGTCATAAAACCGCTGGAAATCACTTTTTTTTTTTAAGGGACTATAATCCCACTCAAGCCCTCCATTTTATGCAGTTCTTCTTCTTGAAGGTCTTGTGTCTCTGGAAACCCTGGATGAGTGCTCTCCTTAGGCATACTACATTACTTTAACATTGTTTTAGCACATAACGGAGAGACTGTACGCTAGTAGAAGCACATCGCGTGGTGCCCTGAGAGCTTTTAGGAATTCACAAATAAACTGCAGCATCCTGTCACTATGTGATGTTTCTGTACACCTTACTGTAAAATGAGTTTAAGTATCACAGGTTAGATATCCAAACACTATTTATTTTCTGTTTGTGGATAGTCTTATCCTTCAGAGCATAGCTTGATGGTAACTCAAAGATTGGGCATTCGCTAACCAAACCGAACCGGTTATCTGATAGGAAATTAACGTATATAGGTTAATATGAAAGCTCATGCAGTTTCTTGGTTGGCTGAAAACTGGGTTTAAATTCACCTCATGATGCTGGAGAGCAGGAGAGAAGCGATAAATTAAAGGGATGGTTCAACCCAAAATTAACAAATTATTTTCTCATGTCATCATTTACTCACCCTCATGTCATTACAGACCTGTATAATTGGAACACAAAAGCTATTTTGAGGAATGAAATGGAACTCAGTGGAATGTTGGTTACCTTACAGGTTTGGAATGAAATGAAGGCGAGTAATTGATAGTTTTCATTTTTGGGATTGGAGTAATCAATCAAATGTATTCGAAATATTTGGTTTGGTCGTTCTGCCCCAATCTGTTCAATGATTTTTTTAAAGGAAACTGCAGTTTATGGTGTAACAAAATACCTTTTTGTTTGTGTAATGCATGGTTAATACTACAATAAAGTATTTTTTCTAGTCTTCCAAAAGTTCTGATCAGTTTGAAGAGTTTTGTAAGGTTTTGATTTACTACGAATCAACAGATTTTAAAGATTGTACCACATAGCAAAACAGCTGTTGAAAAGTAATGTATATAAAATGTCTATAATAAATATTAAATGGTGTATCTGTATATGCAACATGCCCCTTGTCTCGACAATTAATGCAGCGTTGTATTTATCGCGATATTTGATTGACGAATGACGATTGGCAGGATTCACGATTTTAATAAAGATGGTACGTGTTTTTACTGAGATTGAACAAACCGCCTACTACACAAATTAATACACGTGTTATTTGAATATGTTCAAGTTTCTGATGATGATGATCAGCCTGTTCAGATGAGGATGATGTTCAGCTGGTCAAGTTGTACAAACGCCTTGTCCTTTATTGAGAAGAAAGTAATAAATTATAAACAAATGTACAAGCAGTTTGACGCCCCTCCTGCCCTCTGTTTTCATTACTTGAGACAGTAAAGCATGCATATGGAAAGGTACACAGAAAATAGGTTCGATAAATACATTAAAGTATAATATAAGAAAAGGAAAACATGATATAGAATAAAAACGTTAACTTTTCAACCGTAATTCTCATCGCACATCCAGACATACGTAATTGATTGTGATGTTGTGAATGTACTGCAGTGCATGTATATTGTTTGCTACTCCTGGGAAGGACTATTTTATTATATAACCCAGATCTATTTATGCAATTGTGTGAATGAAAGCTGTGTATTTGTGTACTGCCATCAGAATGCATATGAGGGCGCTGTTTTACTGACAATCTTCATCATGACTGCTTTTGCTTACCATCTTGTGCACAACCTGCATAACTAGAATTGAATCTTCAAGTCCCGAAATTAATATAAAAGAGCCTTTTGTTACAGTGACCCCTCCACAGGAAAAAAGACGTGCCAGAAGCAGCGAGTGAATGTTTTTCACCAGCAACATAAAGAGAAAGACTATAAATCACAAATAATTACATTCTCCACATTATAGAGAGGTTGACATACAATACTGTGTGATACATTCTCAATTAAGCTGTAAAATCCTTTGGATCAAACGTACCAATACCTTTATAACAAAACCATTAAAATCCCTTTTTCTGCAAAAGACAAAGGTGATTTTTCTTATTCAGGCTTGCCCTTTTTTCCTCCTTCCTTTCCTTCACTTCTTACTTTCTGTTCTTGCACTCAAGCAGTTGCACTGTCTAATTGAACTCTGTAAAGTCCCTGCAGATGCCCCGTACTATGGGCTGCTGGAACTGCGCCAGGCCGGTGAACTCGCGAGTGAAAAACACATGGCTTTCCTTGGGCTCGGACGCCATCGCCTTCAGATCTTCCATCGGAGCCCAAGCTACGCCCACTGTAAACACAGTGATTCCTGTGAAGAAACAATTAGAACATGGTCAAGATTTCATCACACTTGTTTACTTTGTAAATGCACTATTGATATTTTGTGCATTAGAGATAAAGTGCTTTTTAGAGCTCTTAAATGTTCTAGAACTTCAGACCCAGGGACCCCCACCTACACCCTTACCACCTCAGGGACCATCACTATAAAAATAAGACTTAATTTAGTTGGTAACACTTAATTCTAACTTTAAATAAGAACATGATCTTCTCTACTGAGCCCCTGGACCCTCAGGGGCCTGCAAACCCAGGTTCTAGATGAAATGTCAGTGTAAAAAGCATACCCTCCCTCTGGGCGGCCATAGCCGGCCCTCTCACATCATCGTAAGACTGTCCATCAGTGATGATGATGAGGAAATTCCTGTTGGGGCCTGTGCGGGGTTTAAAGAGACTCCGCACTGCAAAGTTGATGGCGTCTCCCGTGGCCGTTCCTCCGCTCATGTACGGGATGTTCTGCAGGGCCCTCAGAGCATTATCTTTTGTGGTGTGGTCATTGAAGTTGAACTCCATCCTTTGGTCGTATGTGAACTGAATGGCACCGATGCGAGAGCCGATGTCAGAGATGTCAAAGTTGCGCGCGATAGAGAGAAGAAGGTCCAGAACAAGCCGAAAGTTCCCATCACCTACGCTGCTGGAGCCATCAATCAGGAAGCCCAGGTTCACTGAGTTATAGCATGTCTTGCTGCAGAGCATCTGATCGATGGAGCAAAGTTTATGAGCTAGTGGCTTCACAAACTTGTTGGTGCTGAACCAGCTGGGCATGGTGAAGGTGAAGAACTCGTTGTCCTTGCACACCGCCTGTCAGATATATGTCGGTATAAATGGATTTCAGAAAAACTCTGATGTTACCAATAAAGATTTGTTTTTTTCGTATGTGAAACATCTTACCTTTCTCATGAAGTCTTGCTCGCTCACCAGGCTCATCTCCTCAGGAGCAGGTTTGGCCACAGACACAAAGAAGATGTTAATACCAGACTCTCTGGCTAAAATTGCTGCCTCCTCCACATTATCAGAAGGCCACCCATCGACAAACACCACAATGACCCGTGGGTAACCTCTCCGAACACCAAAATCCGGACTGAAGAAGTTCCTCACAGTGTGTAGTATGGCCTTACCTGTGCAAAAGGCAATAACTCAAGCCTGCCAAGTTCTGCTTATTGAAGCCAAAGCACCTTCAATAATAAATCAATCCAACTAAAGCCATTATGTGTCAGAGATATAAGGAATGAGTTTAATACAAGATATTCTATATTGACACTATCTATGACATGCTGTCAATTATCAAACAAAAGCATACTGACTGTAAAAACAAGTAAAAAAATGCATTTAGAGTAATGCATTTACAACGGAAATCTATGGGGCAAGGCATTTTAAAGGTTTCAAAGCACAAATGTAAACATTTTTGCATGCTGCATTGTTATACCAGTAGCAACAAGTGACTCTCTTTTTAAGTGATTAATTTATTCAACCAGTTCCACAAAACTTGACTGCCTTTGAGTAACTGAATCATTCACTCAACCGATTTGTTAAAAAAAAACACTCTTTCGTTCAGGAATGTTTATGACTGAGTTATTAAATCATACACTCAACCAATTAGTTCAAAACACTGATGTTTGTTTCCCAGAGATGCGCAAATGCGGTGGCTTCATTTAGAACTGCTTTCTTTAGCAAAAATAGGCAAAGTTGCTGGTAGCACTGAAAACGGGGTTTTTCTTTCATATTGACTTTAAATGTTTAAAGAGTAGCTCACCCCAAAATGAAATTCTGCCATCATTTATGCATGATGGAAGTCAGCGGGGACCAGCAACTGTTTGGTTACCCACAATCTTCAAAATATCTTCTTTTATGTTTAACAGAAGGAGGAAATCCATACTGTTTGGAACAACTTGAGGGTGAGAAAATGACAGAATTTTCATCTTTGAATGAACTCTCTTTAAGTCTTGTAGTTGTACTTTCAAAAAGGTGTGTATTTTAACATGTATTCCGGGACCTATTGATTTCCATTGTAAATGTCTTACTGTCAATGGCAATTTTTTGTTGTGTCATTTTATTTACTTTTCCAAAAAAAAATAGCATGATTTAGATTCATTTCATCCAATCATTCATTTGAAATGTGAATAGAAGGTGAGGTTGTAGACCTGTATTGGTATTGCCCCCAATGTATGGGATCTCTTTGATGGCAAAAGTCACATCTTTGGCTGTTGTATAGTTTGACAAGTAGAATTCAGTTCGAGGTGTCTCGCTGGAAAGAAAAACATGAAGTTATACTCACTGACAAAGGAAAAAAATGCTAAACAGCCATGTGACAAACAACTAGGATTTGCACAGATCACCTGGTTTGCACCACTCCTACATGAGGACCTGGTGTTCCAACCTTCAGCATGGCTACAAGCTTACTGACAAAGTTCTTCTGCAGATTATACCGCCGCTGTCCTATGTTGTAGCTGCTATCCAGCAGCAAAGCCATATCGACTGGGCAATCTGGAACAACATTTACACAGCTCTTTCTTGTCATGATCATCATTTTGCTTTGACAAACAATTTAAATTGTATTAGAAAAGGTCATACAGACCCCTGTTTGCTGTTGTTGGAGGAGGAGGTTTCTTCGCTGTCTTTTTTACTGGTTTCTTGGCTGCAAGGGAGAAGTAAGGATACTCAGTGTAGCCTACACGTCAGTTGTTTCCAGTTATCTAAACGCTTGTTACCTGCTCCAGATGCAACATTGGCAGAACTGCTGGTTTGACTGGACACTTCCAAAGGCAAGCTAATTGTTCCTGAGAAGAAGAAAAAATGTAACCTGATAAAGCTGTGTTGATACATTCGCTTTTATATTCTATATCATTTTATACACTATATTATTTATATAGACCAACTGGCCACACTTTTCCTAACATTATGACATAGTTATTGAGATTAGTAGCATATCTTTTTTAAACAGCACCATTATGTTTAGTAAGTGTTTATGTTAGGTTCATCAAGAACAATGTATTATATGATATTCTGATTAATTACACTAACTCTAATATTATTGTTCAAATTCAATATTAATATAATTATATTTTTATTTTTGACTGTGCAGAGCCAGTCAGTAAACACTACTCTATTGTCTATAAAACTTTGCATCTGTAAACAAATCTACAAATTCTAAATCAAAACAGACACTAGCATTTGTAATGACGCAAATCGTAATTGTCTCCACTCACTGGCCACAGTGAAAGATGAGCTCCATTGGGACAGGGACTGAGACTGGATGCCATGAGCGTAAGAGCTGAGGTAGTTTGTCCTCCCTTGCAGCCTGTGAACCTCCACAGGTCCACCAGATAGACCTATGATTCCTCTGGATGACAGACAAAAACATACCTTGCTTTCTGAGTTTTTAAATAATTCTAGCAAGTCAGTAACTTTATGATTATTATTTCTGTGATTGTACCTGTGTACTGCTGCTCCACATACGCTGGAAATAGAGGCATATACTCCTGAACCAAACACTGACAGACTCCAGAGAGTGCAGTTGGCTGGGCAGAGCACTATCTGACGTGTGTCTGGTAGATCCACCGCACGGGTTCCACAGCTAATTGGTGTTGGAACTAAGAAATGTACAACATAAGATATTACGCGTATAATGATTATGTATCTGTCAATGAAAACAAATATGTTACCAAAAAATAAGTTAACTTGAAAACTATTTTTCCACAAATGGTCTCTTTGCTATTAATTAATTATTACAAAATAAACTAAATTAAAACAGTTAAAAAGTTTGTCATTTGTTACATAAAAATGTAAATAAAGTGGCCCTAATTTTTAGTTTGAATATTTTCTCTAATGTAACTCAATTCCCTTTATTTAATGTGAAAAAAAGAAAATTAAAAATGGACTTTCACTGACCATTTAAATCAGATCCAAATGTGCAACACGTCAAAGACAGAATACCTGTGGGGAAAAAAAATGTAAATAATGCAATGAAATCTGTGCATCATGGTGATAATTCAGAATAACACACAAGAAATGTTTGGTAACAATCACTTTGAACAAACCAATTTCCTACCTAATACATGAAGTACAGCAAACCACATCGACATGGTTAATGAAGATATCTGTTGAGACAAAAGAACAATATACCAGGCAACAATGAATAAACCCCATTTTTCAATAATTTTTATAAAGGTTTTTTTTTTTCTTAAAAAAATAATTAATCGTCTAAGGCTTTGACATTTATCTTCATTTTTTCTTTTATCCGGGTGTTGTAATATTTATTTTGCACACAGAAGTGAAATCAGATATGATACAGAAACAAAATGTAATCTCCCCAGACACATCCATCACAAACAGCTCCTTTGGAACTGCATACTTCAGTTAATCCACTCACGAATGAGGGAGAAGGAGAGAGAGAGAAAGAATGTAAAAGAAAAAAATGCATATCTGGATATATAAAATTAGCTCTATTAAAAAGCACCAAACAGCCAAAAATCATCAACCTATGAAGATTAAATCCAACTTACAGATATTGTGTAGGATGACGTTTCCTCAGCCTTAAAAGCTTTATAGAAAAAAAAAAAAGTTAAATTCCGTTATGGATGATATTCCAGAGGTGTCTGAATATTGAGGAAAGAGCTAGTCCTTTAAATAATGCCCCCAAAAAACCCAATGATTCTCTGCTGACATCACAAGAGGCGGGCCTTACATCCAAACCACCTGAAAAGGACATTGTTTTAAATTCTCCAGCTTTTTAGCCTTTTAGATATAATACGTACTACAGTTTGTACCTATATAATAACTATATGCTTTAACACTGTGTAGCCTCATTTAGTCAATGATGGCGAGTAAAGAAACAGAGAACTCCCAAGAGGAGAATAAACAACAAATGAACGCCACCCATGCACACGTCATGACTAGGCCCTGACTGGTGGTTGAAAACTTTACCTTGAGGCTAATGACATGTAAACAACCTTGTTTCAGTGCTACAAACATAATCTAAACACACAATCTCATCCAAACTGGTCTGAATGGACCTCAAAGTCATTTGAGAAGACCTGACTAAACAGAATAACAGGTAATGTGTCAGTCAGTTGGCAGAAGCTTTTATCCTAAATGACTTTCAAAAGATCTTCTGCATCAAAACACCTCTTGAACGAGGCTTATGCTGCAAAAACTGTAAATCATCCATGAAATGTGTTTATCTTCAGTATACAGAAGATAAACACTGCTTTCAAAGAGGTCTCTGTCTTCTCTTGGTAACTTTTATGTTATCATCCTACATCAGCTGAACTGTGGACCATTTCCAGGTTCAATCCTGGCAGCAAACAGGAATATGATAGGTTCGTGTTTTCTGTGGCATCTCACAACTCATTGGCATTTACTAATTAAGTGCTGTGGAAGTTTGCAGGGGTACGTGGTGTGCGACAAGGTGCTTATTCAGTGCGACAAATGAAAAACCTCTCATGGAATGACACTCAATCCATCTGTTATGAGCCTCTTTGAACAACTGCTCATTGTAACAACTGGGAACTGTCCCAGTGTCTCAATTAAATATTTCACAGCACATAAAGTCTATGTCAGCTAAAGCGACCTTTCACAAGGAAATACTTGTGAAGGTCTGTCATGGTGGAAACATCAAGTCTCCCAACCAGAGTGTGAACTTCCATATCAAGTAAAGCTTGGGCAGCTTAGGTAAACCAATAAAGAGTCAATTCCAGCAGTTTAAGAAGCTTATTGATGTTGTGCCAAACTGGAACAAGAATTGGTACTTTAGATTGTGGATAGAAGTAAATGAAGGCACAATCAGGTGGTCGTTAAAGGGTTACTCCACCCCAAAATGAAAATTTTGTCATTAATCACTTACCCCCATGTTGTTCCAAACCCGTAAAAGCTTCTTTCGTCTTCGGAACACAATTTAAGATATTTTGGACGAAAACCGGGAGGCTTGAGACTGTCCCATTGACTGCCAAGTAAATTACACTGTCAAGGTCCAGAAAATTATGAAAGACATCGTCAGAATAGTCCATCTGCCATCAGTGGTTGAACCGTAACGTTAAGAAGCGACGAGAATAATTTTTGTACGCAAAGAAAACAAAAATAACGACTTTATTCAACAATTTGTCTCCTCCGCGTCACCGTAGCGCCATTTTGGAGAGTATCCACAGAATGCAAAAAAACTGCGAATGCTGTTCTACTTGTATGTGTCAGCCGCACCACACGGATATGTTTTCTACGTTTATTTACGTTTTGATTTGAACGAGAACAGCGTATCCGTGTGGTGCGGCTGACACAGAACAGCATAAGCACTTTGCATTCAGTGGATACTCTCCAAAATGGTGCTAACGGTGACGCGGAGGAGACGAATTGTTGAATAAAGTCGTTATTTTTATTTTCTTGGGGTACAAAAAGTATTCTCGTCGCTTCATAAAATTCAGATTGAACCACTGATGGCAGATGGACTATTTTGACGATGTCTTATTTCTTATTTTGGCAGTCAATGGGACAGTCACAAACCTCCCGGTTTTCATCCAAAATATCTTAAATTGTGTTCCGAAGACGAACAAAGCTTTTACGGGTTTGGAACGACATGGAGGTAAGTGATTAATGACAAATTTTTTATTTTGGGGTGGAGTAACCCTTTAATAAGGTGAATGAATAAGTAATGAAGCACAATATGTGAATATTAATGCAACATAGTCAATTATTTCCAGTTAGTCCTAACATATATACAATTTCATTCAATTTAATTAAATTAAATATCTTCATACACAACCGTTCAAAGTTGGGGTCAGTAAGTTTTTTTTTTAATTTATTTTATTTTATTCAGGAAGGGTTAATTAAACTGATTAAAATAACAGTGAATACATTACATATATTGTTACAGATATATTAAAATGAGTTCTGAAGGATCATGTGAAACTGAAGAAATGGCTGCTGAAAATTCCGTTTTGGCATCACAGGAGTAAAGTACATTTTAAAATATACTAAAACAGAAAACTGTTAAATTGTAATAATATTTCAAAACATTACAGTTTGTACTATATTTGGTGAGCATAAACACATTTTACTGAACCCAAACTTGTGAGCTGTAGAGTATTTGAGTGCATGAACTGCTAACCATTGTATTTAATAATGACATCTTGATAGTGCTAAAAAAAAAAAAAGTCTTACCTTCTAACCTAAACGCATGTAATGTTTTGATTTTTCTTGGAGAATTAGGCCAGCTCAAGGGGAAACAGTGTGTTCCCTTATGTAATAGCATGGGTTTTGTTATAATAGGTTAAGCAGGTGATGATTTCCTGTGATTTGGTATTACACAGAGTTTGTTCCCATTGGGGCAGCTGATGGTCATATGGAAAAGTTGGCTTGGCTCTTCTGTCTTTGTGCATTCAGATGAAAAAGGCTGAATTAAAGCGAAGTGACACACGTTTCTTCCCAGGCCAGCATCGCGCTGTCACGTTTCACACCATGTGAGACTTCATGGGAGATCCGCAGCTTTCTTCCAAGAATGCAAAGACTACCGCTCCACTTCTTATAAATAGTAGTAACCGTCTAATACTTCGATGGATGGCTCATGTAGGCGACTGTCTTCACCTACACAAATATTAGCCTTGGCTAATGCTGCGTAGACTCGAGCCCAGATTTGTCCTCTGAAATGAGAAATGTATTTTCCCAAAATAAAAAATAATAATAATAAAAGAAAATGATTTCATTCTCTATGTTGGAAAATACAATATTTCACGATTAATATAAGAGAGCGTATATATTGGGTTTCTAGTTTTTGGCTAAATATTCTCTTTATGCCATGCTCCACATTACACCACAGCAAATGTGAAACGTCTCGAAATGTGGGGAAGAAGCAGAAGTAAAAAAAATAAAATAAAAAAAAAAAGTTACAAAAAACTAGCTTGAGTTTTCAGACATTTAATTATGTTTTTGTGCACTCCTGCAGATTTACTCAGCTTTGTAGGGTCATTTATAGAGACCTCCCTGTACTTCTCATCCTCCATTAGAGCTAATGGACTTCTAGTTCAAGTAAATGTGTTGTAGCCTACATTGTAGATAGCTTGACAGTGAGTGGCAGTAATATGTTTACACTACCATTCAAAAGTTGTTGTTGTTAAAAGAAATTAAAACCTTTTTTTCAGGATGTAATAAATTGACCAAAAAAATAAATAAAAAATATAAATAAATAATAGCAGTAAAGATTTTACATTGTTACTTTACAATACTATTTTAAATAAATACTGAACATTTAATAGCTAAATCAAAGAATTTTCATCAAAACAGCATGACTGTTTTCAACATAGATAATAATAATAATAATAATAATAATAAATGTTTTTAAGCACCAAAAATCAGCATATTCAAATGATTTCTGAAGCATTGTGTGACAATGAAGACTGGAGTAAGGATGGGAAAAAATTCTGCTTTTCCATCACATTAATACATTAACAAAATTACTGTTTACTGTATTTTTCTCAAATAAATGCACCCTTGTTAGCATAAAAGACTTCTTTAAAACATTTTTAAAAATCATGCCCACTTCTAATATTGGACGTCTTCTCATCTCTTAAGCAGATGCATGACTTTCTCTTAGGACTTTCCTCCCATAAATCATAAAATTATACAACATCACACTGATTCATATTTTCCAGAATTCATTATTTTTCAAACCGAGTAGTATTTTTGCACCAAAATAAGCATATGGGGTCTGCGCCAAAAAAATCTCCTTGCATAACAGACCTACTTTAACCTCTCAGACCGCTAATTTCACCACAACACCACACACACCAAGATCCTCTTATTTTGTGACCACCATGTGGGACTAATTCTCTTGGATGTCATTTGAAGAGGGGGCATGCTTGAGTAGAGTGCGTTTGAGTGCTGTGAATGGGGCAGGAGGAGGACATTTCCCACAACCGTAAGATCAGGTCACTGAGGTGTTAGTCATTTCTTTGAGAAAAATCCCAGCTCATATCCAACTTGCCACTTGTTTCAACCCTCTGGTACAGAGTTTCCCATGTAAACTGGACACAAAAGACTTTTGTCTGCTTTTTTCCTGTATTAGAAAAAATAAACGATTAAAGCATGTTATTTGCACATTGAACATAATTCACTCTGTTTAACCCTTTACCTGATAATTATTTATTGGTTATCTGAGTACTATTCTGTGTATTTGTGTTTTTTCTGTTCTGTGCCAGGTTATAATTCTTTTGTGACCTACAAGGTCAGATTTGTTTGCTGTTAATCTGTTTGTTCTGAAACCAGTTACTGACCTTGTCTGTTCTTGGAATTAGGACTCTGGATTGGTTGACTGTTCCTGCTGCTCTGTTTGGACTCAAGCCTTCACTGTTCCTCTGACTACGAGCACGCCTGCTGCTTTTGAATTATGTGCCTGGATAATGTAAATAAAACACCATTACCTGACTGTTCTGTTCGTTCAGCGCTTGAGTAATTTGTACTCAGTCCTGACATTACAGTCTGGTTAAACAGGCACGGTTGTGGAGAGACAGATTCTTACTTGGCAGTCACTAGGATCAATTTGTAAATCCTCCTGCCCTGGTTCCTTCAGCCTATCCTAGAGGTTCGCACCATGATTTCTGCTGGTGCTTTGCTGATTAAAGTTTCAAACACCTCATCAAGTTTAAATCTGCTGGGAGAATGAAGAGAGCAATAAATGAGAAACCAGGGTTATTTTAGTTAACTAAAACCACACAAATATACTATAATAGTAAAACAACTATAACAAAGTATTAATAAAAGAGTATTTCAATAACAATGGCAGAGACACCATTCATGAGATTCTTTTTCCTGCCCCAGATATTGCTCCTCTTTAATGGCTATCGGTGCCACAAGTCAAAGTTTCAAGCTCTGATTAGTTTGGGAAATATTTATCTTTTTTTATATGGATTTTGTTATGTAATTCTGAAGGAAGGCTGTAGGGAGGGTCAGTGCCATTGTTTTTGTTCTCCTGTTTTTGTTTAGCAAGATAGTTGTTTATTTTCTTATTCTTCAAAAGTGACATTCTTTCCCTCAATTTAGTGCATCAATTTATTTTGGCCTTTTCTTATCCAGATGTATTTGGTTCCTTTCCTAATGCTATTATTATTATTAAATTCGAGATTGTATTTGATGAACTGGGATGGGAGAAGAATCTCCAACAACCCTAAATAATGTAATACAGACATACCATTAAATGTGTCAACAGTTTACAAGCCTCAGAGAAAGAGATGAAGCGACATAAAACCTTTATCCTCGACTTTATTGGATTCACACAATGACCTCACGTTTAACATGAAGCATTTGTAGACGACGTGACTCGCTAGTAGCCTGGAGTGTCCTATTCTCTTGCCAAATTAAGATAATAGAGACAGTGAGTGTACTGTATTATCCTAATATTATTCTCATCATCTTATATAAACATTCAGAGGACATAAACTAACATAAAAGACAGCTAAAGTCTTCCAGAGTCGCTGGGTTTCCTCATTAATCCATGAGGACTGACACTCTTGCCGGACTCTGGTAAGGGCCTGTCCTGGCGTTCTGATTCAGGAGGGCTCTCTGCCTTTCCCTCCTGTATGTTTTCACTTGCATTAGGATCCACCGGCTCATCCTCCTTAAAGCCGTCGACGTTGAGCTGCGCATCACCAGGCCGGGCCAATGGCACAGGAGGGGTGTGCCTGTGTGCTGATGTGGGTCAGTAGAACAGAGCCTGCAGGTCTTTCTGTAACTTAGAGCTCATCCCAATGTAGATAAACGGGTTGTAGAAACTTGCTGACTTGGCGAGGATGCTGTTGAGTGGGGGTATTTGGTAACCCCAGGCGGACCACATGGAAATGACTGCATACGGGGACCAGGCCAACAGGAAGGCCGCACACAGAATGAGGGAGACCTGGAGAGAGAAACAGTATGACACATACATAAATATGTACATTTCTGCATTAGTCTTTTGATTTTAAAGGGATAGTTCACCCAAAAATGAAAATTCTGTCATTAATTACTTACCCTCATGTTGTTCCAAACCTGTAAGACCATCTTCAGTTCATCTTCAGAACACAAATTAAGATATTTTTGTTGAAATCTGAGAGCGTTCTAACCCTCCATAGACGGCAAGGGAACTACCATGGTCAAACATAGTACACTCTAAAAAATGCTGGGTTAAATACAACCCAGTGCTGGGTAAAATAGGGACAAACCCAGCAATTGCATCGTTAAAATAGTCCATGTCACATTAGTGGTTCAACCTAAATTTATGAAACTACACTGAGTACGTTGTGGTACTCATGAATGGTGGCGGACTGACCCGGAACAGAAGAAATTGTTGAGTAAAGTCGTTAGTTTTGTTTTCTTTGCGCAAAAAAGTATTCTCGTAGCCAGGGACGGATTAACGCACGGGCCTACCGGGCACCTGCCCAGGGCACTAGACCAGAGGGGGGGCCAGCCGAAATACTG
>NW_015544247.1:1170410-1170988 GCF_001515605.1 Sinocyclocheilus anshuiensis
TTCTGTTTCAGTTTTTATAACCAATTCTTACTATGTGTTTCCAGATCCCTACTATCACTACCACTCGCAAACCACGTTTCACACACTGTAGACAGCCAGGGACGGAGTAACGCACGGGCGTAAAGTATTTGAAAGCTGCCCTGCCCAGGGCACTAGACCAGAGGGGGGCCCAGCCGAAATACTGCTCCTCCAAGAACGCGATTTCAACTGTGCCCCCTCAGGATTTCAAGCAAAGTGGATTTTGAATGCAGCTTCCAAAAGACCAAAAATGGCTGAATATTTTTTATATATTTGATACGATTAGCACATTCAGTGCGGCACAGCATCAGCTGCCAAATTCAAATCTGCGTTCGTTCTTTGGCTGGCGCTGAGCCAGACGCGTTTTTACAGTGCTGCGCATTATAACCAATCACACAGGATTCTGTTGAGCTTATGAATGCAATGGCCAATCAGAGACTTTCAGATGAGTCAACACTGAAACACGGTGTTTTGCTCTCATCAGAAACAACAAAGTGCAGATGTGAGTACGAATGTACGTAAAATATTCATTTCACAGTGTAAACAGCTTCGGTGATTTT
>NW_015544247.1:1171301-1174113 GCF_001515605.1 Sinocyclocheilus anshuiensis
CTAACCCAACAAATTTTTACATTAAATTTTTAACCCAAAAGTTGGGTTAGTCCAAATTTGACCCAAAGTTCCCAAAGTTGAACCCAGCATTTTTTAGAGTGTAGGCTACTTTTCCCATAGCCCATTATAGATAAACTAACATGATCTATAAAGGTGCAAAATGTATTTACTTATATTTGAGAATCGTGATATTTTATGATATAGTTAACAAGTTTGGAAAAATTTCGAATAAAAAAGGAACGAAATTTCAACCGAGGGGGGCCTTTAATCGGTCCGTGCCCAGGGCACTGCTGTGTCATAATGCGTCCCTGTGCGCGTGACGCAAATTACATCACCAAAACAGTACGCGTGCACTTGTATAATGTATAACGAGTGGTTCCCTGCATTATTTTAGGAAAATGTTTTATGATTACAGTATTGAGCTACTGCAATGGAGCAGCTCTAATGCACCATTAAACAGTGAACAGTGAAAGTAACCAAAGCTTATACAATATATTTTAACAGGTATAATTAAGTGTGGAAATAATTGAAGGAAATATCTGTTTGCTAAATGAAGCCAACTAACATGATTCTTCTCCTTCTTCTTCTTCTTCTTATTTTGTCTCTGTACCCAATATTTGTAAAAAATGACAAATGCTGTGAAAATACAGGTATCGGTATCGGCGAGTACCAAAAATGAAAGTATCGGTATCGGACTCGTTCTGAAAAAAGTGGAATTGGTGCATCCCTACTATCTATCTATCTATCTATCTATCTGTCTGTCTGTCTGTCTGTCTGTCTGTCTGTCCATCCGTCTGTCTGTCTGTCTATCTACTTGCCCTGCCAACATTTTCACAGGCCCTAACACAAAATATTAGAAATTATTTTTTTCTATTTTTTTTATTTTAATTTGTACATTTATAATTTAATTAATTGCTAGTTATATTTATATTTGAATATTTTTAATTATTTTATTATGTTATATTATACCTTTTTACACACATTATTTTTTAAATAAAACTTAAAGCTTTCTTTTAAATAAATAAATAAAATAAAAAATTCTAAATTATACAGCTATTATAATTATACAGGAAAATTTACAAATGCTTTTGCTGGAAAATTATGGCATAAGTGGCAAAATGTTACTGTTTTTTTTTTTGTTTTTTTTTTCAGTCCATCATTGCTGATGCTACCAAGACTAATCATATGTTATTTTTGCACTTTTGACAAAACCCCATTTATGTTATCCGGATAGATAATTTTACCTAGTTTGCAAGTTTAAAAATTCTTTTGACTTTGAGTAGTGTACTGAGGCTCCAGAAGCAATTTAATTTTATTGAAACTCCATGCACATTTTCTTCAGAAAATGTACCTAGTGTACCTACTGTATCTAGTTTATTTTGTTTTCTCTTTGTGCCCTGGATCAGTCATCCAAGGGTGTTCCAACCTAAGGGTTTTCCAGAGAAAAGAAAGCAAGATGGGGATGAGACAATGCAAGAGATAGAAACAAAGGAAAAGGAGAAAGCGGAAAAGGCCATGTGGCTGTATGTTTTATGCCCCTCTTGTTGAGTTGTTCTTCACAGACTGTTTGCTCCATTACTCGCAGTATCAGGGTAGAGGGAGAGAACACACACACACACACACACACACACACACACACACACACACACACACAGTTTCTGCTCTCCATGTTATCATCAGCAACAATCTACTGCCAAGTACCATAGACTGCTGTGTTAGTGCTGTATAAAAGCCGCTATTGTTGTTCTCAAATGGCATCAATACTAAATCCTCTCTGTAGTAGAATCTGCTTGAGTAAGTGCTGAATTTTGAGGAGCACAATCGTAAAGTGTTTAGATTGTGGTGGTTATGTATAAATTCTTTTTATTCCCTGAGGTTACACTTATGGTGATCCATTATATAATGAGTTATAAGCTTTTATTAACTCAAATTTAATTGCAAAGGGGGATTTGGTGAGTTTCACAAAGAGGTAACAATTAGATTTCATGTAGTGGGGCTAAAGCAATATAAAATAAATGAAAAAGTCAAAGAGCATGGATCATTTCATTTACATGAAACACATTTCTTTCTCATTTGCGGATCTTTGCTTTTTTATTTATTTATTTTTTTGTATTTTATTGTCTGTGTTGCATATTGCGAGACCAAATGCATATTACAAAATTGCTCAATTGCTAAAGCCTTAGATATACAGTAGCTCCTTTTTTGGATTGTAGATTGAACAAGATCATCAATCAAACATTAATGACTCTGAGAGGAAATGACTCGAAGCATGTCATTTAGAAATCAATGGTGGAGCTATTGTAGCTTGCCTACAATAAACTCTGCCCAGTGTTGCATTTCCTAACAGTGCATGCGAACCATTAAAAGAGCCTTTTATATGAAGGTAGAATGACGTCAAAAAGATTTGCATACGCAGGGTAAGAGTTGTGGAAGTGTACATAAGACTGTAAGCGTAAATTAAATTTGCATGCGCAAGAGAAGCTTTGTAAAGGTGTAAATCGTGTTTCAAGCGCAAGAAAAAATTATTTGCAGCATTTTACTGTTATTCGTAAGTGTAATTAATGTATTGTGAAACTGCAGCTTCATGCTAACGCAAAATAAATATGATCTGCATGCTTCTGACTTCCATTTTTCCGCGCTTACACTTTTGGCACGTTTTTTTCGCCAAAAGACGGTCAAAAGCACTGCAAGCCTGTGAACAGTGATTTGCAAGCGAAAACAACAGTTTAAAGAACTGCAAAACGGATTGACTGCATAGAACCGATCTGTATGTGTAAAAAAACTAACTGTTGCAAATGTCTAAATGACTTGT
>NW_015544247.1:1178305-1186729 GCF_001515605.1 Sinocyclocheilus anshuiensis
GTTACGTATGGGCCTACCGGGCACGTGCCCAGGGCACTAGACCACAGGGGGGCCCAGCCGTAATACTGCTCCTCCAGGAATGTGATTTCAACCGTGCCCCCTCAGGATTTTAAGCAAAGTGGATTTTGAATGCAGCTTCCAAAAGACCAAAAATTGTTATATTTGATACTATTAGAACGTTCAGTGCGGCACAGAATCAGCTGCCAAATTCAAATCTGCGTTCGTGCTTTGGCTTGCGTTGAGCCAGACGCGTTTTTACAGTGCTGAGCATTATAACCAATCACACAGGATTCTGTTGAGCTTATGAATGCAATGGCCAATCAGAGGCATTCAGATGAGTCATCGCTGAAAAGCCTGTGTTTTGTTCAGTGCGCGCGCTCGCTGACTGAATGCTGTTCTCTGGCGAATTCTCTCATCATAAACAAAGTGCAGATGTGTGTACGATGTAAGTAAGATATTCATTTCACAGTATAAACAGCTTCAGTGATTATAATGGGAGTTGTTGAGAGTGCTTGAACTCTGTCTAGACTGACGTTAATATTCTTTGATAATGCAAATATTCTTTGCTCTCTTTATGTATAATGAAAGTGTTATAATTAGTAACTTACAATGTTTTTATTAAATTTACCTTAAATACAAAGTCAGTCATATTAAAAATATTCTATGAATCTTTATATATATATACCTATATCGTAATTTGTGCTCCGAAGATCAATGAAGGTCTTACGGGTTTGGAACGACATGAGGGTGAGTATCTAAAGACAGAATTTTAATTTCAACCATCACAACTATCCCTTCAAGAGACTAATGGTAATTTATGGGGCGACGGATTTACCCGTGTGATGCTGCGTTCAATCTTTCTCTGCCTCTCGCTGATATCTCCTCCACGACTGGACTTGTGGCTGGAGTTGACAGTTCGGATGATGGACACATATGTAAAAACTATAACAAATAGTGGCACAAAGAAGTTGAAGAAGAAAATGCTGATGACGTAGAGCTTGACCGGAACAGAGTACAGCGCTTGCATCCAGTTGATTTCACACGTCCCATACCCGCGAGCTGCAGAGGAAATGAAATTCAGTGATCTCTAATTCAACTCAATTTTTAAAGAGGCTGAATGTCTTGCTTCAGTCCTACCTCTGTAACTGCCCCAGCCCAGCAGCGGAGCTCCAGCCCAGAACAGAGAGCACAGCCAGACAGCAGCTATGACCAAGCAGATATTCCGCTTGCTGACGTGATGAGCTGAAGGACATGGCAGAAACACTCGCATCAGCAGTCCTCATAGTGTAATCATGCCGATTTATCTAGTATTTGTGCAGCCAAGGCTAGAGCGCTTCTAAAAAAAGCAAAAATAACATGGTTCTAGATTTATCAAAGACTCAACTTCAGAGGATTTCAGGTCTTGGAAGAACCTGGTTCAACCATTTATTGTTCAATGAAAGACAAAACGAACAGGATTTCCTGGTTTCCAAATCTCTTTGGGTCAGATCACCGTGTCCTACTGTAAATCATAATCATACAAGTCTTTCAAACTTTTTAATGTCAAGGACCCCAAAATTGCCTTGTGAGGGACCCCTTTTCTAAAATATAAAATTTAAAGCTTAAAGATCCACTTATACAGTGTAAGAAATAAACACATATGAAAAAAAAATTCTCACATAGAACATATATATGTGACCCTGGACCACAAACCCAGTCATAAGGGTCAATTTTTTGAAATTGAGATTTATGCATCATCTGAAAACTGAATAAATAAGCTTTCCATTGGTTTGTTAGGATAGGACAATATTTGACTGAGATACAACTATTTGAAAATCTGGAATCTGAGGGTGCCAAAAAAATCTAAATATTGAGAAAATCGCCTTTAAAGTTGTCCAAATGAAGTTCTAAGCAATGCATATTACTAATCAAAAATTAAGTTTTGATATATTTATGGTAGGAAATTTACAAAATATCTTCATGGAACATGATCTTTACTTAATAGCCTAATGATTTTTGACTTACAAGAAAAATCGATAATTTTGAACCATACAATGCATTGTTGGCTATTGCTATACAAATATACCCGTGCGACTTATGAGTGGTTTTGTGGTACAGGGTCACATATAATTCATATACACATTACTATATTGATTGTCTAGGTTATTGATCATTTATTTTAAATTAATTATAATCCTACAGTAAATAATAAATTAATTAGAAAGCAAAAATAAACTAACAATATCAAATTTGCCTAATATTGTTATTCATAAATGTCTTAGATATAAATGGTATTTTAAAAATAAATAGTAATATATTTTATTAATATATCACAATACATGTTAAACAATTGTTTTGTAAAATCTACTTTTTTCCAAATCAGTTTCTCTGAAAACCCCATAGCACCCCTGTCCTAAAATTTGGTAATTATATGGCACCCTTTCCTAAACTCTTTAAAAGTAATGTATGCAGCTAATTTGTACTCCATTAGTCTGTTGGAAACCACACAAAACTTTGAAAAAATGTTGGGGTGAATTGATTTTGCATAGACTTTGTAATGTAATTACAGAGCAGCTTTCAATGCATGAGCACCTGCTCTAAATACTGGGTACCAGCTATACAAAGGTATAGTAACAACGTAGGTTTGGCCAGGATAGAGCATACCATGCTGAGGCTGGCAACCTTTGATGTAGCGGATGACACTGATGGCTGTCAGTGTGCTGATGCTGATGAGTCCGAAGAGCAAGATTAGGAATCCATCCACCTGGCCAAGACACATCTTATACATTGCAAGCAGGTCTGGCATTCTCTGCAAACCTGAGGCAGTAATCGCTCTGACTCGTCTCATCACCCACTAACCAGGCCCTGGGGAACAAGCCAGCAAAATTAGGGGATAAAAGGACACACGCCCGTGTACTTGGAACGACTACAAATAAATCATCTCTTCAGCCCCTCCTGCCTCATATCACCACCTGCCAGACTGCAAAGAGAACACAGTGATGGACCTCTCACACCAGATACTGCGTAATGTTCTCTAAGAGCATGCAGTGAACTAAAAGGAATCATGCTTAAAGGCACTTGATCATTTGAACTTTGTAACTGAATTATTAGTATTTTTTTCACTTACTCCCCCTCATGTGGTTCTAAACCTGTAAGACTTTCCTCAGTGGACCATAAAAGTATTCATACAAAGTTTTTGTCCATACAATACCTAATCTAACCCCTTTACTTTTCATTGTACATACAAAAAAATCGGAAACTTTTTTTCAGAATATCTTCGTGTTCCACAATAGAAAGAAAGTCATGCAGGTTTTATGTGGCATATCATCACCTTACCTTGCAAGTCCAAAATGTCTTTATAAGATAGCCTTGATCCCTGAGAACATCAAAAAATTAAAGGATTCCTCGAGAATACCCAAAAATAGCAATGCTGGCGTCAGAAACGGCAAGGTTGAGAGTCAAGAAATCCTGTGGTTCCAGACTTTCTTTGCTTGGTTAAAAGTAATATTACAACCCCATTTCCAATCCAAGAAAGCCATCCTATCAAAAAAATAAATAAAATTCACTGATTCTTTCTCACATGACATCTTTAAATGTAGCGAAGCTCAAGAAGAAACAAATCACAGTAACGTACGGGGAATTCAATGCAATTACACCAGACTAATTACCTAGTATCACCAAATAGACACCAATAGCTGTTTCTCCTCCATTCGACACTCGGTAGACTGTGACATTTGAGGGAAGAACATTGTGGATGTCCATCTTCCATGAAAATCTTTAGGTTGGACTCATCTCAGGGTGACGTTTGCTATGGTTCACAGCCTTGCTCTCTTCATTGGTGGAAGATCTAGCAGACTAGACCGAATACAATAGATCTACACTTGAGCAAACATCTTAACTGTAACAGAGCACCAGTGTTGATCAAGACTAGTTGTAATCTCCTTATCCTGTTAAAGACTTTAGAGACTGAGACTTTTGGGACAGTTCTCGTCAGTCAGCAAACCACTTAAGGCATTTACCTCTGCTGTTGAACTCACCCGACGTCAGTAAGCCCATGATGAGGCATACCATGTCTAAATCTATGCTGATGACCCACTCAAAGTAGACTCAAAGAAAGAAAACAAAGTGCAACTGGTGCGTAAGACTTTATTGTCGTGAACCTTTAGTATTGAATTAAATAGTATAGGAAACAGTATAAAGTACATGGAATATGAGTGATTCTGAAGTTAGAGGGGTTTTAATGGAGTACAACTGAAGAGATCTTGATTCCAGTTTCGAGAAGGGTGGATAACTGGACTTCAACGCTCCTCCTATTTCTGACCAAGCTGGGAGAGCTGTGGAGAAATGAATGGGTTTAGTGTTAACCACTCTGATACTCCAGAATCACATCAACAAAAGTAGGATTACTACTGAATAATTGTTCAGCAAACAGTCAGTCATATAAGTTCATGACCACAGCAAGAATTGGGAGAAGTAAGACACACTTGCCTCTTTTTCACTCAAAGCAAAGGGGTAAATGGGTAAATGTATATTAACAAGAAATTGATGTGGAAAAAAAACAAGGCAAAATGTTAAAAAAAATATTTACAGAGGGAAAGGCACGTTATGACTTGGTGTCAACTTTGTTGAGACAAAGTACAACATAGACTTGCTTCAAGCAGCAAAAAGCATTCCAAGACACTCAAAGCAGTGTCATTCCCTTCAACTCAACGATAATTGGTTGGGTTTTAGAGCAATGGATTGTGAAGCATCTGATTTTTCACTAAATTCTGTCATCGTATATGAAAACATGTTAATGAATTTGTATCTGGTAACTGACATTTTAAACGTTGGGAAGCGATCATACCTGTTTCATGAACTGGGCTGCATTGAAAAGCTCACTACAGCCATAAAGAACCCGCTTCCCTTGCCTGGCCTGTAGAGAAGGAAATCATTGCACTTACAAGCAAGCCAAGTTCTTGTAGCATATTTTACATGTCAAAATGTGTGCAACCATACCTTTGTGTAGTCAACAAGATTTTGATACTCTATGTAATTGCCCCCACCAACGACAAAGACGATGGCCTGTGAAATGATCATCTGTCATCAGCTGTTCAAGCACAATAATGTGTGAATTTCAATGCAACCTGTACAAACACTCTGTATTAAATAAAACCCTGTAATATTTCACAGGCGGATTCAAATGGCCGTCCTACAGACATGAGCTCAGACACTCTGGGCTTCCAGCTCACTTTGTCAGCAGCAAGGCCTAATCTCCACTAGCAACAGAAGGCTATCTGTGCCATAGACTAACCCTGCCAGGTTACAGTGCATGGGCGCCAAAGCATGACGATAACGTATCAACATCCACATGGTACAAAATCACAACCATCAGATATCGGCTTTTTATACTCACCTCTTGAAAGGGGTTCTTGTTCCTTGGAATGGAGCTGAGGGAGTTAAACAGTTAGGATTAATTCATCCTCACCGGCAGAGAGCAAAAATAGCCAATAGTTGTAGAAAGAAAAAAAATGACAGATCTTCTTATATTCTAAATATTTTCAGTGGAAAGTTACAGCTTTGGCAAGGATGTGCAGATCCGTTATTTACCTAACTTCAATACTGCCTTATGTGTATGTAATAAAGACACAAGTGATTTCGAATTCCTCCATGGATCAAATGCCTTTAACATACTATTTGAATACAGTGGGACCAAGTCAAACACTGAGATGTATCATTTGAAAATATAAGGAGCCTAGTCTTCGTCTTCGGTGTCCTACCTCTCGCTTCCGCGAAGCATCTTGGGATCAAAGTATCTGTAGTCATCAGTCTCCTACAAAAATCACAACACATAACATTAGGCATTACAGAGCATGTAAGTAAATTAAGGATGAAATAACACTCAGCGCACCCTCCCCACATCACCATCTCCTAAAAACCTCCTCATCTATCTACATTAAACGCTTATCAAGATCGAATGCTTCCCAGCAACCATTCGTCTGAGAAGATTCAAGAAGCCTCAAACAGCAAAATGTCCTCCAGTTTGACTCAAAAAAGCAAGATTAAAAAAAAGCAAGCATTGCTCTGCTTTGAAGAGTCTCGACACAAATTGAGGAGAGCTGTCTCCGAGGCGGAGGCCAATGGCCTCCTACTTCCTCATCCTCCGTATCGGATGGGCCAAGCCTGTCTCTTCCCCCACGGGACCTCAGTCAGCCCGGCCTGGCGCATACTTCATTCTGGGAAGAAATACTTTGCCGTCAACTCACAGAAAGAAGAGCCTTTGCTGTACTTCCAAATGGTGAAATGCTCCAGATTTTTCTGCTATCAGTTTACCCTTGTCGGGTAGCGAAGCTCAATATTACCCTGTCGCACAGGCCCATCTGCGAGGACTATCTGACGAGTGGCAGAGGCAGGAGATTCTGTAGCGCTCAGCCACCCAGCTTCCCCAACAACAGCCGTATTGTGCAGGGCACTGAAATTCCAGTAGCTGAGAAAATGAGAATACGGTTATGTTCAATTCAAGTTTATGGGCAATGAAGGGGAAGCATTTCCAGTCGGTAACGGGATACGGCAATCTGTCCACCCCAGCTTTTGAGAGCGAGAAGATCGAAGGGACCCTGAGGGTGTTTCAGAAGGAAATAAGGTCTTTATGTCAAGGAATGAGAAGGGGAAGCCAAGAGGCCGCTGTTACACAAACGAATGATTGCAAGAGCTAATATGTCAGCTAGCTGTCTCCATTAAAGCGCTTTATATTTAAAACGTTGGGACAGTTCTTGGAAGGGTGCTTAGGGAGAATTCAAGACATCTAAACAGAAACGAGTCCTAGAAGTCATATCATGAGGGCGCTGTCAAAGATTTGCCACATCATCTCTTCTGTGGTAATTCCACATTTATAAAACATCAGCATCAATCATTCCCCACGCACCGTCCAGGCAGTTAGTTGATTTCAAAGCATCGGGAGAAATTTTCAAAACAGATTTTTCCTTCAAGGCTATCCAATGATAACTTGAAAACAGCCAGTGTGCTCAAATACCTGATGCCTCATATACAGACGTTTTGCAGACAATGAGATCCTCGAGCATAGCCGAACATAATCCCATTTTCGATGAAATAGCTTCAGCTGCTGTAGAGACGCCCCCTTGTGCTGCTCACATGAGGGGTTTGCACCTTTGTTCCGCCTCACAAAGGTGAAAAACCCAAATGGACTGCTTCCAAATCCCTCAGCCCTAGAAACTTAATACATTGTGCTTCGGGTTCACTCACTAGAAACCCTCTCCCTCTCTCTCCACAGGTGTTCCCCTGGCTGAGACAGTCGCATTAACCGTGCAGCTCAGATTGCTTGGATTGAGGTCTCGGCACACTCAAAGTGCCTCATTCAGGGTGAATTCAGTGTCCCATAGCCCTGCAGTGTCATACGCATTAATCCGCAGTGGGAGGTAAAGCAGTCAGCCTTGGCAATACAGAATCTTGTGTGCACACTGGACACAATTACACTAAAGATCGTTTTAGATTTAGACTTTCAGCTAACAATCAAAATTCTTCTTTATTACTGAAAGAGTTTCATACTAATATATCAGCAAAACATGTTTAATATTTGTACTTATGAGGGAGAAGATGAAAGGATGTTAAGGAAAGGGAGAAACAGACAAGGACGCTCACCGGGTTTGACTTCATTTCCATCAAGTTGTCCAAGATGCGAGTAACTGGCAAGTTCTATGAGAGAAACAATTGAGAATCATAATAAACCCTAAAAAAGAACCAGATGCTTTTGATCTAAAGAAACTTAGAAATAAGGAACATCACAATCAATTTATCAAACAAAAGCCAGAAGTACCGCAATATCAAATATGACTAGTAGAGAAGTTGGAGCAGAAGTAAAAAACAGAAAAGAGTTTGCGAAGGTTTTGGAAAATGCTGCTTACTCACTGACCATTAATATATCACTTTTATTTCCCCAAAATGAATTTTTTATTTGTTAAGGAACTTTTATTTTGGTAGTGTATCCAATCTTACATTTCAAAAGTTGCTGCCACGATGCCTGAATGCACATCATTTTGCTGTTTCTTAGGTGTTCAGTGTGTTTTTATAGTACTGTCCTGGTTTTTAAGCCGAAAGTATACTTCATTTTTTAAAGCATACGTTGCTAGCGTATGTGGAACAACAACAACAAACTACTTCAGACTGCAACAACAACAGATGCCTATGTTGATAAATGCTGGTGTGAGGGGATAAGAGATACCGGCAACTCCAATTTAAAGTACAAAGATATTTCAGTCGGCCATAACCTCAGAAGAGAAACAACGCAGACACTAGACAAGGATGAAAGTTTGTAGTGTGCTTGTGTTGAGTGCCAGTGGCGTGCACAGAGGACAGGGGCTAAGCAGCGTTGCTAGGGCACAAGGATGAAACAAGGGTGGGGGTGGGTGGGGTTTCCCCCTCGGTAGCATCAGCGAATAAAGGGACGGG
>NW_015544247.1:1189107-1201104 GCF_001515605.1 Sinocyclocheilus anshuiensis
GGACGGGACAGCCCCCTCCTTGCACGCCACTGTTGAGTGCCTGTGTTCACAGACACTATTATATGGAGTGCACTTTGAAAGGCTATGTGCACAGCTGTATGCATTGCATACAATAAAAGTTTATCTTGAATATAATTTGCTATGGGTGTTTTTTAGTACATTGCGATTGCTAGGGTGTTCTTTTTGATATTTTTAGCACACCGCTCCTTGGTTTCTTAGGTGATTTTAGCTCACTGCTATGTGGTTAGTAGGCTGTCCGGGAATTTTTAAAGTATTACTTACTATGCTGCTTAAATGGGCTGGGTGTTTTTTCACATCAATATGCAGTTGTGTTCTGGGTGGTTGCTTACTAAGTAAAAAGAGCCCAGCCTGATATTCTGGTCTAGATACAGCCTAGGTAAATACTTACATGCTGCTTCAGGACCAGATTTTTCACCCCCTCCATCACAAATTGGGAGCCAGTGTTCATCACCCTCGAGAACAGTCTGAAAAATGACAGGTCATTGCATTCAAAACACATATGGCATTAACAAAAGGATTCATATTTTGAGAATGAAATTTGTCGTAGCTTCATACCCCATTGGTTTCACTCCACTGCTCCCGTAATTGGCTGGTGTTGCAGCCATCTTGGTGAAAGCTCTGGAAAAGAGGTTATAATAGTTGCAGCACTACTGTTCTCATCTTTCTCTTAAATTTCCTGTAGTAACTAGGCAAATGTAACAGTGTGTTATGGTGTGTTTGTTGACAACGGACAGAACTTACTTCCACTGCTTAATGTAGTTAAGTGAGGATAAGTCACAGCCTGCATCAACCATGGCTTTCTTGTACTGTTCTAGATCAGCCTGAAAAGAACAAAATGTCTTTATTTATTCAACACTCAACTCTTAAAATCCAACAGTTTAAGAGGATCTGTTTTTATAGAATGAAGGATGACTTATAGCTCACAAGCCATAAGCATTCATCGTGGTAAGGAGAAACTCTAGTTCCTGTTAGAGACAGAGTCGTCTATACCACATGAGTGAGAGGGCCGTTTTCATGTCACCAACCTCATTACAGCCTCAGAAAACAAACAACAAAATGACTGTTTTTGGAGTTTAAGCAAACGCTCAGCCAACAATAACCTACACTGGTTCAGGAGGACACAGATGAAAGAAACGATAACCAAAAGACGTGGAAAAATAGTTCAACCTCTGAGCACACTATTCTTTTTTGGAAAGTCAAAGCTTTTACAGCCTGCACTGATAAACATAATAGAGAATGACAGCCCTTGCCCACAGCACAGGCCAGTGTGCTTTCTCCAGGGTTGAAATGTGGTCACTTGGACATTGTCCATCATAGCTTGGTCCCACGGGTCTGTCCCTTCGGAAGTGTACACAAGAACTCAAAAATGTCATTTGTATGGCCGTTTAAGTAACATCCCACAAAAGAGATCTTGCCATGAGCTGAACAATCCTGCTTTATCAAGGCACAAGAGTAATAACACTTGGCCGTGGCATCAAAGGGTGTTTAGTGTTCCTCAAATCTGCGCTGCATGTGTCCCAAAGAACAACAAGGCTTTTGAAGACAGAGTCTGAAAATACAGTTTAAGAACCCAGGCAAAGCTTCATAGGGAATGGACGGAATGTTTTTGGCTCCATGAGTCCCACCAAAAAATGAAATCCATGCATTTGCCACTGATTATAATAAATTGTGGTATTTCTGAAAGCACACATCAGGGTAGCCCACCACAGTCAACCTCAAATCTACGTTTTAGGATTATTTATCTAGGACTCTTAAAGGAATATTCTGTGTTCAGTACAAGTTAAGCTCAGTCGATAGAAGTTGGGGCATAATGTTAATTACCATAAAAAATTAATTTCCATTTGTCCAGCCTTTTTTTGTTTTTTAAAAAGTAGGAAAAATATGGGTTAAAGCGGTGTTTCACCAGTACAGCCACAAGACGTACAACTAACCTTTTCTGTGCAAAGTTACATCCAATGTCATCTACTTCAACATTATGCCACTGTAGAAATGACAGCTCAAATAATACAGATGTTTTAACAGAACAGTTAATGCAAAAAAAAAGTAAGATTCACACTTTAAATCCCCCCGAAAATTGTCCCCAATGACTATCATTGTAAGTCCCAATAACCTTGATTTTTGCTGCTTTTAAAGAAAACAATGGACAAGTTTTTTGGGTGGTAATCAATATTATGCCACAAATATTGTTACTAAACTTGTACTGAAACCAGATTGCCTTACCTCAGATGGGGGCTGCTGGGAAGTGATGTAGTAGATCAGAAACAGCCTCATCTTATCTTCTGCTGTTCCAGCTACCAATAAGAACAACATTTATACAATCATCATGCAAATGCATTCAGTTACTTTAAATTCCGGAACAACTACATTTTGTGTTTTTTGTACTCGCTATTGCTGAAACATGATCAGAAAATCAAACACTGTACTCATCGGAACAATAAACCACTGTAACACTTGAAAAATAACTGATCATTATCATTATAGTTAGTGGCCATTCCTGTGTACTCATAAGAAACCCATGAACCTACAGAGGACCCTGTGGAGATCAAGAAACTGTGTCCTCTTGAAACCTCACAATGCTGGCAGGAGAGAAAATAAATCTCATCCTGTGGTAGCATCACAGAGAGCCTTTAAAGCAGACCGCTTCCCCCTAGGGATGTGATGCATTTCAGTCCACTAAGCTGGATGGGGACGAGGGGTGGGATCGGCTCTCATTAGGGGAAGGGGGTATGAGTTACTCATTCAATTAGTTTCATTTGATCTCTCAGGATGGGGCTGTTCTTGGTAAAACAAAATTCTATGACAGTAAGGCAGTATGCCATGCTTTGAGGGATATAGTGGTGTTTGGATTACGGTCAAGCTCAAAGAGCAGCTGACTAGCCAAGGCTTATTAAAGCAATAAGCCACTTGAGGCCAAGCGTTACAGAGATTTTACCACAATTATGAGGTGCTGTCAGGCAGAATGTGTAGATTGCCATGGTTGCCAAGCCACAAATTAATCAAAGATCCTATCATTATCATCATCAATATTATTTCTATTACCTAGCATTATTATTATTGGTTTGTAGCAACTTGTGCTGGAAGCATAAAATTAAAATGATGTGCAGTCACGGATGCGCATATTTTGGCTATTTTACAATTGCTTCTAACAGGGCTTATCCGATCAGATGTTAGAGTACCACCAGGTTATTTATTTGCACTTCACGTGGGATTTTTTAATCGGTGGACTTTGTATAAAAGATACAAGACTGTAATCTAGGGCTGCACGATTTGGGGGGCCAGAAAAAAAAAAATCGAACCACGATTTTATCAGTTTATAAGTGCTTCTTATTACAAGTTTGGGAAGATAATTAGTGCACTGTTGCATTCCCAAATGCACGTTAATAAGTGACCCAAACTCAGAGATGAGTTCTTGTGGAGCAGCATTTACTACCAGCCGAGCTCCTTTGATTTGATTCGATTCAATCTTGATTTTATTTTGATTAATTGTGCAGCCTTACTGTAATCCTTACCTGCATGAGAATACACAGACAAGAAAAGGTCAAAAATTACTGACGTGACAAATCACTGAAAAATACTGACCTGGCCAATTAAGACAGGATTAAAATCAAGTAGAAGTTTTGCTAATTATTGCATTACCACCTCCCTGTATAAAAATAATCCTTCCCAAAAAGGCCTTCAAGGAACATCAATAGCCTTGAATGCTTAGCACAAGGAAGACTCACCATCAGGATCACTGATAATGTCCAGCAGGGATTTATCGAGTGTGGACTTGCTCATGAGTTTCTCCTCATACTCGAAGTACACATCAAGCTTACGGCTCTAAAGACAGAAAGGCACATTTAGAAGAGAAATATGCTGCTCAACCTCACAGAAATAATACAATGTGCTGAGAAGATGTAACCCAAGAGATGAAAAACATTTTTCTCATGGAGCACTGACCTTGATGTGGTCCAAAACTGCTGTGGCAACGTTGGTGTGGAGGTCAATCAGTCTCTTCTTTTCCAGGAGCTCAGGAAGAGAACTGTTTAGAGAGAGGAGCAGGTTGTTATCCTACTCTATATGTGTAGCATCAGGCAGGGGTACAGTGGTAGGTACAATGACTAATTCATATGTAAAACAGCTCTTCTGCAATATGAGACAAGCAAGCACTGGATGAATTTAGATTATATCAGGATATATTTCATACACAATTGAATAAAAATGTAAAATTTCGGATTGGAGGTTTGCTTTTTTTATGGGAAAGATCAACAAATCACCTGCTATTGTCGACCAAGAAAATCCACGTCTTGGTCCATATTTAAAATTTTGTCATATATTTTAATTATATATTAAAATTTATTTTTAAGCTTATCAAAATATTACGCTTTTAAATGATATTTCCGGCATTAATTTGTTTGAAAAATATCCATCATTAATGTGCATGTAGATAAATAACATGTTCAATACATCATATTGTCCCTTCACACAAAAATACTTGATTACTTCATTTTTACGAAGAACTTCTTACCTGACGGCTGAGGTAAGTTTGGCAGTGTTATCTGACAACATACTAATGGCTCCATCGTCTTCCCCTTCTAAGCCCTTTGAGGAAAACCACATTTATCTGTGTTAACCAGCATGCAACAATTCCACCATATACAATTTAGCATCAGCCTTATTAACCTACCATGATACTCTTGAGGCGTTTAACCTCATCCTCTTGGGCTCGATATGTATCTAGTTCCTCCTGCACGGCTTCTGCAACCTCAGGAAATGGACTGAAACGGTGAACAGAAATGAATTAAATGCTTTCCATGCTGAAGAGGCTAAAAATAAATGAGATTAAGCTGTTGTAAATAAATCTGTATAAACTGTTGGATACAGTCCTGAAAGCAGGAATGAAACTAAAACATTTTCAAAACACAGAACTGATATTTTGCAAAAAATAGCAGTAATATAAAATACCATTAGCAAACGTTCTTAAATATTAACAAACACTGTGACATCTGACAATTTGACTGAATTAAGACAACTAGGGATGTTTTCCTATCAAACATACACATGCTTGAAAGTACAGCTGGTTTATTAAATGTCCTTAAAGGGATAGTTCACACAAAAATTTACCATTTTGGACCTACTGATTTCCATTGTATGCACAAAAAAAACATATTTTGTGTTTCGAAGAAAAATGTAAGTCGTTCACGTTTGGAACAATACAACGGTGAGTAAATGACGACAAGATGTTAATTTTTGGGTGAACTATCCCTTTAATCAAAACTAGGACAGAATAAGGTCTTTGGATAGCAACATCAGACATATTAATTTACATTAGACATAAGTCACATCAGACATATTACCGGTAATTACACAGTCATCAGTTCAAAAGATTTCAATTCGGAATACTAGAAGTAAAAAAACACCTAGGCTATAAACATTTGTTAATGCACAACAACGATCTCCATTTGGATACACGAGTTTTACCAACATTAGATGTTTACCTTCCTTTGTGTTTTTGCCAAAATTTGTCAGCACCAGTGAGATCATAGCTCTTCTTGTTTTTCTTTTTTGGTCGTGCTCCAGCTGGGCTGGCCTCTGACCCTTGAGACTCCTCCACACTGACCCGGTTCAGGTGGAAGTCCTGATATAGGGGATATATCGGTTAGGCAAGGCAACAGAACTGAATCAAAACACAATACATGACCTAGCTTTTACTAATACATAATAAAATCCCTCAGAGTACAGCTGCCATACAGGGAATTGAGACTATATTAAGGCAGAAGCATTTTTGAGACGGTGGAAAAAAATACCCAAAGGATTAATGGTCACTGGCACAAAAAGCAACCCAGTACGTACATTCCACATTTCATGAAACCCCTTTGTCATCCATATGATAACTGCAATAGCTTTATCTTTCCATATGCCGCAACTTAGAACTGTTTGCAGTTTCCATTTTGGGAAATAAATTACATTAACACTAGTAGAAAAAAGGAGAAATGAATTAATTGTGGGTCATGCAAGTTTATTTTAGGTTCAGCTCACCAGCACATCATGAATAAGAGCCTGATACGTCCATGTGTGGTGGAGAGGAGTCGCTAGATCCAGGTTACGATCGGCAAGAACAAACAGTGGCCTATGAAAACTGTGGGAGTGGTGGAGGGAAAGAAGGGATATTTTTATAGCCCAATACTAAAACATTTCACTACATTCTAGATTTTTCTTAAAGTGTCACAGTATAGGACTATCTACTTATCTGTCTGTCTGTCTTTCTGTCTGTCTATCTATCTATCTCACTGTTCACCCATCTATCTATTCATCCATCTACAGTGTTTCCCATGCCATTATATTAGGGTGGCACCCCACCCCGCCCCCAGTAATATTTACTTGTATCTGTAAATATTAAGCCACAAAAAGACGATTTAAACATGAACCCTGCATGTTCTGCGTGTCTGTGTTAATGAATGGTGCAGACACGCAGTTACGTTTACTGATACTGAAGCGCGCATGAGTAAATGAGGACATAAATACATGAACAACATATCCAAAACTACTCTGAGAGTCACTTCATTAGCATTTTACCTTTTAATATTTACTTTATTTACTAATAATACTATTAGTACCACTATTAAAATTATTAAAACTTTAGTTTTTAAGAAATAATCATACAACATTTCTTTCATGTTTTCTTGTTAATAGTAAATCCCCTTTGTTTGCCAAAAATAAAGTGTTTAATTTTCAATAATTAAAAGATAAATTAAATTAATGTATTATGCCTTAATTTGATAACCAGAACATTTTTTAATACACAACACAGATTTTCTGGGGGAAAAAAATTCATAAGGCTATTTTAAGAATAAATTTGAATAAATGAAGTTGTTTTTATGCATTCAAATGATTAGACATGCGAAAACAGAGAATTTGGTAACAATAAAACAAATAGTGAGAAAAAATAAAACATTTCATAGGGCCCTAAGCATGCAGTTTTTTTTTTTTTTACTTTTAATAAATTGATGTGAAATTGTTTCATGATTTTAATTAATTAGACATGCTTTTTGATTAATAAAATGTAATTTAACCATTAAAAAAGAGTCCAGAAAAATGAAAACAGAAAAAAGCGGAATCCAGAAAAATGAAAACGGAATTTGGAAAAAAACATAAAACGGAATTTGGGAAAAAATAAAATGGATTTCATAGGGCCCTACACAGGTGAGCACACTCCTACCAGCGGACAGGGAGCGCGCATTGGAAAATATGTCGCGTCAATCCCCCAACCCCAACAAAGCTGTAAACCTAGGGGAAACACTGATTTATCTGTAGGGATTTGTGTCTTGGATTAAGTGTTTACAATAATATTAAAATCAAAGATTTATAGCTTAAACAAATATGCATATTCTCTTAAAATCAGTTGTATGGAGGTGTGCGAGATTGTGAGTGTTTTCGCTCCACCTGAACTGGCCAGTGCCCATGGTGTCTCCGGTGAACAGGCTGTTACGAGCGTCTCGCAGATTCTCTCTCAGTTTCTTGTCAAGTTTCTGAGGGGGAAAAAAAAAAAAAGTTAAATCAACATTACTAATATTCCAGTAGAAACGAGTTGTACAATATGTATAAAATACATTAATCCAATAAACTGAGCGACCGGTGTTCATTTGGTTTTATATTACAGTGAAACATTCCTTTGCTGAAACTAATCATCTAAAAGCTCGGCATTGAAAGCGAGCCAAGTTTGGACCGAATCCCACATACGGAACAAAGAGGAATTTTGTACCACCAGTGAAACTGAATTAAACTACAGTATCAGTTTGCATATTGTGCAGACTATGAACTGTACAAATGCACCATAATGCAGATTAGTGTAGGAGCTGAGGTGATAATCAAATGACCAAAGCCATTCTATAATACTCTATTCTAGAATTCATAAACCGCTTTTTACCGAACAGAAGACAAAGGTGTCTCAGACTGGTCATAAAGCAAGTATCAGAGGAACATTAAAAAACAGAGCAGTGAGTCTCTTACCACGGCTACCATTTCGGCAGCATTCCCTCTTGGACATCGGATTATTGGGACAGCACCTATGATAACAGGAAAGCTCACTGTACTGCCAATAGGAGGGTGCATTAAATATCTGCTCACAAGCTCCCAAGACACACAAAATCCCATTTCAAAAACAACAATACAGGCTTGATCATTGCACTTAATTTGAAGTGTGACGTTTCTGTCATATACAATTCTAGTAGTCATGTAGTAAGTAAATAGACGTAACTTAAATATTTAAAGCATTATCAAAATATTTTTGCCTTTGAGCAATATACAAAACAATATTAGGAAGGTTCTGCCACCCAGTGGCTCTTTATGACAGTTGAGATTTAAACTAATGGTTGTAATGTGAGAATTATTATTAAAAAACCTGCTCTTTAATTTTGATTAAATATCAAGTCTTCGTCAATCTATAATTTTCACAGTTACTTCATGTACCATGAAAGAACGTTGCCTTATTAGATTTTAGGTGGATTAAAAAGCGGTGAACATCTCCATGTGAGGAATGGATTGGGTCTTAGCACATTCTTGCAGTAAGTATTTTCCATTTTTGTGCTAAAGCATCTTTATAGGTTTTTTGAATGTTAAATGGCAGCTTAACATATGAACATACAGTATAAGTAAACCATTTGTTGTTTGATTCCCTTGAAGAATGTAAGCAACACTGTGAATCTGATGGGAATACCTGTTTGGTCAAACAATGGAAGACATATGGAGTGATTGGGAATCTTGTTTGAAATCATCAGTCATTAATTCTGCTATTTCATTTGGTGCTGATAGTGGCACAGAAATATTTATAAATAAATGTTTCTAACTCGTACGTCACTGCACATTACTGCTGTAAGCTTGTGTTCTGTAAGACCTTTTTAAAAAGAAATGAATACTTTTATTCAGCAAGTATGCAATAAATTGTCCAAGGTGAAAGTAAAAACATCTTACAAAAGATCTCTATTTCAAATAAACACTGCACTTTTGAAGTTTCTATTTATCAAGCAACTGTTTTCAGCATTGATAAAAATGATATATGTTTTTTGAGCACACAATAAGCATATTAGAATGATTTCTGAACTGATTTCTTCAGTGTGACACTGAAGACTGGAGTAATGGCTGTTGAAAACTAGTTTGCATTACAGGAAAAATTTACATTTTAAAATATATTAAAATTGTAATAATATTTCATAATATCACTGTATTTTTAAACAAATAAATGCAGCCTTGGTGAGCATAAGTCACTTCTTTTTAAAAACCTTTAAAAAAATCTTTTGAACAGCAGTGCATATGCATGGAAAGATTAAAACTCTGTCATTATTTACCAAGAGTGACAAAAAAGCAGAAGAGACTATCCACTATCGTGTCCATTATGGCCTCCATGTCTGTGTCCATGATATCTGGTTTATTGATTGCTGAGGGCACAGAACAGTAGCAGCATTAATAACATTCAGATTACAAATGAAACGAATACTTCAAGCCATTCTAGCAGCTTACCGTGGTAGGAGATGTGTTCTTTGTTTTGGTTGCAGAGAATGAACATATCATCTTCAAGTGTGATGAAGTTCAGATACTGATCAAACACCTGAGGAGGAACAGAACAGTCTAATATTTGAACTGTATAATAAATACGAGCAGTACGTTATTTGCCTTCCTTCAGGAATTCACAGAGCTTGTCTGTTTTGCAAAAACACAATTTTTAAATTAAAAACTAGCAAATTGAATCAAATTAATAACTAACGTTCATAATGAACAAATGTGTTTGACTTACTTTGGTCACCTGGTTTACAGCATTAGCTGCTAGAGCAGCACTTGCTATGTCCTCCAACTTGCTTCTGGAGATTGCAGAGATGAAGTTCAAATAGTAGGACTCGTATAGTTGGTTTCGGAGATCCTGTGATAGTGAAAATAACTATTAGTTTTAAAACAGTGTGATCTTCACAAACCATCATGGAACGGGACCGATGAAAAGACTGACTCAATTATTTAGTGAACATATTTACTTGACATATCCTGTCAGTGTTCTCCTCTGTGGGCATTACAAAGTAAATGGCAGGAACATCTGGAATGGGGTCGCGATCTGAGTGCAACAAGCTAGAGGAAACAAACAAAAAGCAAACAATCATTCAAATCAATCTAATCAAATCCCTTTTTTTTTTAAGAAACAAAATCTTAGAGATCCTTACAGGTGCAGAGTGATGCCCATGTCTCGTAACTCTTTCACAGACAGCAGGGGAGATATAATGTCTTGGCCAAAGCGATCGTAAATAAGAACCTAACAAGAAGAGCAAAGGGTAAATGTTTAAGCAAATTATAACTATAAAAGCATCACTGAGCCACATTAAAAAAACAACAACAACTGGGGAACCCCCTATGTGTGTGTTGAGCACCCTTACCTTCCATACCGGCTCAGCTGTTGTGTTTTTCAAAGGTGGCGCATTGAAGTTGAGCATTCGCTTCAGAGCAGCTGAGAATAGATATAAATATAATAGAAAATATAATATATATATATATATAAATATATATATATAGAAATATAATACATCAGCATTTCAAATCACTTCAATCACTACTGAAAATCATTTATTACCATAGATAGATACTAATTTACTTTATTGTGTTTCAAAAGACTTGCGTGTGTGCATAAAAAGTCATTTTATTAAAAAATGAATAAAATCAGTTGGCAGGATTTGACCAGAAAAACTTTTTTTTTTTTTTTTTAATTATGTATTTTACATAGTATAAACACACTCTTTTTAATCAACAAATCATATATTGCCCATTCATAAAGACGAATATGATTTTCTACAGTAGCAGTTGCACAGAAAGTGTCAATATCCATTAAGGACAATGTCAGCCACAGAAAAAATAAATAAATTCAGCATAAAACAGTATCCACATAACATAAGGATCATGACTGTTTTGTACCACTAAATAATAAGCATAATAGTTTTCGTTAAGTGACTTCAGCTAGCATATCAATTCATATCGTGGGTTCTTCATGACAGGTCTCTGTAATGTTGATAGCTGTATATTTCATTTAACGGTTAGCTATATGTAGTTATCAAAACCACAAGTGCTTCTTTATGTAGACAAGCAGAATAATCGTCCATGCATCTGATGTTAACCAGCTGCTAGATGAACAACACGGTTAGCATCCTCAGCTATACTGACAGGATTGAGCAGTTTCAGCTGTTATGTAGTCGGTATTATTGTATGTATTTTAAATAAAAACGTTTTAAAAACCGCGTGAAAATCATTAATGCCAGTTATATTTACAGTACCGAGTGTTTCGATATAAAATCAAACTTATGAACAAACCCGTCTGTTTTTCCCGGATGGAGGCCGCCATCTTTGCTGTTTATGCAGTGACGACTGTGAGGGTGACGTGGCAACCGGCGAAGCGCTGTCTGCGTAAAAGAACGCGCACGCGGACACAGAGTTCACTGGGGTGCACACTCTGGCTGGGCTTTTTGGTTTGGTCCTGGCAAATTTACAATAATTGATTCAAAGTTGTTGGATGGTCAACAGTTTTTGATTGTGTTTATGTCAGTGGTTCTCAATCAGGGGCCGGGGACACTAGGGGTCCTTTAGTGGATTTTTAAGGGGGTCTTAATATTATTTATATTTTAATTCTAATTTCAAATTTGTGATTTTTAGACCCATGGACATATGGACGTTTTTATGTATGACTATGAAAATGCATTGTAAAACTATTCATTATGACATTTCAAAATGATGCAAGAAGTGAAATAAACCACTTAAACTGATTTTTTTCCCCCCAAAATTAAGATTATTCCACAATTTTGTCCTTTTTACCACAACCAACCATTTTGCCCCATTTAAGTTTCTTCAGACTTGTGCAGCAGTATTAAAACTAATAACAATTTACAAATGACACTTTATGCTGCATTTATTTTGCCGATTTATATATATATATATATATATATATATATATATATATATCACATCTTTATT
>NW_015544247.1:1201276-1203194 GCF_001515605.1 Sinocyclocheilus anshuiensis
TAAATCAACGATCATTTAATAAATCAAGGGGGAAAACACTGAGGTTAACAGAAAAGTAAAAAGTTTAATAAATTATGGCCAATATGAAGCTAGCAAACTATCATACACTTTACAAGCTACTTCAGGAGAAATGAAACATTATACAAGGACAAAAGCATACCAGCTTGTGTATGATTCTAACATGGGTCTCTGGCACAAAACAGTGAGACCATTCAACTCAGTAACTACCAATTCATCTGCAGTGGCAGCAGTTAGCCAATGTGTGGCAAAAAGGGGGGCAATTGCACCATCTTGTGGCTACCAAAAAATTACAACCTGCTGTTATTGTGAACTGTTTTTCTATTACAAAAAAACAAAATGTAAAAATCGAATCAAATCAAATTCCAATTACTGCTAAATACCTATGCTGTTCGACAGAACACTACTCAACAGTTTAAACTTTGGTTACAATACTAGCTATTACCTGTACACTTCTGAACTGTGCACCTAAATTTACAAGAAAAACTTTTTTTTTTTTTTAAACACAAATAACAGTCTTATTACATCTAAGATTGTGTTCCAACATGTATGGAACACATATTGCTTTGCAGTTGAAGTCCTAATAGTGCTGAGTGGCTCAAAGCAAAGCTGTTAAAATGTCTTTTTTGTCGAGGGATTCCAAACTGTGAGGATTTAGCAACACCTGGGTTACTGATAAATAAAGTGAGGAGCAACCTATGATCAAGTAATGCTAACGTGAGTTAGGTTGAAAAATACTGTTTATATAATACCCGATAACCCTAATAAATAGACTTTAGCACTATTGTATATAATTAGGTAAATCTACGCTGTGAATGTACTGAAATATCCAGTCAGGAGAAGAGTTTTTTTTTTTTTTTTTAAATGTCCTGCATAACTGAGAACTGACACACTGTGTAATCCAAGTGTTTCTTGAAGAGCTCATATGAGGGTTGTATTGGCAGAAAGAGATGATTGGCATCACAGTGGCTCTGAGGAAAGGCACATGAGGGGTCTGGTGAGCTGAAGAATGAAATAGATGGAGTGGGATGGAATCCAATGGACGGAGCCAAATCTGTAGCAGTGGTGAATGTTAGGAGGTCCTCAAGTGGTGCTGCACACCGACCCTCTGAAACACAAGGAAAGGGTTAAGATCATGCAAATAACAGCTTATTTTCTAACATATCTTAATATTTGATTTTATTACCATATATTTTTAATATAAACAAGAATCTAAATTGTACTGAAACAATATGAATTCTGTAGCGAACATACCTTCACACTCATGCAGATACTTTTTCCAAAAGTGTACTGTTGTGTTCTCTTTTTCTTGTTGCTCTTTTTCTTCTGAAAACCGGACGGTAAAGAGCTCCATGACAGATTCGGCCGTCAGCCTTTCCACAGGCCCACAGAAGACTGAATGGAAAGCCTCTGTACACATCTGAACCTGCTCAAACAGTCCTAGTGTCCTCAAACCCTCACGAAATCTGAGAAAGGCAATATGAACTTGAATGAGCATTTACTTACAGTGAGAAAAATTGAGAAAAGTGAGAAAAAACATTAAACATATCTGCTGTATACACTACCATTCAAAAGTTTTCTTAGAAAGATTAAAAAAAACAACAAAAAAAAAAACTTTACTTCGGCTGCTTTAAAATTGACAGAAAATACATTTGTGACCCTGGACGATATAACCAGTCATAAGTAGCACAGGTAGATTTGTAGCAATAGCCAACAATACATTGTATAGGTCAAAATGATCAACTTTTCTTTTATGCCAAAATCATTAGGATATTAAGTAAAGATCATGTTCCATGAAGATATTTTGTAAATTTCATACCGTAAATAATCAAAACGAAATTTTTGATTAGTAATATGCATTGCTAAGAACTTCATTTGGACAACTTTAAAGGCGATTTTC
>NW_015544247.1:1203466-1237049 GCF_001515605.1 Sinocyclocheilus anshuiensis
GTCCTATCCTAACAAACCATACACCAATGGAAAGCTTATTTATTCATTCATGTATAAATCAATACATCATATTTTGGTTTTGTGGCCCAAGGTCACATTTATGGTAATTCTATTTCAGATAAATACTGTTCTTTTGAACCTTTCTATTCATCAAAGACCAAAAACATGGTTTCAGCTAAATATTCAGCAGCACAACAGCTTTCAATTTTGATAACAGTAAGAAATGTTTCTTGAGCAGTCAGCATTTTTGAATCATTTCTGATGGATCATGTGATATTGAAGACTGGTATAATGCTTTGCCATCACAGGAATAAGTTAGGGTACCAACCTCTGCAGAGGCAGCTGTAGTCTGATGATCAGGTAGAAATTTAGTACATCCTCCACCAGCATGTCCTTCTCTGAGAGTTCTCTGATCTTTCGCCAGCAACCGGCTGCTTCCAAATACTGTGATGCTGACTGCATTGCCATTCTCAGCTCCTTCATTGACTTTGCTTCTGCAATCTAAAAGTGCACTTTTTGAGTTTAACAGGTGTACAACAACCTTTTGGTTCACTGTAATCACGCACCTCAGTGCAACAGCAGGTTTGAAGCACAATGTCAGGAAAAACAAAACTCACCTGTCGGATTTTGTGTGCAAAAGTAGTGTCTCCAAGGTCTTGTAAAGTAGGTCTGTAGTTTGTGGGGTAGTTAAACAGACTATGGTACAGTGCTGGAGAGAAGAAGCCCACAGGAGGACCTCCATGAACCAAAGAGAGGGCCAACAGACTGCCGACTTCAAAGTACAGGTCATCCCTCAGAGCTGTTCACACACAACAATTCATTTTGAAGGCAGCAGTGAGAGGGGCTTTATGTATATAAGCCCGGAATGGCAAATTTTCAAGAAAAGGAAATCGAAACAAACATAAATTAAAGGGAAAAAAGTGTCCTACCTTTTGAGCTCAGAGCCAGGTTTTTAGATCTATCAGGGCCCTCAAAGATTTCTGACATCTGCAGTTTTGAAACAAGACATCTGAGGAAGCGACGCTGATTCCTAATGTTGTTGCTATGTTTGTCTTGGGAGAACTTCACAGAAAGCGTGCAACAGGGATTAAAGTCACTTTGCCGCAGAACCCGCAGAGCTGCTTCCATCACCCCATCATCATCTTCCACTAGCACCTCTGTAGACTGCTGCTGTGATATCTGATGGGCCAGATCCATTAAGAGCTCTGGAGAAGTGGCAGGCACATATTGCCTAGAAAACAAGGAGAGAGAGCTGCTACTACTACAATTCAATATATATTGAATACATTTTATGCTGCATGTGTAAATAATCTAGAACATATCCTTCTCATATCAGATGCAATTGATTAGGAAAGTACCTTTTACTGATGAGTGAAGAGTGAAGGTCAGAGATGTTTTTAAACAGCCTCTTCCTCTCTTGCCTTACAGCCAGTGGGGATTCAACATGGTTTGGCAAAGGCACTGACTCTGGGGGAGAAAAAAATCCATGTATGTAACTTTGAATAATTTTACAAAACAAGCACATATTAAACAATATTTAGTTCAGATAGCTCACTTTTTCCCTCAACAGCAGCTTTACAGTCAGTACAGATCCAGTCGCTTTCGTAAAGCTTAAGGTTGGAACATTTTCGATGAGTTCCCCTGGATCCACACAACTTGCAACGAACAATTTCAAAATACCTGCAGAGCAAATTTGAACAGTAGTTAGAATCCTTTTCAAAAACAAACTGATTCCATTTCACGATTTCAGAATGACTAAATAAAATGCTCAAATTACCCTGACTGTGAGCTGTATTTACGACCTTTGTGACTGTGACACTTCACAGCATCACAGTGCTGGTACACTTGCAATAAATCTTCATATGCATTCTCCTCAAGTTCCCATGCTGCATCCCTGAAAAATATACACAATATGGATGCTTACAGAATATTAAAGGAATAGGTTTTCATAAAAGAAAATTTGCTGAAAATATACTAAACCTGAGGTCATACAAGAACTACACGAGTTTGAAGAAATTTAGCATCACATCACTACATTTTGGATGGCCTGAGGGTGAGTCAATTTTCAGCAAAATGTAATTTTTAGGTGAACTATTCCTTTAACATATATAGTAATGGAAACTATTTACATTGTTTTGCCATGTCAAAGTGATGTGCAAAAAAATGTATATTAAAAATAAATGTAAAAATAAATAAACATAAAATGTAAATAATTCCAGCAGGCTATGAAGGATACAAATCAAACACTACACAAATCAGAATGTTTTACATTGAATCACTAGAATCAATATCAGAAGGAAACACATTGATTTACCGCTCTGGTATATATATTCCCATTCTGAGCATTTCCTGCTGAAACTGGTCCTTGTTATTGCACAATGTGCATTTGAAGAAAAACATGGCAGCGCTGTGTGCATAATGCTGGAACATAAGAGATGAGAACCAGGCTCAAATTTCAAATCCCATATCTTTGTATTTTAGACATATTTTTTATATCATCAACCTGAATGTGTGGAACAATTACCTGTACACAGTTTCTGTGAAACCAGCTGCCATGACATGCAGGACACTTGAGGACATTATAGGAGAGGACGGGTTCGATGGGCTCCAGACAGACGGAGCAAGAAAGTGGCAGACTGGGGCTGGAGACGCAGGACTGACTAGGTGCATGCTTTTTACAGAAAGACCTGCAAATGATTGCCATCATCACTAAGTTGAAATGAAATGACCAGAAATGTACAGGAAATTACAATACCATTTAAATTTGGGGGTATTACAATTTTTTTTTAAAGAAATGAATACTTTTACTTAGCAAGGATGCATTAAATTGATCAAAAGTAACAGAAAAGACATTTATAATGTTAAATAAGACTTCTGTTTCAAATAAACACCGCTCTTTTTAACTTTCTATTGATCAAAGAATCCTGGAAAAATTTTAAATTGTAATAATGTTTCACAGCATTTCTTGTTTCTAACTGTGTTTTTGATCAAATAAATGCAGCCTTGATAAGCATAAGAGGGATCTTTAATCATACCAACCTAGATTCGGATTGTAGATTTTACTTTTCTATCTCATCTTCCATCAGCAACCATCACATTTTGCATATCACAAGAGACACTTACGGAAACAAGTCTGTGAACTGGAAAATAAACTCCTGCTCTAATCCACAAGGCATGTGGACCATTTGCCGACAACTTTTGATGGAGCACCCCACCGAAGCACCAACCTTTTTGCACTTAATGCATCTCTGCAAGTCAAAAAGTAAAAGCTAGTCTCAAAAACATTTCTGTAGCGTTAAACAGAACATGCCAATGGTCAAATGTGTACTTAACTTACCAGCCTCGAAGATCTGCGGATCTCCTTTTTTATGTCATCCACGAGAAAACCATGAATGTCTTCATCCTCCTCCCCTCTCTGACATATTCCACTAGACATCAGCTGTAAAATTAGATTGAAGAATAACTAACTTGTACATGTATGCTTGAATTATGATTTTGGTGAGACTTTTACAATATTTGTACATACTACAAAACAAAGCGGTTTCCTACATTTAGAAGCTAAAAGATTCCATGTTTGAAAACAGCCTTGCATAAAGACAATATTCAAGGTGTGAAATTATGTATTCCAATAAGAGATTCATGACGGACAGTACATGTAGAAATAACCAACTATATCTGACATTCTAGGGTATTTATGATCGTCAAACTGGGGTCTGTCAGGAGTAAAATTTTTAAAGGAAAAGAAATTCATAAAATGTTTTTTAGCAATAAGAAATAAAGATACATAGTTTGTGAAAAATAAGTAGATATTATTTATGTCTATGTTAATCTCTCTTGCCTTGCAACCAACTTATGTTCTAGAACAGCTGAACATAATGTATTATCTATGGCATCATAAGATGCCTTATACTTTAGGGTAGGGTGTCACAACACTCTGTTTTAACAGGAAAACTAGAAAGGGACTTCAAAATGAAATTTGTTGCACACATACACATCATCAACGTCTGGCTCACCAAACAGAAATAGTGGACTGTCAGGTTGTGCTGCTGAAGGGTGATCTTCTCTCCATACTTCTCTGGAATGTTGTCACATCTCTTACAAAGACTGCAGACTAAATATTTGACGATATTATGGTAAAAATGGTAAGTTATACAGGTACATATCTGATTATTGGTATAGTCGCAACAAAGAAATTCGTTGCTACAAAACCTGTAGGAAAAGCAACTTACTGAGGTCTTTGTCGTCGTGAATCTGTTTCATTGCGGTAGTCTCCTCTTTCATCGCTTTCATTATTGTGTATTACGCAGCCAGGATTAAGTACAAATCTAAATTTTAAAATGGCGATTTAAAGAGCTCTGAATTAGCGGTCTGTTGCTAACGTTACTGGCTTGGCAAATTCAGTAACGTTAACTGCCATTAGACTCACTTTATCACGAGCTTTTTCTAGTCTTCTCACTCCGTAAGGCAAAACACATAGTCCTTTTTAATAAAATGATATTACAGTCATTAGTATAGGAGTGTAAATCGCATGATAAAATTCAAACTTCCCTCTGTGACGGAAAATACGCCTCTGCTTGCTTTTGGTTGGTTGAATTCAAACCAAAACAGAGATTTTCCTGTGGGAGGGGCTCTGGCACCACGCAACTTCCGTTTATTTTACAAAATAAAAGCATACGAATTTTATGACAAAATAAGATGTGAAGTTTGATGAGGTAGAAGTCCCACATTGACAGTAAGTAATACTTTTACATTGTGTCGTTATATTTGATATTTCATATAAATTGTTTAGGGCTACACAGTACCCATAACAAGTGTTTTTAATATTTATAAAAAACATAATGTAACATCTGTATATATTGAATGCAATATTAGTAACGTTACTGCCTTAAATTTTGCAGAACAGAATATATTGTATTATTATTATTATTATTATTATTGTATTGCAATTACGTAATCATTTATAATTTAATTTTTATTTATAACTTAATATTTTATTAAAATGTTTCTATTTTCAAAATTGTAACATTTAAAGCATTAATTTTACATACTTATTTCTGCTATTGTAATTCCCCTGTAAATGCATTTATTCTGCCTCTTTGTAAAAGCAAAGACAACATTTTGTGTTTAATATACTGTTTATGCTGCAGCTTTTGTGCTGCCTTTGCAAATTAAAGTTGACTATATAGACCACTGTGCATACAATGGCTCTATATGTTTTGGTTTAGCTGGTGTAAAGCATTACATTTCACATAGTGAACATTGACTTCTGTGCACTGATTAAATACTGAAGTATTAATAGTTTGAAAAAACATGTATGCAATATGCAATTCTGAAAGAAGTATGTGAAAAGGCCACTGGGTTTATCTACTCAGATCCCTATACATTTCACTAAAGATAGTATGCTTCTGACAGTTTTTTTGCCATGTGATTTTAATATTTTCTGTATATGCTGTATGTAACCACCACTTTTGACCTAATTGTGTAGTGGTTGCTAAATAGTCTTTTTTTTTAAAATTCTCATTCTGCAACTTGTTACCTTTAATAACAGCTTTGGAGATAAACTAACTGTTATAGTATCACCTCCTGTGCACTGCCTCTCTCCTGCCCTAAACAACAATCTAATCTTCACAAGATGGAGAAACTCTTACTTCAAACTCTAATGCAATTGAGAGGTGAGAAAAGAACTGATGGCTTCACACAGCGCCTGCTTTCCTTGAAAGGATTAAACCTAAGAGAATGTGCCTAGTTGATTCTTCATCAGTATCACTAACCAGTAGGTGGTAGCAGATCAAAACAGTTCAAAGTGCTGTCTGCTTGAGAACTGCCTCCCCTTCCAAATCTGACAAGGATCTTCAGGAGAACAACTTATGATATTTGTATGCTAATTTGACACATCCACACCAGAACAAAGCATAGTTTTTAGAACCATATTTTCAATAAAATGACAAAAGGTTAAATGTGACCCTGGACCACAAAACCAGTCATAAGGGTCTTTTTTTTATTGAGATTTATACATCATCTGAAAGTTGAATAAATAAGCTTTCCATTGATGTAGGGTTTGTTACAATATTTGGCCGAGATACAACTATTTGATACATGGAATCTGAGGGTGCCAAAAAATATAAATATTGAGAAAATCGCCTTTAAAGTTGTCCAAATTAAGTTCTTAGCAATGCATATTACTAATCAAAAATTAAGTTTTGATATATTTACGGGAGGAAATTTACAAATATCTTCATGGAACATGATCTTTACTTAATATCCTAATGATTTTTGGCATAAAAGACAATGTAATGTATTGTTGGCTATTGCTACAAATATACCCATGCGACTTATGACTGGTTTTGTGGTCTAGGATCACAAATATTAATTGCGCACATTTTTTTAAAGCTTTCCCACTTTTAGTAGTGTGTGCCAATATGTAATATTTAGCATATTGATTTGTAACAATAAGCAATTATTAATTAATTGTTATGACTTTTGCCTTAATTTATGTTTACCATCTTCTTTCTACAACATTTTTTTAAATTGTACATTTTTTTTGACTTTTTCAGACATGCTATAAATTATTATTACAGTTACAGATATGTGGGATTTTGCTGAATTTTAAAATAGCTTGTGCTGTACAGTGTTATGTCAGGATGCTGTCTTGTGTATTATAATGGAAAACACTGCATTTATACTGTAGTGTGAGTCTACTAACTCAGTGGCCTCTGTAATAAGAACTGATTAATACATCTGGTGCCCTGGAGGGAATACTGTTTTTCGAGATTTCTCTACCACTCCAGCAAGTGTGCACAGAATCCGCATTCAGTCACTGGATGCATCATAAACTAACCTGCGCTGCCCTGGCTGGCAGTCACAACTTATTCATAGACTCACTGGAGTGGATTAAAACAAATAAGTGCTGGGCTGCATGTCTGTTTCTCCTGCCTGGGCAGATCCAGGAGACCCAGATCAAGGTCTTGACTTGCCTATTGTTTGACAACACTTGCGAGGGGGTCCTTGAATGCTCTTTTGACTTGAGATATAAGATTACAGGCCATGCTTTTCCTCCCTTCACTAAATTCCAGAGGGAGTCCAAACAACTCCCTCAATTTTCGATGTAGCACTTCCTCCCCCAGTGTCCAATGCTTCTCAGAGTTTGCATTATGCAAGCTAATTTAGCCAATTATGCACAGGTGTGATGCTAATTCTCCTCTCACATACCGAGCTCCCGACAGTAAAAATAGTATAATTATACAGCTGTCCCCATGTTTTCCTTCCCAGCCACTGCAACAGCCTCTGTCTTACAAAAACCAGCATTTCACTAAAGGCTATCTTGAAGAATCTGCCACCACTTTCTCTCCTTTCAACTCAACTGTTCATTGTTGTACTTTGTGAAGCAGGTGTGAGACTGTATCACACTCTGTATGAAATGTAACATTGGATATTATTGCACAGGCACAGACTAACTTGGAGTCTACATACAAATTGCTCCATTTGCCAATTGAGAAAAACCTGTTTTCTTGTTTTTCACTGGCAGTTCCAATTATGTCTGGAATTCAGCTCACAACATGTAAATGGCACATAGTTTTGTTATTATAAAAGATTCATTATTGGGATCTGTGGTTCCATGAAGAACCTTTAACATCCATGGAACACACTTAAAAATAAAGGTTCCATAAGGGTGTTTTTGCAGTGATTCCATGGCAGAACCATTTTTGGTTCCCCAAAGAACCTTTCAGTGAACAATTCCTGAAAGAACCATTTTGAAGAACATTTTAAAAATCGAAAGAACCTTTTTTGACTATAAAGAACATTTTCTGCATTTGAAAGTTTCCATAAATGTTCAAGGTTCTTCATAGAACCATTGATGCCAATAAAGAACTTTTATTTTTAAGAGTGAAGGTGATTTATAGAGGAAAAAGTTTCTTTAGATTATTAAAATGTTCTTCAAGTTAAGAAAAACATGGTTGTTTTAATAACTGCTCACTAAGAGGTTTATTAGAGAATCCAGAATGGTTCTTCTATGGCATCACTGCAAACAACCCCTTGGACCCTTTATTTTTAAGAGCATAGGAACAGGAATATGTGTAAATAGTAGTCTTCACAGTTACAGAGAGGGTGGAAAGGCAGGCATTTATGAAACAATGTTTGATGGGAGCATATGAATGTTCGTCTCGAATGTTTCTGAGGAAGTGTAATGCATTCCTGATCCCACACTCCTACACAACTCTGAAAAGTCCCCAGATTCTATTTATTTAATTTTTTTGATAGTGATAGAGTTTACACCAGGGACAGCGACCTTTTCATTATATTCTGTCACTTTTGATACCTTTAATCGACATGACCACCAACCCTGATGAAGAGCGCTCTTCTCCAGACAAAAAACCCTGGGTATTATTATCAGGGTATGTAAGAGCTGCAAACCAGTCCTCGAAATTGCTGGCTGAGGAACACGGTCCCCTGAAAGAAGTCAAATTAAATGATCATGGTCCCTAGTTAGTTGCCCTTTCAATATATGAATTTCTGTAGGGAATAGGATTGACTCTGACCCCACTCTCGAGGCTTCCTGGTGCACATGTATAACAGCTTGTGATATCTCATCTCGTGTGGCTTGAGGAAATTGCTGTCTACAGGCCAAATAATTCTGTCTCTTTGACCTGTGGTTCAGGGAAGTCTAATTATCAGCTTCAGCGCTGGGCTCACCGGGGTCCCCGAGCCGCCTTAAAGGCCCTGGGCTGTCACCCTTTCCTTCTCCCCTCCCAAAATGAAAATTGAGTTGTCTGCAGAGTGATAAAATGTGTCTGCTAATCAGAAATGTGAAAAGATCCGGGGCGAGAGTGGCACTGAGGCATGAGAGAATTGCAGATTTCTTTCTTCCCGTCTGTCAGATTGTCTAAAGTTTTGCTAACATATATAATCACTTGAAAACATTATTTTGGAAATGTGCACCATTTCATATCATAGATGCTCATTAGTCTTGTTAGCACGACTTGCTACTAGCTGGAATTACCGTACTTAATGATTTTAGATGGTTTGTTTGCTTGTGAGTTAAAGCATTTGCAGATTTATGCCATTTATCCAATTTTGTATTTGTTTACCATGCTGAATAATGTCTATATGATCATTATTGTTTATCCAAACATGTTATTTCTCATTATTTGTGATATAATATGAATGTTAAAAGCTGTCATAAGAGCTGTCATTAAGACACAATAATTCACCCAGGATTAGAGGAAAACAAATATGTCAATGCATATATATATATATATATGTGTGTGTGTGTGTGTGAGAGAGAGAGAGAGAGAGAGAGAGAGAGAGGGGTGGGGGGTGGGTTTTCATGGAGAGACTCATTTAGCATCATTCTCTCAGAGCTTTGAGGGACGGGACTCAACCGGCTTCCCATATCACACCCAACCACTTTAATAACAGCAGAAAATGAAACACATGAGAAAGTGAAAGAGAGCAGAGAGCACCGCTCTGTTCTGAAAGCCAGTGTGCTGCCTACATAGACAGCATTTCAATTCATCATAGACATGAAGGCTGTGCAGAAAGGTAGGCAGCAAAATTATGCTGCCTTCTACATTCTATTGGTCAAATTTGAGGCAGCATCCTTTATAGAGGAGTTTATCCCAAAATACACTGTGAAAAAATCCATTAAAGATTGAAAACGAGAGAAATGTTGGATCCCTATACATTTCACTAAAGATAGTATGCTTCTGACAGTTTTTTTGCCATGTGATTTTAATATTTTCTGTATATGCTGTATGTAACCACCACTTTTGACCTAATTGTGTAGTGGTTGCTAAATAGTCTTTTTTTTTAAAATTCTCATTCTGCAACTTGTTACCTTTAATAACAGCTTTGGAGATAAACTAACTGTTATAGTATCACCTCCTGTGCACTGCCTCTCTCCTGCCCTAAACAACAATCTAATCTTCACAAGATGGAGAAACTCTTACTTCAAACTCTAATGCAATTGAGAGGTGAGAAAAGAACTGATGGCTTCACACAGCGCCTGCTTTCCTTGAAAGGATTAAACCTAAGAGAATGTGCCTAGTTGATTCTTCATCAGTATCACTAACCAGTAGGTGGTAGCAGATCAAAACAGTTCAAAGTGCTGTCTGCTTGAGAACTGCCTCCCCTTCCAAATCTGACAAGGATCTTCAGGAGAACAACTTATGATATTTGTATGCTAATTTGACACATCCACACCAGAACAAAGCATAGTTTTTAGAACCATATTTTCAATAAAATGACAAAAGGTTAAATGTGACCCTGGACCACAAAACCAGTCATAAGGGTCTTTTTTTTATTGAGATTTATACATCATCTGAAAGTTGAATAAATAAGCTTTCCATTGATGTAGGGTTTGTTACAATATTTGGCCGAGATACAACTATTTGATACATGGAATCTGAGGGTGCCAAAAAATATAAATATTGAGAAAATCGCCTTTAAAGTTGTCCAAATTAAGTTCTTAGCAATGCATATTACTAATCAAAAATTAAGTTTTGATATATTTACGGGAGGAAATTTACAAATATCTTCATGGAACATGATCTTTACTTAATATCCTAATGATTTTTGGCATAAAAGACAATGTAATGTATTGTTGGCTATTGCTACAAATATACCCATGCGACTTATGACTGGTTTTGTGGTCTAGGATCACAAATATTAATTGCGCACATTTTTTTAAAGCTTTCCCACTTTTAGTAGTGTGTGCCAATATGTAATATTTAGCATATTGATTTGTAACAATAAGCAATTATTAATTAATTGTTATGACTTTTGCCTTAATTTATGTTTACCATCTTCTTTCTACAACATTTTTTTAAATTGTACATTTTTTTTGACTTTTTCAGACATGCTATAAATTATTATTACAGTTACAGATATGTGGGATTTTGCTGAATTTTAAAATAGCTTGTGCTGTACAGTGTTATGTCAGGATGCTGTCTTGTGTATTATAATGGAAAACACTGCATTTATACTGTAGTGTGAGTCTACTAACTCAGTGGCCTCTGTAATAAGAACTGATTAATACATCTGGTGCCCTGGAGGGAATACTGTTTTTCGAGATTTCTCTACCACTCCAGCAAGTGTGCACAGAATCCGCATTCAGTCACTGGATGCATCATAAACTAACCTGCGCTGCCCTGGCTGGCAGTCACAACTTATTCATAGACTCACTGGAGTGGATTAAAACAAATAAGTGCTGGGCTGCATGTCTGTTTCTCCTGCCTGGGCAGATCCAGGAGACCCAGATCAAGGTCTTGACTTGCCTATTGTTTGACAACACTTGCGAGGGGGTCCTTGAATGCTCTTTTGACTTGAGATATAAGATTACAGGCCATGCTTTTCCTCCCTTCACTAAATTCCAGAGGGAGTCCAAACAACTCCCTCAATTTTCGATGTAGCACTTCCTCCCCCAGTGTCCAATGCTTCTCAGAGTTTGCATTATGCAAGCTAATTTAGCCAATTATGCACAGGTGTGATGCTAATTCTCCTCTCACATACCGAGCTCCCGACAGTAAAAATAGTATAATTATACAGCTGTCCCCATGTTTTCCTTCCCAGCCACTGCAACAGCCTCTGTCTTACAAAAACCAGCATTTCACTAAAGGCTATCTTGAAGAATCTGCCACCACTTTCTCTCCTTTCAACTCAACTGTTCATTGTTGTACTTTGTGAAGCAGGTGTGAGACTGTATCACACTCTGTATGAAATGTAACATTGGATATTATTGCACAGGCACAGACTAACTTGGAGTCTACATACAAATTGCTCCATTTGCCAATTGAGAAAAACCTGTTTTCTTGTTTTTCACTGGCAGTTCCAATTATGTCTGGAATTCAGCTCACAACATGTAAATGGCACATAGTTTTGTTATTATAAAAGATTCATTATTGGGATCTGTGGTTCCATGAAGAACCTTTAACATCCATGGAACACACTTAAAAATAAAGGTTCCATAAGGGTGTTTTTGCAGTGATTCCATGGCAGAACCATTTTTGGTTCCCCAAAGAACCTTTCAGTGAACAATTCCTGAAAGAACCATTTTGAAGAACATTTTAAAAATCGAAAGAACCTTTTTTGACTATAAAGAACATTTTCTGCATTTGAAAGTTTCCATAAATGTTCAAGGTTCTTCATAGAACCATTGATGCCAATAAAGAACTTTTATTTTTAAGAGTGAAGGTGATTTATAGAGGAAAAAGTTTCTTTAGATTATTAAAATGTTCTTCAAGTTAAGAAAAACATGGTTGTTTTAATAACTGCTCACTAAGAGGTTTATTAGAGAATCCAGAATGGTTCTTCTATGGCATCACTGCAAACAACCCCTTGGACCCTTTATTTTTAAGAGCATAGGAACAGGAATATGTGTAAATAGTAGTCTTCACAGTTACAGAGAGGGTGGAAAGGCAGGCATTTATGAAACAATGTTTGATGGGAGCATATGAATGTTCGTCTCGAATGTTTCTGAGGAAGTGTAATGCATTCCTGATCCCACACTCCTACACAACTCTGAAAAGTCCCCAGATTCTATTTATTTAATTTTTTTGATAGTGATAGAGTTTACACCAGGGACAGCGACCTTTTCATTATATTCTGTCACTTTTGATACCTTTAATCGACATGACCACCAACCCTGATGAAGAGCGCTCTTCTCCAGACAAAAAACCCTGGGTATTATTATCAGGGTATGTAAGAGCTGCAAACCAGTCCTCGAAATTGCTGGCTGAGGAACACGGTCCCCTGAAAGAAGTCAAATTAAATGATCATGGTCCCTAGTTAGTTGCCCTTTCAATATATGAATTTCTGTAGGGAATAGGATTGACTCTGACCCCACTCTCGAGGCTTCCTGGTGCACATGTATAACAGCTTGTGATATCTCATCTCGTGTGGCTTGAGGAAATTGCTGTCTACAGGCCAAATAATTCTGTCTCTTTGACCTGTGGTTCAGGGAAGTCTAATTATCAGCTTCAGCGCTGGGCTCACCGGGGTCCCCGAGCCGCCTTAAAGGCCCTGGGCTGTCACCCTTTCCTTCTCCCCTCCCAAAATGAAAATTGAGTTGTCTGCAGAGTGATAAAATGTGTCTGCTAATCAGAAATGTGAAAAGATCCGGGGCGAGAGTGGCACTGAGGCATGAGAGAATTGCAGATTTCTTTCTTCCCGTCTGTCAGATTGTCTAAAGTTTTGCTAACATATATAATCACTTGAAAACATTATTTTGGAAATGTGCACCATTTCATATCATAGATGCTCATTAGTCTTGTTAGCACGACTTGAGCTTAATGATTTATTGGGTTTGTTTGCTTGCGAGTTAAAACATTTGCAGATTTATGCCATTTATCCAATTTTGTATTTGTTTACCATGCTGAATAATGTCTATATGATCATTATTGTTTATCCAAACATGTTATTTCTCATTATTTGTGATATAATATGAATGTTAAAAGCTGTCATAAGAGCTGTCATTAAGACACAATAATTCACCCAGGATTAGAGGAAAACAAATATGTCAATGCATATATATATATATATATGTGTGTGTGTGTGTGTGAGAGAGAGAGAGAGAGAGAGAGAGAGAGATGGGTTGGGGGGTCTCTTGTTTTTCATCACCCTCAGGTCACAGGGTTCACTATTGGGTGGAGCCTTTTTCTCTCTGAGGCATGCAGCTGGGGTATCAATAACGCAATGTTTCACCACACAATCTTTTTTAAAAGCGCTCTGAAAACAAACAGAGGCTGGACCGCCATCACCAGGACTGCAGCACCACGACTATGGACACAGGTAACACTTTTACCCAGCATTCCCTCACTTTATAGCTGCATCAACTAACCTAAACACGCCTCCACTGCTGGGACCGTGTGATTTACTTCTTTGTTTCTTTTTTAAAATATCGCTTGTGTCATTTGAATGTACGAAATTATTAATTCACATTGTTGCATGCAAGCGCTGGATCTTTCTGTGAACGTTATTCTGTCGCCGGGTCTGAAAAGGTTGAGCTGGAAAATGGTCTCATTTAAGAGCGTTTCAATTCAACCTTTGAACCTAGCGCAGATGATTGGGATGTTTGCTTCCTTTCCCTTTTTTGCCAACTAACATAATTCGAGATCGACTTTTCCTGTTGCTCTTATGACTCAACAAACAAGAAAAATAACTTTTGAAATTGCGTCTCTTAGTTTCACATTGCATTGCTTTGGTGAAATCTAATTTGAGAGAAAATGGCAACCCAGCTGTTCTTTTGATAGAGAATCACCAAAACATGGGTTCTTTCAGTGCAACATGCATAGTCCATCCTCATCTACACATCAATGAGCTTTTCTCTTGTCTGCAAGGCTATAATTAAAGCTCTGTGCTGTGCTAGGGGTAATTTATCCTCCTTCTCTGGCTCTGTGCTGAAATCAGGTAGCAGGGCATGATTGCAGTGGATGGGGCGTTGCGCTTTGCACAATGCGGCCGCTTTGTGTTCTTCGAGCTTGTGGAGCACATGTGGAGGAGCTCCCATTAAATATACAAATTTATTATGCAAACAAAAGGGGTTAATTGTCCACATATTTGTATGCAGTGTGTAAATGAATTATACGGGGAAAATGTGTTTCATAGCAACGGTTTTTGGAAGGAAGGTCGGGTTGGTGTTTTTTTGTTGCTGCTCTTAAGGTTACGGTGTGTTATCAGAGTCATCAGAGAGAGACGTCGGACCAATGACCAGTTCAAAATGGCCATTTTACTGCAAACAAAATGAATTCTTGAATTTTTATACTCATTAGAAGAAGAATGAAGGCAGGATAGAAAAATAAGAAAAGAAAAATGAACGTTTTTTCATATGCGACAACATCGCCATATAGAGGTTTAAGCAGCAGACCAGAGAAAATGATCTCCTCCATAATTAATTGCTTCATGTAGTCAATTAGGCATGCATGTTAGCACCTTGTAGCGTCTGGACCAATCAAAAACACAATTTTTCATTTGATTTAACAAATCAATTATTCATTAGATTAACAAACGTTCACAGACCCCTCACCCAATAAACATACTGGGTGCCAAGTTGTCTGTGAACAGGGCCCAGGACCCTGGTTACCATGGCAACCCTGACACCAGATACATTTACGACCTAATGGAATGCGAAGCAGGGAAAATCACTGCATGTTCCATCGCAAGAGGCACAAGGCACAGTAGAAATGGACTTTTCTACTAATTAATTCATAGGAAAACCTTTCTTTGAATGAACAGTGTATCCTTCAGGTCATGGTGTATGTTGTCTTTGATATTTTTAGACTATTTTATGCATGCTTATGATGGAACCCATTCCTGTCATCCTGCCTATATGTAATCCTGGATTAATTATTCATATTTCCCCATGAGCTGATTCGCTACAACCTGCACATTCCCTAAAGACAAAAGAGAGAATTATTTCCCAAAGGCAATAGTAGCAAACTCATTTCAGCTTTAATTTGTTAGAATTTGAGCTTTAATATTTTGTCAAAATGTTGAAATGAAAAGACCAGACTAATTTTAACAGCATGGAGTATCAGTTCTGTGGAATTGTTTTATTTATATAAAAAAAGCAAGGAAAAAAAAAAATCAGATTATATAGAATTGATCAAAATCCTGATCAATTGTTCAATAGAGTCTTGTTCATCCAACCAAACGAGCATCATAATTGCAAAAAAATATGACAAGAGTTACACAACATCACAATGTTTTTATAATGGACTCAACAGTATACTAATAAATTATTTATATAAAATATAGTATTTATATATTTAGTAATATTTCTATAGTAATTATATCAGTAGTAATAATAATAGGCCTTTAATTAGTTATTATACATTTTATAATATTATTTTAAAATTGATATAATATTGACTTTTTATAATATTATAACTTTTATAATATTATATAAAATTGTTTTTATTTATTTACTACTGTTCAGCCATTATAACTGCTGTTTTAAATGATAACATTTGACCAGTCCCTGTGCTTTGATTGTGGTCATCCCGAATAACATACATCTCTTCATGTTCTAGTTTCATGCTTCACTATGGCTAACCATTAACTTTTTGTCTGCATTGAACCTCTGAGAATATGACCGTTTGCACGAATAACAGTTCAGGCCAAGCAATGATCACTGAACTTTACCACACAGTGGCAAAGCACAGCAGTTGCAGGACATGGGTCAACCCATCATTAAAGGGTTAGTTCACCCAAACATTTAAATTAGCCCATAAATTACAGGATGTCAAGACCTGGATTAGCCGTACCATGAGGGTGTCACGTGAAGATTTTTAGCAACAGTCAACCAGCCGTCCCTTTCCTCACACTGTCCATCTCTGGGATATGGGTCCTCCTAGTATAGCTACAGTGGCCCCAAAAGTATTTGCACACACTTCAAATAAATAATTTTCATTGCATCAGATACAAAATATACTTTTTTTAATTACCATCCGGTCCCAAGAGTTCATTTTAAACAATAAGAATAATTTTAAACTCAAACATGCGATGTTTTGCTTGAAGTATTTATGTGATCTACATTACAGTTATGTAATGCAATTACATTCTTGTATTTAATACTTGTTTGGGACAAGTACATAAGACCAATGGGAAAAATGGTCATGTTTAATGATCATGTAGGAGTCGTACTGTATGTGTGAAAAGCACCAACAGAGCAAGAGAATACGAATGAGTGAGTTAAACAGACAAGCATATCTATGTATAACCAATTAAAGATTCAGCATGACAGACTCAACGCTTTATTTCAACCATCAGAAACGGAAACAGACTTGTTTTTTTACTCTAAAACTATGCATCTCTCATCATATGGCTCACTGTTAGGAAATTCTTTACAGTGGAGGATTTGTCTTGAATGAACTATATATCGCTTGACCAATTAAACCCTGATTTATGTTGATAGAGGTTTATTTGAAGACATTAGTGTGTAAGTGTAAGCTGAAGATTGTGCGGATAAATATGTCTTTAGCCAGCGCTGCTGTGGTATTTTTCATTTGTGATAGATAACTGTCAAAATGCATTGACAACCTTGTTTTCAAGGTTAGCACGTCCTAATTAGCCACTTCTGGTAAATGATGCCTATATATAGCATATGCCAATTACATGATTGAAAATATCAATGGATCATTTTCTCCAGATATTATAGACCTTCATTGTTTTTTATAGTTCTATGCATACAACATGCTTTAGCCTAAGCTAAACAAGCTAAATATGCCCCTGCTCTTATTATGAACACAGTAGAACAAATTAGTAATAAACATATACATAATATAGATTTAATGTTTAAATATCAAATGCAGTTGATGCTGTTTTTATTAACCCTTGACAGAGAAGCAGTATGTGTATTTGTTTGTTGTCTGCTTCAAGAACATTGGTGTGACAGGTTGAAATGCAGTCCAGAAACATGTTGCCTAGAAACTAATAGAGTGAATAACCCAATATGTATGTGTTTGTCCTAGTATAGGTAACCATTGGCAACAGCAAAATCTCTTGTCTCTCGTGTTAACCTGCTCATATACATTTTTTTTAACAAGCCTGAGAATTTCAATGTTATAAAACGACTAGACATTTCATGCATGAAAATATGAAATGCACAAATGTTTTTGGAACATATTTAATTTGATCCCAGACCATTTGATTGGTTTACTTGAATTTAACTATTTGTTTTTGAAGCCTATAGGAACAGATTTCTCTTTGCTTTTTTCTTTTTTAATTTATTTTATCTATTTATCATGACACAAATTCATGTGCTCATTATTTTTCCCCCACCCAGTTGTACAAACATGGTTTGCAAAGACTCAGTCAAACCCAGTGCTTGCATGTCTGAGGGGAGCTACATTTCTGTCCTGTGCTTGCATACTCGTAAATGCTCCATAAATATGGCCCAACACGGTTATGCATTATATATGGGGACTCGTCTTAAGACCATTCCCTCTACACATGCACAGCTGGGGAGTGATGGGGGGCGCACGCTGCTGGGGGAGGTGGAGGTCATGTTAAGTTCACTCCACTAGTCTGCAAGCACTGCTCAGGATAATCTGGCTTTTGAAATATGGTGCCATGTGTTTACAGTATTAGTATCTTAATTTGTGAGCCTGCTATCATCTTGGACGAACCACAAACCTTACAAATATTTTTCTTGTTTTGGTATTATTACATGGTCTTTTGATTGTGCATATCTTGTCACTGGCACAGGACAATCAATACTATGCACTCTTATATTACGGGTGAATATGTTTTAATCTCAGTCAACATCATTTGTGTTGATCACTGCTACATAATGCTGATTACAAAAAAAGTGAATGGGGCCAATTTTTGAAGGATTTAAAAGCAGAAATGTGAAGCTTATAATTTTATAAAAGCACTAACATTCATTGTTTTGTTATTATTTAATTATTATTTAACCTGTAAAGTTTATATATATATATATATATATATATACATATATACATATACATACAGTATATATGAACCAGGGCAGTTTGTAGGGTCTCTTGATTTCCACCTGCTAGAGGGCGCCAATGAGTCCCTGTTAAAATTACCATAATTACACTGCTTTTCAGCAAGAAAAGCATTTTTTTTATTTACAGTTTTTAAAAAAAGTTGTAAGAAATATGGTGATCAGAAATACAAATATTTAGTGTACAGTGAAACTGCATAATTTCAATAAATGCATCTGTAAAATAATGTGAGTATTGGGGGATGATTGGCACAACCAAATTTTTGAAGCGATATTAAAAAAGTTAAAGAAAAAAATTCCAGAAAACATGCTAAAGTGCTCCCTTCACATTAATCCAAAGGTTCTGATAGTTGTAATAATATAGGGACCTACGAATCTCACCTAAGGCACCAAAATGGTCAGAAACAGAGTGTGAAAAAAAAATGTAGTTCGTAAGCAACTATATTTTTTCACACTAAAATCATATTACTTACATCTTATGGTTGTACTAACGAAGCAGTGAGCATTTTGTTCATTTTAGTCAGTTCACAAACTGGCCTCATTCACTTCTATCGTAAGTGATTCACTCTCCCCCATTTTTGCTTGTTGGCCAACTTGAAATTAGTTTTTGTGGTAATAAGCCACAATGTATTGCTGTACAAAGGTTTTGAACTTTTGTTTAGCCCTTCCATCGCAGCACATTCATGAAAACAAAGTGATGCGCGTAGTCTCCAGACATCCAGATCAGCGTTTGTACCTCTTGGAACTGACACAAGTGTTAGAAATGCCAGCCTTAGTTAAGGCTGGATCAACAGTCTTCTAATGGGATTAGATATTTCCTTTGCTCCTTGCAGCCATAGGTCATTCCCCTCATCGTGCTGTATTTTAGGGCTTGTCTTCCGTGCCGTTCAATTGAATACCACTACATTATTAAAGAGCTTTTGGGGGATTACAGAGACACGTTTTTTGTCATGTGTGATATGGTTAAATTTACCTACAAAAACAGCCGAAAGTGAGCCGCACCGTTAATGTGACATGACATGGGAGGCTTTGAGCCATGGGCTGAGTGCGGACTCGGTGCAAACAGGGCAATTGTTTTCATGCTCTTTTAATGGTTTCACTCAAGCAACAGATTACAATGCAGACATTTTCAACAGCGAGTGATTCTGTCAACGCGGAGCATCTGTCCAGGGAGGCTTAATTGCTTTAATGAAATATTGAGAGTTTTAGTTGGTGGTGGGGCTTGTGAGGGGCCCTAGATGAGGCCCTGGGGTCACTGGTTACTTCTGGTGGATACCGGATACATCTTTTCCTCCATTCTGTTCCACTGTGACTGGGGCAGATTGACTTCATATGTTCGTAATGTATGTACGACTGTCTTAGAAGTTTCACTTTTTGATTTTTTTTTCTCTCCGAGATTAATTTTCGAAGGTATGCAGGAGCTCCTCATTAATGTGGCTTCCATGACGGCCTCTGTCAAGATGGAGAGTCTTAGCATGGTAGGGGGCCTGCAGGTGGATTAATTTGTTCTGCCAGGTTCCTCAGGCCCCATGCTAATGAAGGGAAGAATACGGATCAGAGCTCATGCCATGGAGAGCTGTCCAACTCCTATGATGCCCTGCTGGAATTCCTGCCTGGATTAACCAATGACTTCCCTACTTCAAGCCCTTATTAGGCAGTGTTGGTCTCCCCATGCCATGGGAGCAATCCAGGGTGAGCGGGTCGGTGAACAGTTTGGGCTACAGAGTAATGAAGCATGGGTAAGCGAAGAGCGGCCTAGCTCCCAACAGCACCCCTCCTTTCCTTGTCTGCTTTCCCAAATTGGATGTGTTTATAATACAACACGCTCCAGAGAACAAACACAGAATGTGGAGGGCATGGGGACATCTCTCCTCTCTTCTCTGTGCCATTGTTGATGCGAGGGTGTCTGTCAAACACTGTTTCCATCAGCGCAGTCGTGAGGAGGTGTATGGCTTACATCTGGCGAAGTGTGAAACTCGGTATCATCTACTGTTAAATCGTGCCTTTTATTTGTCGTCAAACCTTTGCTTGAGACCAAACACAATGTGACATTAAATAGTTTGTATATTCTACTCAGATGTTGCATTTGTAGAGACATACAGTATTAAGTAAAATAATAAAAGATTCACTGTAGGTTAAGTGGAGAATTCAACCTTTTTATGGCAAGGTTTGTTCAGGTTGTAAAATGTCACACGGTGTGACTTTTTGCAAAAATGTTGAAATTAATAATTCATTATACTGTATTTGTAAAAAAACAATGAAAATATATTTGTAAATGTTTTTAGGAAATAATGTGTACACACATGTATTCAAGGTGTAAAGAAAATATGTTAATAATTTTTACTTAATGGTTACATCACATGATATTTTTTGAATCTTTAAAGTTAAACTTTTTATATGCCTATTAAATTTCTGGATGGGGGTCTCTTGCATAAGGTTATTTGGGGGTCCGTGGCATGTAAAAGACTGAAATCTCCTGTTGTGGACAATGTTTATTTTCAGAAGGTTTTGAAACAGAGACAGTCTTTCTGAAGCGAACATGCAGCAGTGATTTACAGAAGTACTGTAAATTTCAGGCCACAGTTTAGTTACCCATTGATGCATAGGCCTACTACAACTTTTCCACGTATATAAAATACCTCTGAAGTTCACGTAATGGGTGGGCTAACACAGTCAGTCAGAAGCCTCTTAAGCCAAGTTCACACTACATGACTTTAAACATGACTACATGACTTGTCTTTAAGTCGTTGTGGTGTTCACACTACGTGACTCTATGTAAATGATCCACAACAGGGGGTCACACACTACACGAGCTGACAACAACTCTGTCACCCAAGGACTCTACAAACCAAGTTTTGTCATGAAAACACACACGAGAATTGGAACGGGAATGACGAGAAACAACACGTGAAACAGGAGTTGTTTATTTGAAAATGGATGTCGGGAAGAAATTAGCGCTGCAAGCTGTTTGCTCGATGAAAAAATGATGCGTCGTTGTGTAGTTCACACATAAAGATTGCCTAGCGCCGATCACCCGCTGACTGCCCCCTGATCACAGCCCGACCTGTCGGCGAGCTCGTTAACTTGCAAATCGGGCTTAAAATCCTGTAGTGTGAACTATGCTTTAACTGGGATGGCAATTACTAAGCATTACAGAAAAACTTGCTGTAATTAGAAAAAAATAAACCCGGTCATGCTGTTTTAAGTTATTAATACTTGTCTAAATCGCCTGGAATTAATTCTGAAAAACACACATGATTCATTACATCTAAGAGAGATTAAGGCCTCAAGAAATAAGTGTTTTATAAATGTATAAAAGGTGTGTTTATAGTTAAAACTCCCCCGCAAGCTCTTAAGTACTTCTTCAAGAGTAATAAGGAGCATGTAAGAGTCTCCCCAGTATAATTTTGTACACGCACCCTCGGGATCTGTTGTTTGTGATGGATCATGGGAATGTGTTGATACAGTTAGTGTGGTAACAAGCAGACATCTCCAAGCTGACATTTTGAGTATCAGGGGTGTGGAAATACCTCGCTATCTCTCACTCACGTCAACCCTTGAGGGGGGAGTGAGCAGGGTATGAGGCTGGGGGAAGGACAAGGTGAAAAGGGCTCCGCTCTCCCTGCTCCAGGACCGTGCCACTGGGTCTCAAGACAATTTATAAACGCATCGGTCTGTTTACGTATCAGCAAACGAAATGTCTCCGATCGGTTTCTATTGCCAAGCCTAATGTATACACAAAGCACCGATGCTGTGTACACAAGACGGGCCGATCGCTGGGAGCTGTGTGCTGTCCTTGCTTTCACAGCACACTGTCGCTTTAATAAATAAAGCACTCGCTCCAGTTAGCTGCTCAGTGAGAGCCCCAGCAAAGCCACATTGCGTGCAAACCCGGCTCACTGCTCGAGCCGTGGAGCGCTTGAGCCTAATCCAAGCTGACATGTTACAGTAAAAGTACTTTATAAAATCAATATTAAATTCACAGCCTTTGACATCCTGGGACATCTAAGATAAAGGCGAAATAATGCGTAGGGTAAATAGTCCTGCAGCTGTGTCACTCGCTGAAGGATGAAGCCCGGGGAAGACACAGGGGACCGCAGGGAGAATTAGTGCAGTGCTAGTCATGTTTTATACCAAGGTCTTGACATCAATGAAAACATTATAAAACGGCACGCAAACTCTGACGGAGAAAAAAAAAGAGAAGGAGCCAAGCAGAGGCCGAGCTGGTGCAGTGAAGGGCGAGTTGCTGACCATTCAGAAGGGAAGAAAAAAGAGAGGGTGGGGATAAGGTATAGAAATGGATATTAAAGGATAGAAATGTTACGGCCCAGGGAGTTTATCCTCAGGAAATTGATCTGTGTCTGTTCATATTTGTTGGACAATTAAAATGGTCCACACATTGATTGCAAACAAACTGTGGTTTCTCGAGCACAAGGAATTAGCATCAGAGTTTTGGTAGGCCTTATTTGCATTGTGCATTTATTTGAAATAATACAAACTCAAAAAAACCTCAAACTCAACTTTTAATTTTATTATTTATTATATTAATTAATTAATTAAATTAATTAATTTTATTAATTTATTATATTAATTATATTCATATTTATAAAGTATTTTTTAAATAGATGTATTATGATTACATGACAGTCTGTTTTATGAATATGTTTAAATTGTTACATATATAATATTAATATGGCATATTATATTTTAATGTATTAATAGAAATTTAATTAATCTACTTTTACTGTTATACCACAATATTATAGTAATTATATTCATATTTATGATAGATGTGTAAAATATTATTATATGAATAATATTACATGTAGTCTATTTAAAAAATATTAATATATTTAAATTGTTACACAATTATTATATACAGTTTAATATAAATATATAAATATAACTAATATAATTTTACTATACTACAATATAATCTAGTAATTAAATTAATATTTGTAAACTATTTATAAAATAGAATTGTTACATACACAGAGATACTTGTGACAGCATCACAAGTGATACCCCCCCATTTGGATATATTTATTTTTTAAAGCATAGCAACACATGGTGTACATTTCCCTTTCAGTTTAAATTATTCAGAATTATTGCCGCTATTCAGTTATGATTGACAGGTCTTTTCATGATTCCCCACTCTAAATCTGCAGATTTCAGTGTTTGTGTAATATTTCCAGAGATTGCGTTTATTTATTTATCCTGCAGGCTGGCATGTTGAGATACAGCATGGGAGGATTATACGTGTCCTACTTTGGATAGAGTAATTTAGTGTCCACAGAAGCAGGCACGCACACTGACAGCAGGGCAGCTGAATGACTGAGGCCAGGGGAGTTTAATAGGTCATCGGCGAGAGGAGATATGTTGTGACAAGGACGCAAGTTGTAAAAGGTCAGAGGAGAGGGAGCGCACCCCACCCGCTGCTCCCCACCACTCAACAAGCTCCCAAAACTGCCAAATCAACAGATACAGCTTTATTAACCCTTCACCTCATCATCATTTAATACAGAGTCTTTGTTCAAAACTTATGTTTTCAGCATAAATTCTGAGGTTTTTTAATTGGACGGGTTGGATGGATAATTGTTCAGACTCAGAAGGCTGCATATGAGAAAATGGGATACTTGTGTATTAGTACACATCCTAATTTGAGCTTGAAAATGGATCTTAATTTCACACCCGGTTGCAAACCAAACATGTCAGCTGGTTGAGTGACTTCAGAAAGAATGACCTAAATTTCGAAAGCACAAACAGCGTTTTAAAGCAAGCACTAAGAATCAGAAAATTGCCTATGGTAAACAAGGAAATACTTAATTAAATAACACTATTTTTATTATTATTGTTATTTCCATTCCTCTTATTATGTCAGGGATGACTTGAAAACTGTACAGGGAGCAAATGAGAGCAGTGGAGTATCTGTTTAGACACATTAACACAGTAGAAGCTGAAGATCTTCCTGGTGCTTGCACACACTCTCTTGTGTTTCCACACAGTTGTTTTGCTTTATTTTGATTCTTGCTCTTTCATGCGATAAGCATAGCTCTGCATTTAGTAGTCAGTACAAGGCAAAGTACATGTTTCATAGGTCCTAATGCACCCTAAAAGAGGATGTCTGTTGCTCTCCAAATGCACTCAGAGGTGAACACTGTCAATCTCCACATCCCCCTTCCCGTCAGCCACACGCACAACCTGATACCGAATTGACAAATCGAGCCTTGCGTCTGTGACAGAATAAACTCGGGAAAGGGGGAGCGGCAAGTCCACTCCGTTCTGCCCAATCTAATTGGTTTCGACATCAAAGATGTCAGTCAACGCTAGACTCCCCTTTTAGACATTTTCTCTCACTCTCTCTCTTTCTCATTATGCCAATGGTCCCATTAAAAGAGCTGTCAGTTCCCTGCACTGAGGGATTTGGTGGAAGTCATAATTAGTGATTTCATTTGACAGAGCAGTTCTGTCTCCATTTAGTTTTTAACACCCCAGGCCACATTTTTCACATAGAGTTGTCTCAACCACGTTGATCAGCCTAGGTGCACCTGGTCTGAGATCCAAGCTGTCACACTTTCGCTATTGTCTTTTGTACACTGTGTTCATAGATGGCCTCAGGGGTGGAGTGCATTTTGCTGAGGTTTTACCAACTAATTGACACTTCCATTCAAACTTAGTTAATAAAGATGCTGACGAAAGAGCGTGCTAAATATGCAATGCGAAATTCTAGATTATTACCACGTGAAATTTCAGGGTTGTGTGCCATTTACAGTTGAATTGAGGATGTCTTTTAAATTTTGTTCCAGAATTTGAATTTGAGGAAGCAAACGTGAAAATTTGAATTTGGAAGTAGAATTAAATTAGTTAGATATATAACTGCATATTTTTATTTTATCAACAAAAGCAAAGTTTATCAAGACTTGTCAAAGATGTTAGCTTGACAAAGCTTTGTCTAACAAATAGTCTAGAAAGATTTTAAAATTAATTTAGCCTATATATTTCAACATATCTAATCATTTATCTATTGTACCAGAATGCATTACCTTGAATTTCTTCACCAGTTCAATAAATTTCTCTTCCTGTCATTCCATTTCAAATTCCAATTTGACTTCCTGTGGGGTGTGGCCAATATAATTCAAATTCAAACTAATGAATTGAAAGGAAGTCAGTTTTTCAATTTTGCATTTTACTTTACCATGCCTGAAATGCATAATTCAGTCAGAAAAAAACATTAGAATAGGCAATGACACAGGCAATAACAATACATGTACAATGCTTAAATATATAGCCAGTTGTTAAATTCCACATGTAATATACCTCAAGAGAGTCTCACAGTTAGATCTAAAACTCTCATTGTGTTATAAGCAACCGGCAATCACGCCTGTAATCCTTTTACATCCACGGTCACTTTCTGAGAGTCATGTGCTGTGAATAAAAGTGTCGTCTCTTTCCTGTGGGATCATGTGATTCTGCCTATTTTCTGTATTTCTCAATGTATAGATGAATTTGAAGAATGTCATTTAAATTTTTCTTTTTTGTTCTAGGGTGAAAGTTAGTAACAGATGTCGCTATACTGTGATATATAGCCTTTCTAACTTTACAGGGCTACGTCCCTAAAGTTAAAAGGATTAGGTCTGGCCTGTTTGACATTTGGAGCTCCTCTAACGAGTGATTCGGTCTCACAACACTCACTGTACCATACAAACCCCAGTTGATTGGCAGTTTGTGTGTCTATGCGCAGCTTGTCTATCCTAGAAGCATCACCACCTGCTGTTGCATGACTGCTTAAGCTCCTGCCCCATACAATTTGACATTCAGTGTGACTACGGAAAACATCAATAAATAAATAACCCAGACAAATAAATCCATAGAAATACTCATTTGAAGGCTCAATGAAACGCTTTGTGAATGTAATATGCTGTGGATGCATTTCAAATGTAAATTATGGTATTCTAACACATTTGGTTTCCCATCTTTTCCGTCTTCATTTAGACGCTGGTTCTACAGGCTCACAGCTGGACTTTTGTTTGCCACTCCACTCACCCTCTTTGCCTCTCCGTTTTTTTATGTTGCCGTTCAGACGATATTCATGTGGCAGGTTGTGAGAAATCAACGTGTTAGGCCTCAAGTTCATGTGGCAGAGCTCAATGGCATAAGCCATCCAAACACTATTACATCAATTGGCTAAGTCAAGTTTCCTTCTCGTGTTGGCACTGTCTGTGTGATTGGACATTAGACACTATCTGTTTCCTGATTCATAATGTATTATATCCTATGAGAGGAGACATCCATTCTTCAGAACCTGATGTTTAATTCAGATCGTTGGCTTGAATCACAGTACCTTGTCATATGTGAATCCTATAAGCAGTTAGAGAAGAGACATGATTACAGTGTGGTGCTGGAAGACATTTATGTACTTTATGTAGCTATAGCAGCTAGTGTTGCTGAGCAATCATATGAATTTATTCTACGAAAACAATAGTATACATTTAAAATCTTTAATTCACATTTACAGGCTAATAAGACTAAAAAGTATTAGACTAAATACACTGCAAAAATAAAAAAAAATAAAAAATATTACTGCTATTTATACTTTAAGGAATTAAAAATTTTGCCAGATCAATAAAAAATAATACACTTGCACACAAATCACACTAATACAAATAATAAAATAAAGAAAACAAATGCACTTAATATATTGTGCAGTTTTGCATATCTTGTTTCAAGGAGTTTTGGATATTTCTATTGGAAACCAGTCCAATAGAAATAATATTTGATATTTTAACTGGAAAATTTCACAGAAAATACTTGGAAAATGGGATTTATTTTAATAGTGTAAACTTTAAAAATAATAATAAAAACCTAATCTTCCCTAAAAAAAAATCATGATTATAATAATAGCAATAATATTAATCATAATGACTTTATTATTTTATTTATTTATTTTTACTGGAAAGCATGACAAAAACATTAATTAAATATTATTTTTGCAGTGAGGCAGGGGCACCTTGTATTATGCGTATTTGCTTCACTTTTTTTTTTTTTTTTTATTTAATTAATTAAAAAAAAAAACACATTTATGTTTGCATTTATAGAAGAGGATGGATGTTAAGATGTTTTAGAGGGAAACTGATATAGCTTGGCAATGCCTGACACCATGTTTTTCCATTTCAGGTGTCTGGCTACTGTACCCAGGAATAGGTGGAAACCACTGTCCCAAGTACTGTACTGACATGCGACAATACAAATCCTTACAGCATGTCTGTTTGCACCAGTACTTTGGGGTCAACAGGCTTTCACATACAAAGGCCATAATATTTACAAATACAGTGTGGATTACCACATGATGGCTGCAAACATGAACTCCTTAACTTAAACCAATGCACTCAATTAAGCATTTGTCATAAATTAGTGTCCTTGAAAGATTTATGGATTATCTTGGAACAGGTTTATATGTAAGCTGATCGCATGGAGTTAGCAGGCCATCACTCATTACGGTAATCCGTGATCATTTGTTTGAGTCAGACAGAAACAAACAGGTTCAACCAATCCAAACACTGAATTACAGGCTAAATATAGGTCATAGGTCATCAGCATCTAATTGGATCCAGCACAGTGAACTACAGCAAACCATAGGCAACTTTCCAGTAAGTAATATCTGACCATTAAGCTAATTTATTTTCCCACAAAAGCTTGAGCCACAAGGACAAATCCTATCACTGCTGGGCATTTGCTTCTTTGAGATACCATGGCCACTTTAGCCCCGTCCCTTCATCTGGCACACCTCAGTCACGCAATTTCATTTGACGTCTGGAAGGGATCCCAAGGGCGGTTCACACGTACAAATAGTTTTTCCACTTATAGGCATACATATCAGAGCGCTCACCTCTCATCCCCGGCACTTTCGGATATCCACTCGTAAATTGTTGTGATGTAAAGATTTTCACATGTGAATTGTTTTCAATGTATACATGCCCATGTGCGAATTACTGTTCCCATTTGAATTTGCAGATATTGATTGTTCTTCCTCCGTGAACTATGAGTGTGAACAGGAGACCAGGCCTACATGGATAGCGAGCTGTAAAAATCACGTATCAGGCGTTAAGTATAAAAGAGAGGTCCAGACATTTAGACAAGAGGTTGAATGGTTAAATGTGAAGGTTTGAACACCAGTGCACTGTATTTGCATATGAAACATATTAAACACTATTTAATTTTGTATTCATAATCAAAGATTTTAAATCTATCAGAATTACACATTTTCAGTGTCCAAAAGAGCCACGATCCGGTGCCAAATCAAAACATTTCACTCTGAAAGATACCAAAATGCAAGGTTAGATACACAGCGCCCCCTAGCAGACAGTGTGTAATTAAATGTGACCACAGAACGATATACTGAGGTTATTTTCCTAATATCTGCACGCACAGCAGCTTTACCTTATGTCTATCACAAGCAATTTTGAATAGGCCTATAACAAATGTGAGAATTTTTACTTCATTTAAATTTAACTGATTCAATAAAAAAATCTAAATAAAGTAAATGTATAAAAAAGTATTTCTGCGTTTTTTACTACAGGAAAATGTCACAAATGTCAAGAAAGTCAACACTGTGCAGAATAGTAAGAGCACTTTTACTCAGTTTAAATATAGCTAATTGAATCAAGTAAAAACGATCAATTAATTATAAATGTTATAAAAATAATACATTAAATTATAATAAAAGTAATGATGTAAAAAGTATTTCAAAAAGTGCTTACTCTATGCAACACCTACATTTGATTTCTAAAAAAATACATCACAGAATTTCACAAATCTTAAAAAATAAGCACAAAATAATAATAATTTAATAAAAAAATGGAGTCTTGGGTTATCACTAAATTCATGCTTTGACTCATCATGCCTGTAGATGGCAGTGCTCCATAAAGTTTCATGTGAAAGCTCCTTACTGAGAGCTCAGTCTTAACTTCAGTCTGTTTCTGCAGAAGAAACCTAATTATACATATTCCTTTTGAAACCACAGCTCTTGACACATTAATGTATCATCAAAATATTTTTCGCTCATTAATATGACTTGTTTGTGCTACTGCTTACTAATATCTTGTGTTGTTAACATGCCTATTAGAAAAGGCATTCGGATTAAATCTGATTTTACATAATGCAAAACTCACTTATCAATTAGGCTGTGACTGCATAGGTGTTTTTCGACAGATAAACAACTTAAACACACCGCTGTGGCACGCGAGGCTAAAAATCCAGAACAAACTCTCATATGAGATGAATTTGGCGAAATTATTCCGGCCCTCAAAGCAAGTCAGCATTAACTGAGGTTTTGATCTTTTCTTACCCCTTATTATGTCACCGAAATGGCGACCCGGTGCCTTGAAAACAATGCAAATCGGAGGTCAAAAAAAAATCACCCCAAAACTCAAAGAAAGATCAATTTGAAAATGAGGAGTGTGAGAAAGGCGGGAACTGTCAGGGGGAAAAAAAAGACGTGAATCGCTAATTTAAGCTTGATCGGGATGGGAAAAGGTTTGTGAACAGCTTGAGTCTGATCAGTTAGAAAATATAAACGCTGAAAATAATCTTAAAGTGTGACCCGAGTTAAAGCTCTAGGAGGAGATAGTGTTAAGTTTTAGTCCAATAATAATAATAATAATAATACAGAGAAAGCTAAACAGATTTTAGTGTATGTCAAAGGAACCATTACCATATCGCCATCACAAAACATCAACTGTAAGGTAACAAAGTCAGCAAAGATATCGCACACATATACACACCATCCATACGGGTTAGTTTCTGTGTTGTTGATCCTATCCTGTGTTGTTTGGCAGTGGCACATTTTACCGCACTGTTGTCTGAGCGCTCCGAAGCTAAGTGCGATTTGATGGACATTTGTTTGTCCACATTAGAAAACAACACTGCTTGTTTTCCATGATCTCCCACATCATTTTTTGAACGGCTGCCTGTAGGCTACGTAGTTTATCCAAGACTAAGATTCAACTTCCGGTAAAGATGCTTTAAAATGTACAGGGAAAAAAATGGATCCGAGGCACTGCGTATTTACAGCAGCATTTTTGTGTGTATGATTGTGTATGTGTGCTGTGGTGGAACAGAATCCCACTGTGCTAAATGACCTGTGACTGAAGTCTTCCATGTCAAACCTAGGATTCACACTGAGCCCCACGTCACCCGCTCAAACTGACGCCACAGGCCTATGTGCACACAACCTACATCAGAAAAATTGTGTTTCGATTATGAAGCAAGCAGGCATCTTCCTCAATGCATGCAATTCGATTTCCGCCCTGGATGTTCGAGGAAAAAGTCCTGCAACGTGTTGATCGAAATGATTACTATTTTGTGTTTTACCTCCGGTGTTTTGTTTTATTGGTACAGAAAGTGAAGGGGGCAACAAACCTTTGAATGAGAAACCAGAGACACGTGACTGGTTAATTCTCACTGACACGATAAACCTGGAAAAATACACAACATCAGAAAAATCTTCCTCCACTCATTCACATCAAACCGAATAATGTTGCCAAGTTGTGCTCTATTAAGATTCGCTCCACTTCTACTAAACAGCAACATGTTTTTTTTTTCACTCAATACACCTTTTCCCTCTCTCACCATCTGTTAAATCATGGGGGAAAGGGGGGAAAAGTTGGGAATTAACAAGTTTCCACATGTTGCAGGTGAAAGTGGCACAATTTTTAATTATACCTGGACTCCACTAATTCCAAATACTTAATATAACAAATGGCAAATCAGCTCCTGGCTGCTCCCTGGATAATTAGGACTCGCTGTAGAGTTTCTTTAGCGTCTGCTACATTAATTAACGCTGCAATGAACCCAGCCACAATATGTTCTGTATTTGTTCAAATTGATTCCCCTGGTAGCGTCTGTGAAAGGTGGGAAAGCACAGGACGATGAGGCACAACCCACTCGGCCTGCCACTGCTCCCATTGAGCTCTGTGGCTTACATATATGTTTGAGCTGGATAGTATAGAGCTAGCTGCGCTTTCCCGACCAGATTAAGTGGCAGAGCTAATGTCCTGGTAAAAGAGATACCAAGTGATTTGGATTAGGGTCTGTTGCTTTTGCTTTCCAGGACAAAGATACACATAAAGTGTAACCTAAGAGGTTTATGTTAGTGATATAACGTGTCTTTTCAATATGTGTCCATCCAGTGAGATTCCATAATGAATTTCATGCAGAGCGGCGTATTAAGTCAGGCCTTATGGAAGCAAATTAAATTTTGTCCCTTGCAGTAAAAACCACAATGCATGCTAATCTTAATATACAAATATAATGTGCTTCCCTTTGGAGATTGCTGTCAGCAGGTGGGCAAAAATATCATCGGATTTATTCTTGGTATCAAACCTAAAGATTACAAGTGGTAGATGGAGATGAACAAAGAAATTGATATATTTGTCCTCTTGTTTTTACAGAAAGTCATGCATCTGAGCACATCTGCACAAATATTTTACTCTTCGATTTTCAACGGAGGAAAATGAAACGAATTGTTGAATATTTACCCATCCCCCTTTCTTTTCCCTCTCTTTTTCTCACTCTCTTTCTTAATCAAGCAATTTCATCATCCCTCCTCCACTCCCTCTCTCTTTCTCTCTCTCTCTCGCCACACACGCACACCTAGAATAATTATCCCGATCTGTGGTAGAGAGTGTCCTTCTGTCTACCAGCAATGTCTGCATTAATGGCCTCTCTTTCCCTCCTCTGGAGTCTACCTCTTTTGGATTAATTTCAGCTCGCCATTCTTTCTCATTTTCTCTAAGAGGATTTCGCAGAGAAGCCTGTTGTACGCCCACACACAAAATCGCCTGTCTCCGCCCTTATGTGTTACAATGAGAGATAATGGTTAAGAGACAGGATTTTGAAAATGAATGGCTTTACATTCCATAAACACATTAAAATGAGTTTTCTTTGTGTGTGTGTATGTGCGTGTGTGTGTGCGCGCGTCTGTATGGGGAAATGTGACGAAAAGGGTATGTGAAGCAGAAAATAGAGAGGGTAAGAGGGAGGGAAAGAGAGAAGGACTACTTTGTGTCTGAGTGTGTTATTAAGCTTTGTGTTTTCCAAAGCAAACTCAGACACTTCCAACATTTTGTCAATGTGGTTTTTCTTAGCCCACAATATAATGAAATGCAACTGACAGGCCTTCTTCCTTACATATTTGTCATATCTCTAATTTCCATTAATATCATATTTTCCTCTTTTTTTAAATATAGTAATTTATCTTTATTTTATGGCATGGCATAGAATGTTTGCTTCAGATTATTATTTTTTTTATTGTTATTATTATTAAATCAAAAATATAAGGTTTTCTTTCCGCTATTTATCTATTTGAAGATATTTCAGTGACTCTTCTACAAAGATTTGTTGCAAAACTCATATCAATATTCATCTGCTTACATTTTATTTGTTGCATTTCTAAACATCATTACATATAGCTGCATAGTGGGAAACAACAAGAAAATAATAAGCTAAACTCTATAGGACTAAGTTATTGTAATATTATTACTAATGAGAGATAATTGACTGTGACGGCCATAATGAGTCAGTAATAGGGTTTGCTTTAATTTGCCCATATCAAACCTTAGAAACATTTGTAGTAATAGAGCTAATGTCCAGATGGAGAGCGGCCATTGAATGTTTCTGAATGCAGTGAAATTTTAGATGTCTGTGTCAGGTGGAAAGAATGAGGATTCAGTAGCGAATGTGCAAACAACGTTTATTGGGAATTCCCAACCAGAAAGATGACGAGAGTCAGACAGGTGAGAGACAGAGATAACTCCGGGTAGCGCAGGGACACAACGGGCAGCCAATGATCGAGGATCCATGCAACGAAGCCCACGGCAGAAGTGAGAAGGAACTCCAGGAACTGGTCAGAAGCAGAGAGACACGAACTGAACACGGTAACGACATAGGACGATCTGACATCACAGGACAGAAAACACAGACATAAAATAGGATCGCTGATCAGCCACAGCTGGCGCTAACCAGCTGATGGCACTGATCAGCGGCAACACAAACCACACCCACACCCACACTCACACGGAGAGAGCTAGAATGAGTCAGTGAGCCCATAAACCGTGACAG